>NC_053026.1:250660037-250969203 GCF_003073215.2 Triticum urartu | reverse complement strand
GAATTCTTCCCGGGCCTTGCCAAATCAGACCTGCATCTGAGCAAGGAGCTCCTCAAAATCTGCCTCCGCCTTGTGCACCGCCGCCATCCTGGATTTCACTTGGTCTTGGCGGGCAAGGTGGAGCGCCTGGAGCTTCTGAAAGTTGGCGCTCATGGCTCGGAGAAGCTGCTCCTCTTTAGAATCGCCGTCGCCGGCGCTCACTTCGTCAACACCCTGGAGCCCGGCGGTGGTGAGAGCCTCATCATCAAGCACCTCCCCTTCGGCTGGCGATCTGGCGCTCGCCGTCCCTGGGAGGCGGGTGAACAGGTCGTCGCCCACCTTCAAGTATCTGCCTGAGGCGGGGGCTGTAGGGGAGGAAGGTTGGTCGTCGGCCATCCCCTCCCCGCCAGGCTCATCGGCGTCCTCCTTGATAGTGGCCTTACTGGCCTCCCTGGCAGTCTCCTTACCGGCCTCCCCGGCCTCCCCAGCAGGCCCCTTGCCGGCCTCCTCGGCAGCAGACCTGGTGGCTTCATCAGCCACGATCTTGGCGGCCTCGGCTTCAATGTCCCTGGCGACCTCCTCGATGACGGTGTCGATATCCTCCTGGTCCATCGAGGGAGGGTCTGGAACGCAGAAAGGAGAATAAGATGAGGCGAAAATCAAAGTTCAGAATAAAGAAAAGGGAGGACATTGCATGGCAGAGATAGCAAGGGATGGGAGGCATGCCGCTTACCTGTACCGGGCTGGGCAGAAGTGGTTCCCTCCCTGCCGATGTTCGTTGCCGGGATGGAGCCACCGGTGCCCATGCTTGCCTCCTCCTCCTCCTCCATGCGTGTGTGCTCAGTGGATGGTGCCCTAGCTAGTGACGCCCCTCTGGGTGGCGTGGTTGATAGGGGTGGCATGTCGGGGGTGGCCCTTAGTGGCTCCTCCTGTTGCTGCTCTCCTCCTTCAAACCCGGCAAGGTCAGCACCAAGGCTTCATGCCCCAACGCCTGCCAGCGGGGAGCGAATGATGAACTCACACTGGGGGCTGAAGCGGGGGCTGCATCGAGGGCTGTGATACGTCCACTTTGCATCATGCTTTTATATCGATATTTATTGCATTATGGGCTGTTATTATACATTATGTCACAATACTTGCCTATTTTCTCTTATTTTACAAGGTTTACATAGAGGGAGAATGCCGGCAGCTGGGATTCTGGGCTGGAAAAGGAGCAAATATTAGAGACCTATTCTGCACAGCTCCAAACGTCCTGAAACTTCACAGAAAACATTTTCCAAATATATAAAAATAATGAGAGCAAGAACTTCACCAGGGGGCCACACCCTACCCACGAGGGTGGGGGCGCGCCCTACCCCCCTGGGCGCGCCCCCTACCTCGTGGGCCCCCATGTGGCCCTCCGGTGGCCATCTTCTGCTATATGAAGTCTTTCGATGGGAAAAAATAACAAGCCATCATCTCAAACGAAACTCCGCCACCACGAGGCGGAACCTTGGCGGAACCAATCTAGGGTTCTGGCGGAGCTGTTCTGCCGGGGAAACTTCCCTCCCGGAGGGGGAAATCATCGCCATCGTCATCACCAATGCTCCTCTCATCGGGAGAGGGCAATCTCCATCAACATCTTCATCAACACCATATCCTCTCAAAACCCTAGTTCATCTCTTGTATCCAATTCTTGTCTCCAAATCCGGGATTGGTGCTAGTAGGTTGCTAGTAGTGTTACCTTTGTTCCTGAGAACATGGGAGAAGTGTTGTTATTAGTAGTCATGTGAATTTGGTATTTGTTCGATATTTTGATGAGATGTATGTTGTCTCTCCTCTAGTGGTGTTATGTGAACATCGACTACATGAAACTTCACCATTATTTGGGCCTAGAGGAAGGCATTGGGAAGTAATAAGTAGATGATGGGTTGCTAGAGTGACAGAAGCTTAAACCCGAGTTTATGCGTTGCTGCGTAAGGGGCTGATTTGGATCCATATGTTTCATGCTATGGTTAGGTTTACCTTAATACTTTTGTTGTAGTTGCGGATGCTTGCAATAGAGGTTAATCATAAGTGGGATGCTTGTCCAAGTAAGGGCAGTACCCAAGCACCAGTCCACCCACATACCAAATTATCAAAGTACCGAACACGAATCATATGAGCGTGATGAAAACTAGCTTGACGATATTCCCATGTGTCCTCGGGAGCGCTTTTCTCTATACAAGAGTTTGTCCAGGCTTGTCCTTTGCTACAAAAAGGATGGGGCCACCTTGCTGCACTTTATTTACCTTTGTTACTTGTTGCTCGTTACAAATTATCCTATCATCAAACTATCTGTTACCACTTATTTCAGTACTTGCAGAGAATACCTTGCTGGAAACCACTTATAATTTCCATCCTCTCCTCGCTGGGTTCGACACTCTTACTTACCGAAAGGACTACGATAGATCCCCTATACTTGTGGGTCATCAAGACTCTTTTCTGGTGCCGTTGCTGAGGAGTGAAGCGCCTTTGGTAGGTGGAATTTGGTAAGGAAAAATTTATATAGTGTGCTGAAATTTACTGTCACTTGTTACTATGGAAAGTAATCCTTTGAGGGGCTTGTTTGGGGTATCTTCACCTCGACCAGTAGAGCAAAGAGTTGCTCCTCAACCTACTGAACCTACTGAAAATGAAAATGTCTCCTTTGAAATTCCTTCGGGTATGATAGAAAAACTGCTAGCTAATCCTTTTTTAGGAGATGGAACAAAACATCCTGATGAGCATCTAATATATGTGGATGAAGTTTGTGGATTATTTAAGCTTGCAGGTGTACCCGAAGATGTTGTTAAGAAGAAGGTCTTCCCTTTATCTTTGAAGGGAGACGCATCGACATGGTATATGCTATGTGATGATATGGGGTCTTGGAATTACAAACGATTAAAATTGGAATTTCATGAGAAGTTTTATCCTATGCATCTTGTTCATCATGATCACAATTACATATATAATTTTTGGCCTCGTGAAGGAGAAAGCATCGCTCAAGCTTGGGGGAGGCTTCATCAATGTTATATTCATGCCCCAATCATGAGCTCTCAAGAGAAATGATTATTCAAAAAATTTAGGCTCGGCTTTCTGATAACAATCGCACCATGCTTGATACTTCTTGTGCGGCTCTTTCATGATGAAGACTATTGAATTCAAATGGGATTTATTGGAAAGAATTAAACACAACTCTGAAGATTGGGACCTCGACAAAGGTAAGGAGTCAGGTATGAAAGCTAGTTTTGATTGTGTTAAATCTTTTATGGATACCAATATTTTTTGTAAATTTAGCACCAAATATGGACTTGACTCTGAGATAGTAGCTTCTTCCTGTGAATCTTTTGCTACTTATGTCGATGTCCCCAAGGAGAAGTGGTTTAAATATCATCCTCCCATAGAAGTAAAAGTAGCTGCACCTATTAAAGTTGAAGAAAAGATTGTCAATTATAATGATCCTATTGTTCCTACTGCTTATGTTGAGAAACCACCTTTTCCTGTTAGGATAAAGGATCATGCTAAAGCTTCAACTGTGGTTCATAAAAGCAATATTAAAACTTATACACCTCATGAGCAAATTAAAGTTGAACTTGATATTGCTATTGTTAAAGATCTCTTTTCTGATAATATTGATGGGCATGTTATTTATTTCTGTGATGAAACTGCTAGAATTGCTAAACCTTGTGCTAAAGATAAATCTAGACCTGTGGTAGGCATGCCTGTTATTTCTGTTAAAATAGGAGATCATTGTTGTCATGGCTTATGTGATATGGGTGCCAGTGCTAGTGCAATGCCTATTAGCCTATATAGAGAAATCATGCATGATATTGCACCTGTTGAGTTAGAGGATATTGATGTCACAATTAAACTTGCCAATACAGATACTATTTCACAAATGGGAATTGTTAGAGATGTTGAAGTCTTGTGTGGGAAAACAAAATATCCTGCTGATTTTCTTGTTCTAGGTTCCCCACAAGATAGCTTTTGTCCCATAATATTTGGTAGACCCTTCCTGAACACTGTTAATGCTACCATAGATTGCAAAAGGGATGTTGTTACTATCGGTTTAGATTATATGACTCATGAATTTAATTTCTCTAAATTTAGTAGACAACACCGTGAAGAAGAATTACCTAGTAAGGATGAAATTATTGATCTTGCTTCTATTGTCGTACCTTCTAGTGATCCTTTAGAACAATATTTGCTAGACCATGAAAATGATATGTTTATGAATGAAAGAAGGGAATTAGATGAAGTATTCTTTAAATAGGAACCTATTCTGAAAAACAATTTACCTGTTGAAATCCTAGGGGATCCTCCTCCACCCAAGGGTGATCCCGTGTTTGGGCTTAAACCGTTACCTGATACTCTTAAATATGTTTATATTGATGATAAAAAGATATATCCGGTTATTATTAGTGCTAACCTTTCAGAGCATGAGGAAGAGAGATTATTGAAAACTCCGAAGCAGCACCATGCTGCTATTGGGTATACTCTTGATGATCTTAAGGGCATTAGTCCCACTCTATGTCAACATAAAATTAATTTGGAAGAAGATGCTAAACCAGTTCGTGATCATCAATGCCGGCTGAATCCTAAAATGAAAGAAGTGGTAAGAAAGGAAATACTAAAGCTCCTTGAGGCAGGTATAATCTATCCCGTTGCTGATAGTCAGTGGGTAAGCCCTGTCCATTGTGTCCCTAAGAAGGGAGGTATTACTATTGTTCCTAATGATCAAGATGAATTGATCCCGCAAAGAATTATTACAAGTTATAGGATGGTAATTGATTTCTGCAAGTTAAATAAGGCTACTAAAAAGGATCATTACCCCTTACCTTTTATCGATCAAATGCCTGAAAGATTATCCAAACATACACATTTTTGCTTTTTAGATGGTTATTCTGGTTTCTCTCAAATTCCTGTGTCAGCCAAAGATCAATCAAAGACTACTTTTACACGCCCTTTTGGTACTTTTGCTTATAGACGTATGCCTTTTGGTTTATGTAATGCACCTGCTAGCTTTCAAAGATGCATGATGGCTATATTCTCTGACTTTTGTGAAAAGATTTGTGAGTTTTTCATGGACAACTTTTCCGTCTATGGATCTTCTTTTGATGATTGCTTGAGCAACCTTGATCGAGTTTTGCAGAGACGTGAAGAAACTAATCTTGTCTTGAGTTGGGAAAAGTGCCACTTTATGGTTAATGAAGGTATTGTCTTGGGGCATAAAGTTTCTGAAAGAGGTATTGAAGTTTTTAAAGCCAAAGTTGATGCTATTGAGAAGATGCCATGTCCCAAGGACATCAAAGGTATAAAAAGTTTCCTTGGCCATGCCGAATTTTATAGGACGTTCATTAAGGACTTCTCAAAAATTTCTCGGCCTCTGACTAATTTATTACAAAAAGATATACCATTTGTTTTTGATAATGATTGTGTAGAAGCATTTGAAATACTTAAGAAAGCATTGATCTCTGCACCTATTGTTCAGCCGCCTGATTGGAATTTACCGTTTGAAATTATGTGTGATGCTAGTGATTATGTTGTAGGTGCTGTTCTAGGAAAAAGAGTTGATAAGAAATTAAATGTTATTCAATATGCTAGTAAAACCTTAGACAATGCTCAAAGAAATTATGCTACTATTGAAAAAGAATTCTTAGCGGTTGTATTTTCTTGTGATAAGTTCAGACCTTATATTGTTGATTCTAAAGTAACTATTCACACTGATCATGCTACTATTGAATATCTTATGAAAAAGAAAGATGCTAAACCTAGACTTATTAGATGGGTTCTCTTGCTACAAGAATTTGATTTGCATATTATTGATAGAAAGGGAGCTGAGAACCCCGTTGCAGACAACTTGTCTAGGTTAGAAAATGTGCTTGATGACCCACTTCCTATTGATGATAGCTTTCCTGATGAGCAATTCAATGTCATAAATGCTTCTCATATTGCTCCATGGTATGCTGATTATGCTAATTACATTGTTGCTAAGTTTATGCGACCTAGTTTCACATACCAGCAAAAGAAAAAGTTCTTCTATGATTTGAGGCATTACGTTTGGGATGACCCACATCTTTATAAAAAAGGAGTGGATGGTGTTATTAGACGTTGTGTACCTGAGCATGAACATGAAAAGATCCTATGCAAGTGTCACTCCGAAGCTTATGGAGGACACCATGCTGGAGATAGAACTGCCCATAAGGTATTGCAATCTGGTTTTTATTGGCCTGCTCTCTTCAAGGATGCATGTAAGTTTGTCCTATCTTGTGATGAATGTCAAAGAATTGGTAATATTAGTAGACGTCAAGAAATGCCTATGAACTATTCACTCGCAATTGAACCATTTGATGTTTGGGGCTTTGACTATATGGGACCCTTTCCTTCTTCTAATGGATATACACATATTTTAGTTGTTGTTGATTACGTTACTAAGTGGGTAGAAGCTATTCCAACTAGTAGTGCTGATCATAACACTTCTATTAAAATGCTTAAAGAAGTTATTTTTCCAAGATTTGGAGTCCCTAGATATTTAATGAGTGATGGTGGTTCACATTTTATTCATGGTGCTTTCTGTAAAATGCTTGCTAAATATGATGTTAACCATAGAATTGCATCTCCTTATCATCCTCAGTCTAGTGGTCAAGTAGAATTGAGTAATAGAGAGCTCAAATTAATTTTGCAAAAGACCGTTAATAGATCTAGAAAAAATTGGTCCAAGAATCTTGATGATGCATTATGGGCCTATAGAACTACATATAAAAATCCTATGGGTATGTCTCCATATAAAATGGTTTATGGAAAAGCATGTCACTTACCTCTCGAACTAGAACACAAGGCATATTTGGACATTAAAGAACTCAATTATGATTTTAAACTTGCCGGTGAGAAGAGGCTATTTGATATTAGCTCACTTGATGAATGGAGAACCCAAGCCTATGAAAATGCCAAGTTGTTTAAAGAAAAAGTTAAAAGATGGCATGACAAAAGGATACAAAAGCGTGGGTTTAATGTAGGTGATTATGTATTGCTACACAACTCCCGTTTAAGATTTTTTGTAGGAAAACTTCTCTCTAAATGGGAAGGTCCTGACGTTATCGAGGAGGTCTATCGTTCCGGCGCCATAAAAATCAATAACTTCGAAGGAACAAATCTGAAGGTGGTGAACGGTCAAAGAATCAAACATTATATCTCAGGTAATCCCATAAATGTTGAAACCAATGTTATTGAAACCGTAACCCCGGAGGAATACATAAGGGACACTTTGCGGAACGTTTCAGACTCCGAAAAGGAATAGGTCTGATGCACGGTAAGTAAACCGACTCCAAAACCATTTTAAGGCAATATTTCTCTGTTTTGGTATATTTAGAAAAATAGAAAAATAAGTAGCAGTCTGGGAAGGACACGAGGGCTCCACGAGGATGGAGGGCGCGCCCTACCCTACTCGGCGCGCCCCCTACCTCGTGGGCACCTCGTGTGCTCTCCGGACTCCGTTTTCGTATACGACACATATTTGGTCGGTAAAAATTCATTATATAATCTCCCAGATATTTTGACTCCCGTATTATGCAAATATCTCTTGTCTTTGTTTTGAGCTGTCCTGCTACAGACAGAGCAACATGTCGTCCCAGGATTCGGGAGGAGAAAGATATGTGGCTGATTACCTTGCAGATCCTAAGGTCTATGGGGATGTGGAGCATTTCGGTTGGACTATGGAAGAAGAAGAGGACTATGAACCCAAGGGGAAGGAGCAGACCAGCTCAGATGAAGATGAAGAACCACTACCTCAACCTGGGGACATGCATGTGGAGTTCAAAAGGTCAAGCCTCCCGGATAGGGTAAAGAAACCTAAGATCGAGTTTATCCCTTTTCGCCTCTTGTAGGAGAACAAGCAGGAACTATGCAAAAAGATACTGAGCTTGGAGCAGGAGATCGAGGACGTAAGGGACAAAAATTCTGTCCTCAAGCGCAAATTAAGGAAGAAGCCTATGCCTTCAACAAAACCATCATCTTCTCCACCAACAAACAAGAATTGAGTATCTGGTATGGGCAATCCCCTTGGCAACTGCCAAGCTTGGGGGAGTGCCCTGGTATCGTATCACCATCACTTTTATCTTTACCGTTTTTCTTAGTTCGATCCTTTTGGTAATATCTTGATCCAGTAGAATAAAAGTTCTTAGTATGATCTACTTGTGAGTTTTGCATTATAATCCTTCTATGTAATCAAGTCCGTGAACTATATAATAAAGATTAGTGTTGAGTCAAGGGCTTGATTATTTTGCCATGATCTTAAGTGAATAAAAGAAAAGAGAAAGAAATCAAAAGAAACAAAGAGATCATGTGAGTATTATGGAGAGTAATGAGCTCACATAGAAAAAGTATGATGAATAAAAGTTGTTGAGGGTTGACAAACATAGTTTTGGTCATCGTTGCAATTAATAGGAAGTAATAAAGAAAGAGAGGTATTCACATATAGATATACTATCTTGGACATATTCTATGATCGTGAGCACTCATTAAAATATGACATGCTAAAAGAGTTGACGTTGGACAAGGAAGACAACGTAATGGGTTATGGTTTCTTACATATAAGATAAATTATATTGTCATGGATCATCCAACATGGTTGAGCTTGCCTTTCCCCCTCGTGCTAGCCAAATTCATCGCACCAAGTAGAGATACTACTTGTGCTTCCAAATACCCTTAAACTAGTTTTGCCATCAGAGTCCACTATACCTACCTATGGATTGAGTAAGATCCTCCAAGTAAGTTGTCATCGGTGCAAGCAATAAAAATTGCTCTTTAAATATGTATGACTTATTAGTGTGGGGGAAAATAAACCTTATACGATCGTGTGATATGGAAGAAATAAAGGAGACAAAATGCATAATAAAGGTCCATATCACAAGTGGCAATATAAAGTGACGTTCTTTTGCATTAAGATTTTGTCAATCCAACCATAAAAGCGCATGACAACCTCTACTTCCCTTTGCGAAGGGCTTATCTTTTACTTTTATCTCCTACATTGCATAAGAGTCATGGTGATCTTCACCCTTCCTTTTTACATTTTATCCTTTGGCAAGCATGGTATGTTGGAAAGATCCTGGTATATATGGCTAATTGGATGTGAGTTTTCTGAACTATTACTGTTGACATTACCCTTGAGGTAAAACGTTGGGAGGCAAAACTATAAGCCCCTATCTTTCTCTGTGTCCGATTAAAATTCCATACCCATAAGTATTGCATGAGTGTCAGCAATTATGAAAGATTATATGATAGTTGACTATGTGGACATGCTGAAAAGCTCTTATACACTGACTCTTTCCTATATTATGATAAATTGCAATTGCTCCAATGACTGAGATTATAGTTTGTTAGTTTTCAATGAAGTTTACTATTCATACTTGAGATTGTGATTGAATTATTACTCTAGCATAAGAAATCATATGGCAAGAATTATATAAGTTGTTGGTCTAAGAATGATCATGATGCCCTCATGTCCATATTTTATTTTTATCGACACCTCTATCTCTAAACATGTGGACATATTTTTCGATTTCGGCTTTTCGCTTGAGGACAAGCGAGGTCTAAGCTTGGGGAGTTGATACGTCCATTTTGCATCATGCTTTTATATCAATATTTATTGGATTATGGGCTGTTATTACACATTATTTCACAATACTTATGCCTATTCACTCTTATTTTACAAGGTTTACATAAAGAGGGAGAATGCCGGCAGCTGGGATTCTAGGCTGGAAAAGGAGCAAATATTAGAGACCTATTCTGCACAGCTCCAAAAGTCCTGAAACATCACCGAAGACGTTTTCCAAATATATAAAAAATACTGAGAGCAAGAACTTCACCAGGGGGGCCACACCCTGCCCACAAGGGTGGGTGCGCGCCCTACCCCCTAGGCGCGCCCCCCTACCTCGTGGCCCCCCTGGTGGCCCTTCGGTGGGCATCTTCTACTATATGAAGTCTTTCGATTGCAAAAAATAACAAGCCATATTCTCAGACGAAACTCCGCTGCCACGAGGCGGAACCTTGGCAGAACCAATCTAGGGTTCTGGCGGAGTTGTTCTGCTGGGGAAACTTCCCTCCCGGAGGGGGAAACCATCTTCATCGTCATCACCAACGCTCCTCTCATCGGGAGACAGCAATCTGCATCAACATCTTCATCAACACCATCTCATCTCGAAACCCTAGTTCATCTCTCGTATCCAATTCTTGTCTCCAAGCCCGGGATTGGTGCTAGTAGGTTGCTAGTAGTGTTAATTCCTCCTTGTAGTTGATGCTAGTTGGCTTAATTGGTGGAAGATCATATGTTCAGATCCTATATGCATATTAATACCCCTTTGATTATGAACATGTTTATGCTTTGTGAGTAGTTACCTTTGTTCCTGAGGACATGGGAGAAGTCTTGCTATTGGTAGTCATGTGAATTTGGTATTCGTTCAATATTTTGATGAGATGTATGTTGTCTCTCCTCTAGTGGTGTTATGTGAACGTCGACTACATGACACTTCACCATTATTTGGGCCTAGAGGAAGGCATTGGGAAGTAATAAGTAGATGATGGGTTGATATAGTGACAGAAGCTTAAACCCTAGTTTATGCGTTGCTTCGTAAGGGGCTGATTTGGATCCATATGTTTCATGCTATGGTTAGGTTTACCTTAATACTTTTGTTGTAGTTGCGGATGCTTGCAATAGAGGTTAATCATAAGTGGGATGCTTGTCCAAGTAAGGGCAGTACCCAAGCACCGGTCCACCCACATACCAAATTATCAAAGTACCGAACACGAATCATATGAGCGTGATGAAAACTAGCTTGACGATATTCCCATGTGTCCTGGAGAGCGCTTATCTCTATATAAGAGTTCGTCCATGCTTTTCCTTTGCTACAAAAAGGATTGGGCCACCTTGCTGCACTTTATTTACCTTTGTCACTTGTTGCTCGTTACTAATTATCCTATCATAAAACTATCTGTTACCACTTATTTCAGTAGTTGCAGAGAATACCTTGCTGGAAATTGCTTATCATTTCCTTCTGCTCCTCGTTGGATTCGACACTCTTACTTATCGAAAGGACTATGATAGATCCCCTATACTTGTGGGTCATCAGGCTGTTATCCGGGCTAATCACCACCAACCCCGGTGTGCGCGGAGCGCTCGCCGGGTGCTGGACACCTGTCGAAGCTTTCACTCTCTTCGCCGCCCTCTGAGCCAGCGCCTCCGTGTCGCTGCAAAGATAAGGTCAAGTTAGGGAAGATGGTACAGGCTGAGGGTCAGAAATGTAGAAGGGCGAAATGCTTACTCATCCTCCTCTGCTGGCCTCCTCTTCCTCTTCGGGCTGAAGGACCCAAGGTTGAAGTCAGTCTCCGGGACGACGTCTGTAGGGGGAGGGGAAGGAAAAGGCATCCTGCGCCGCTTGGATGAGGAAGAAGCGGCGGCCATGGCCTTCTTCACTACCACAACCCTCGTCTCGCGCGCGGGTTGTGCCTGGGCCTGTTGCCGTTGTGTGGCCCTCCCGGGCCGGACTGGCTCGCCGGAGCTAGCCTGCCGCAGGGAACGCTTTCTCTCCAGGGCCAGGGGGTCATCCGCCTCGGTCTCCTCTTCGACCGGCTCCTAGACCATGTCTTCAATAAGGGGGGCTCTAGCGCCGGCACCGCTGGACCCTCCAGCAGCTCCCGCCCACTCAGCGAACTTTCTCTCCTCTGCGGCCATGTCGGCCTCATTTTCCATGGTGCCAAGGCTACCAGCCTCCTCGACAAGCGCTGCCTCCTCCGCCAGGGCGGCGATGTATGCTAGTTCCTTCGTGGTGGTGTCGCGGATGAGCTGCGGCTCGTCGCGAACCTACCTCTCTAACAAGTTGTCAAAGAATTCCTGCACCAGCTCTACTTCTGGCTCGGCCCAAGTTGGGTCGAAGCCGTGCGTGTTGAAGACATGCATCATGGAGATGATGGTGGTCTGGCAAGAGTTATTGCTCAGCGGGACCACCTCCTTTGGCAACCCGAATAGAGACCTACCAGCCTTGCCGGTCTTCTCCTCCTTGCCGGTCCTCTTGGCCCTGCCGCCCTCGTCGACCTTGAGATGAAAAAGCCTCTGGCAGAGGTGGGTGTGCTGCAGCACCATGAAGTTGTGATTTAGACCAGGCCGGAGCCTCATGATGTCGACCGCGTTCCTGAAGTCCCAGGCCGGCCTCCCCTTATTGTGCAGCGGGGCAATCCGGTGATGGATGAAATCGGCCCCGATCATCTCGAGGGTGAGCCTGGCCGAGGTGAGGCGATGGATCCTGGTGATGGCGAACGTGAGCTTCTTGTCGTCGGTGTCGACATCACTCCAGTCCTTCGTGCGGACCGGTGGCTTTCGACGGACCCGGCAGAACTCCCGCGGATCCTCCTCCATAATCCAGCACCACCGGGCCCGCCACTCTTCCCACCTCTCCTTCTGAGCGCCCTCCGGGTACGTGCCCTTTCTCTGGGTCTTCAGGATCCAGGCAATGCAACCAGAGATGGCGGCCCCTGACTGGATGCGAGGGGTAAAGTAGTGGTAGAAGAGCGCCGTGCTGGGATGCACTTTGGCAAAAGCCCTCACAAAGGTGGGCGAAGAAGGCCATGCATGCCACAATGTTCAGCATAAAATCCAGAAGATGGAAGCCGAAGGTGTGCATGATGTCGTTGAAGAAATCAGAGAAAGGGGGGCAGAGCCCGCTGGAGAAGTAATCGACAAAGAAGGGGTACCGATTTGGACCGACCTTGGCTAAGGTGGCGGGGATGATACGCGTGGCGGGGTGCCCCGACGTCTCCATTCCCACCAGGGGCCTGAACTTCTCCTTGAGGGTGAGCGCGTCGACCGTCGAGGTGAAGAGGGCGCATTCTATCCACATCCGCACCAACTCGCTCTCCGGCGCCTCTTTCTCCTCGGCATCCTTGGCCGCTCCCTTGCCCTTGCCTGTCTTGGGTGCCATGGCAGCTGAGAAGAGGTAAGGGATCGAGAGCAACGGGGGTGCGGCGGCGGTGGCGAGCAGAGGTGAAAGCTTCGGTTCAGGCTTGGAGAAGAAGAGAGGAACAACGATTCCAAGATTGGAAAGGGCGCAGAGGGTAAATGAGCAGCGCCCCTGCGGTTTCCTCTTTTTTATGGGGAAGACGTGGGCCACCTCTTTACTATTCACCGCAAGGTGACGCAAGCGTGCTGCAACCATCCCATGCACGACCCCCACGTCACGCACTCAATGCGGGTCCTGGGGAAGCGCAATTGGCGAAGGGATTACTACAGTTAAAACTCTGCCACGTGTGCCCGCGCACCGTTTTGGGCCTGGCCCAACAACCCTCCGTGCTTATGTGTGGCCCAGGCCCGGGGGCTCCTGTCGGTGTACAAAAGAAGGGGCCCTTCTGTACACCTTTACTTGTGCATGGGCAGTCGTAGCCACACCTGCGGCCAGGCTCGGCAGGGCAGAGGAAGCGAAGATACAAGGCTACCGAGGCAGCACTCAAGCCAGAAGCATATAGAGCAAGGGGACAAGATGGGCTTCCCCCGGCAAGATCCCTACCGGGACGGCCTACATGGCCCCGGCAAGAGCCTTGCTAGGGCAACTTGCCCAACACCAGGAAGACCGCCACCCTTGAGCCTGAGAGTTATGACGCCATCAACAACGTCAAGACCAAGGCTCGGGAGTGCCTTGCATGGTGGCATGTAGGTCTTTGTGGAAACCAAAGGCCTGCAAGCTTAGATGAGAACCAGAAGACGAAGACCCCTGGCAGGATCTTGTCGGGGACAACCGAAGACCCCCGGCAACCACGAGACCACGGCAAGACCCTTGTTGGGGGCGTATGCGGGGCCGAGGCCCGCACTTACCAAAGCTTCGCTGCCCCGCGCCCGTTCCATCGTGGCAACCAGCCTACCAACTAGGCACGCACTTGTGTGGCAGCATGCAGCTTTGGGGCCAACTAGCCGAGCACCTGCATGGTGGCATGCAGATCCTCGTGAAGCCCCAGCCACCGCACCAGCTCAGCAGCCAGCCAGCATGGCGCTACATGCCACATCAGCTTGGACGCGCGTCAAAGCGAGGCGAGGTGGCGATGGACGGGACGAGCTTCTTTGTCAGGAGATAAACTTGTACATTGTACATACTTTCCACCTCCTGTGCGCCACTGTGGCAACCCCTTTTGACATATAAAAGGAGGCCCGAGGTGTATTGAGGAAGGATTCAGACTTTTTGGACTAGGCACGCATCGCAGGTAGTTCAAGAGCTCAAGAACACCAAATACACACAAAGGAGGACGAGGGTTTTACACATCGTTTGTGGCCCGAACCTGGGTAAAAATCCCCACGTGTTGATCTTATAGACCCGCTCTTTGCGCAGCCCCATGCCACGCCAACCGTAGAAGGGACTCCCCGAGGGATCTCATAGGTGTCGTTCCAGAACCCCGACATCTAGGTTAATAGGTTAGTCCCAAAAATCATATAAAATAGCGTATAAAACATCCAAAATAGTTAATATAATAGCATGGAACAATAAAAAATTATTGATACGTTGGAGATGTATCAAGGGGGTGTCTGGTGGAGACAAGGAGAGATATGCCCTTCGTTTCTCTTTCCCGTGACTAATATTTTATGAGAAAATATAAACATTCACAATGCAGAAAAAATACTATTGGATGCACCATGCAATTAACTTTCACGTATAACTTTGTATTATTGTATATGCTTATTTTCTTAGTGGCCGATTGCGTGTGCGGTGTGGTGGACACATCATTTCTAGTTTTGGTGGGTCAACGTGAGGACTCATGGGTCGTTCCATCCTGCGCCACTTTGGTTGGACCGACACGCTACAAGTGTGGAGGACTCGGAGTACAAGACTAAGCTACAAGTGTCGTGGAGGACTCTATCCCCACTAATGATAATTCGGCTATATATGATTTGTAACCCTAGTCCATGAGTATGTTATAGAATCCAAGTGGCTAGTTCGTCAATAGTATACACACACACACAATGCCTGGTATTCACATGTACTTCGTACACACCCCTATCGCAAATATACAATACCAGGAGTAGGCTTTGTCCTCAACTGCCAGGGCGCGGACTTGGGTAAAACTTTGCCTCCTATTACCATCCAGCCTAACAGTCAGGGCTATCCTACCGAATGATCTGATGGAATCATATCTGCCAACTACTGAGAGAGGTGTGTGTGGGGAGGTCTAAAGATAATATGCATGGGGGAGACACGTTGGCACATATATGTGCCTATAGAGGGCTAGTAGAGACCGTGCGTGTGTATATATGCATGTGAGAGAAATAGTGTTTTCCAAGTGAGATTAGTCAAAAAAGTGGCACATAGTAGTAAGAAAGAGAGAGGGAGATATATAGAGCGTGTCTGAGTGAGACACCCCGGGAGAGATTGTGAGCATGTGTGAGAGAGAAATGTCGATGTATATAAAGTGTGTGCACTTATGCGTCAGATGTAGAGATATATAGCACATGTGTGCACTTACAACTTTACGTGTAAAAGGCGGTTCTACGCATTAAATTAAAATATAAATGGCATTATTATTTTTGGATGAGATCTTGAATTCTGCAATTTGCGTATGAACGAACATCGGTCTATCAGACACCCATACTCTATTGAATTATAGCATGTTGATGGGTTTATTTCATATCATCAATCCATAGAGTGAGAGTGGTTTGAAATCCGGATAATGCATTGCTTTTGCAATTCATATGTAAACACTAATTAGTGCCCTCCATGTTGTTAGTGTGAAGCACTTTATACATTTGTCACTTTCATGGATATATTCCAAATTGCTAGCTATGAAATAAAATACATGTTGAATTCAACATAAAGGGGGTTTCGAAGATTCGAATTCACAGGGAGTGCATTCATTTATTTGAATCCGAGATAATGGCATTTTGTAAATCAGATCTAAAAGGGGGCATCAATCTTTTTTATGTGTTTGAACATGCTATATATCCATACGCATGTCTAACTATTTTGTTGAAACCAAGGAGATTATATTTGGAACCATACATGAACTGAGGTAAGTTGCATATTTTTTAATATATACTCGTGTACATTCTATATTCAAAGGTACCCCCTCCATTCCAAAATAATCATAGTTTTAGGATTTTCAAGAGTCAAGATTTGTGAAGTTTGACAAATCTTGAAAGTGCAATTCAAGTGAATCGAAAACGTTAATGCTTCTGCTCCCAAATATTGAACGAAGTGCGAAATAAGACTCTGGTCACCCGAAACCGTGTAAGACTAATGTTTGGTGGTAGGAAATTATCGTCCTCACTCTGGCCCGTGTAGCATATCGGCCTGATGTCCAAAGTTTTAAACTGGGGTAGGTTTGTAACTTCACCAAGATGCCAGTCTCAACTGCATCCCAGAAGCATTCATACACCGTGGGCTCCTAAACACCCAAGCGCTCAGACGAAATCTATCCCGCCCACCATTTGGGACACCTGAGATTACTGTCCTACCCCCGACCCGCAATATGTGTGAAATTTTAGATGGGGGAAAAGTTTGTAACTTTCCCTGAATTTCAAACAAGCGCATCCCAAACGGAAACATTATTCCCCCTTAGTTCCCACTCCCCCCATTTCCCCATTCATACTCCGTGGGCGCCAAAATGCCCTCTCCACCAGCTGCGAAACCGCAGCCTCCTCCGTCCTCCACACAATCGCGCCCAATCCACCACCGCCCTCCTCCATCACGCCAGAGTCAGTACCCCGACGTCGTCGTCCAACGCAACCGCACCCGCAACACCCTTAAGGACTTAGCAGCCGAAGCTGAGGCAGAGCCGCCTCCATGATGCCGATGCCGACGTGTGCCATAGCAGAACGATATCGACCACGTCGTGCCATGCCTCACCACTACTGCTCCACTATCGCAACCGTCCATCGCACCGGAGCTGTTCCCGCAACGCCGAAATTCGCCGCCTCGGATTTGGTTCCCCGCCGCCGACAGACGGCCACCACGACACTCAACAACTTGGCATGGGTTCATCCAAGGCTCCATCGTCCTCCACAACTTCTTGTTTCCAGTGAACCCCAAGAAGATCGTTTTAAAAACAGAAGGAGGACACAACACTGCCAGCAGAAAGAGGTACTCCTCTTCCTTATTTTTGCAAATCTTACATCTCTGCTCACACCGTATTCATCCCATGAAAGAAACTAGTTGAGCACTTCTTACTGCATCTTCTTCATGATACTAAATACACAACGTTTCCTCCCATTTACTATTTCACCTTGGCTAGAGGTTAATAGCCCTCCTGGATTTCATTTCAGGGTTAGTTGATTCACAATTAAAAGAAGCGGCACCTGATTAGGCGCAGAGCACCTAGTCTGCCTGTTCGCCGGGGAAGCGGCGCATCGGTGTTTATCATAGGGGTGTGGGGGCGCAGGAGCTGCTTGCACCCGATTTGGAGGTCAGCGAGGCTTGAAGGGATAGCCGGGGCGGTGCCAAGAACGGCGTTGCGATGAGGTCGAGGGGAGGGTGGAGGCAGGGGACTTGGCCGGTGGTTGCTAGCGTCTCGAGGAAGATCGTCAACACTAAGTGGCTGGAGGTAGATGAAGGCGATCTACCCGTTCTTTGTACATCGGACGGTGCAGAAAAAATGGACTGACCTATTTGTTTTCGGTCGACTGTTATTTTCATAGGACCGCACCTTGTGGTGTGTTGGAGGAGCATTTACATTTCCCAGCCATCCGTTTTCTCATATTTCAAATCCTAGAATGTAGTAATTTCGTGTGTCATGCATGTTGTAGAGCTATCATATGTCTCCCATCATTTATTTCTCACTGAACTGCTATCTTCTACTTTTACACTGTACTACTTGTGCACACACTTCACCCATACTCACACTATTGTTTTTTTTATGCATGGGTATTTTAGACTCTGATGTAGTGTTCATGAATACACAAAAGAAAAGAAAGAAGTCGCTCTAGTGTAATTCAAAGATAAGCACTAATCATTTCAGTGCTCTAAAGGGTGTAGTGTGAGCAGATGGAGATAGTAAACATAGCTCTGCAGTTGATAATCTCAATTGCCACACACAACCATCCCAGGTGCTTGCTTTAACTTCACGTTGTCAAATGTGGTTGCATGTTTCATATGGTGTCTAGCTTGTATTGCTTCCAATTTGGTTAAGTTGCATCTGCTTACTTTACACATTATACCTTTGATAATGACATGCCTTCCTGTTTGTGATATATACTACATATGTCTAGTAACCATGTTAGTACATCAAACTAATGCTCTTTTGTATCCCTCATCAATCACTTATGATGAGACAGTCACCCAGGTGGGTTATTATGAGACACGCTACTCGTTTAAAGAGTGTAGTGTCATCCTCCCCACATGATTCTCAAGAAATAGCAAGGCTAAATGAAGATAGTCAACCTAGCTCTCTAGTTGATGACCGCAATTCCCCTACACCACCATCATAGGTGCTTGCTCTTACTTGGCAATGTGATATGTGGTTGCATGTTGCATATGGTGTCTACCTTGTAATGCTTCTAATTAGGGTAAATTGCATCTGCTTAGTTAACACATTATACCTGTGAATATGACATGCCTTCCTGTTTTTGGTACATACTACGTCTTTCTATTAACCATGTTCTTACATCAAACTACTTTTCTTGTGTATCCCTCATCAATCACTTCTGACGAGAGACCTTCAAATTGATAGTGTAATATTGGTTGCATCTTGCATATCATTTCAAACATGTATTGCCTCTGATTTGTTGAAGTGCCACTTATAATGAGACACATCTAACTTGGTATAGTGATTTTGGTTGGATATGGTGTCTAGATTGCATTGCTTCCAATTTGTTGAAATGCCTTCTACTTAGCATTTTTCGTACATATTCCATCCTCCTACAATGTGGCTGCCTTACATAAAAGTTTTGTTCATCAGTATCATGCATCAACAAATTTGGAAGAGCGAATTTCATTCCTTTTTCTTGTGTGTTTACTTGACAAGGAAAAATCTAAAAGGACGAACGCATGGAATGATGGTGGTCCTCTGGAGCAACCGAAACAAATGATCTTTGCAGATTCTCCTCCTACTCCTACTGCAGTGCAAGTTCCAAATCTCATGTCCCCTACTCCACAACCCCAGGTGCTTGCTCTAACATGGCAGTGTGATATCTGGTTGCATGTTGCATATGGTGCCTAGCTTGTATTGCTCCTAATTTGTTAAATTTCATCACCTTAGCTTACACATTATACATGTGAATATGGCACGCCTTCCTGTTTTTGGTACATACTACATTTGCCTATCACACCATGTTCTTACATCAAACTACTGTTCTTGTGTATCCTGCATCTATCACTTATGATGAGACAGTCACGCCCGTGGGTTAGTATGAGACGTCCTACTCTTATAAAGAGTACAGTTTCATCCTCCCCACATGATTCTCAAGAAACAGCAAGCCTAAATTAAGATATTGAATGTAGCTCTGTACTTGAAGACCGCATTTCTCCTACACCACCATCGCAGGTGCTTGCTCTACCTTCGCAGTGTGATATGTGGTTGCATCTTGCATACGGTGTCTAGCTTGTAATTCTTCTAATTAGGGTAAATTGCATCTGCCTAGTTTACACATTATACCTGTGAATATGTGATACGTCTCCAACGTATCTATAATTTTTGATTGTTCCATGTTGTTATATTATCAATCCTGGATGTTTTATAATCATTTTATAGTCATTTTATATCATTTTTTGGTACTAACCTATTGACATAGTGCCAAGTGCCAGTTCCTGTTTTTGCTATGTTTTTTACATCACATAAAATCAATATCAAATAGAGTCCAAATGCCACAAAACTTTATGGATAATTTTCCTGGGCCAAAAGGAACACAACAGGCCCTGCCTGCGCCTGGGGGTGCCCCGAGGGGGCACAACTCACCAGGGCGTGCCAGGAGGCCCAGGCGCACCATGGTGGGTTGTGCCCACCTCAGGTGCCCCCCGGGCCGCCTCTTTGCTCTATAAATACCCCAAAAATCCCAGAACCCCAGGGAAGTTGACAAAATATTGATCCAGACGCCGTAGAGTCCAGAACCACCAGATCCAATCTAGACACCATCTCGGATGGGGTTCACCACCTCCATTGGTGCATGTTCAATGATGCGTGAGTAGTTCTTTGTAGACTTTAGGGTCCATAGTTAGTAGCTATATGGCTTCATCTCTCTCTTGAGTCTCAATACGATGGTCTCTTGGAGATCCACATGATGTAACTCTTTTTGCGGTGTGTTTGTTGGGATCGATGAACTTTGAGTTTATGATCAGATGTTTCTTTTTATATCCATGAATGTATTTGAGTTTCTTTGATCTCTTTTATGCATGATCTCTTATAGCCTCGTATTTCTTCTCCGATATTTGGGTTTTGTTTGGCCAACTTGATCTATTTATCTTGCAATGGGAAGAGGTGATTTGTAGTGGGTTCGATCTTACGGTGCTTCATCCCAGTGACAGAAAGGGAACCGACACGTATGTATCGTTGCTACTAAGGATAAAATGATGGGGTCTATCTCAATATAGATATATCTTGTCTACATCATGTCATCATTCTTATTGCATTACTCTGTTTCTCCATGAAATTAATACACTAGATGCATGCTGGATAGCGGTCGATGTGTGGAGTAATAGTAGTTGATGCAGGAAGGAGTCGGTCTACTAATCTTGGACGTGATGCCTATATAATGATCATTTCCTGGATATCGTCATGAGTATTTGAAGTTCTCTCAATTGCCGACAGTAATTTTTTCACCCACTGCTTTGCTATTTTTCTCGAGGGAAGCCACTAGTGAAATCTACGGGCCCCCGGGTCTCTTTCTCATATTATTTGCCTTTGCGATCTACTTTTATTTGCTTTTATTTTCAGATCTATTAATGCGAAAATACAAAGTACTTTTTTGCACTTTATTTTATATGTGATCTATTCAATATATTACAAATTTTTCCCGTCACGCACCAATTTCTGGCACCGTTACCCGAAAGGGATTGACAACCCCTTTAACACGTCGGGTTGTGAGGATTTGTTCTCTGTGTGCAGGGGTTGTTTACGTTGTGTTGCTTGGTTCTCCTACAGGTTCGATAACCTTAGTTTCATATCTGAGGGAAATACCTATCACCACTGTGTTGCATCATCGCCTCCTCTTTGGGGAAATACCAACGTAGCTTCAAGCGACATCAATATGACATGCCTTCCTATTTTTGGTACATACTACATCTATCTGTTAACCATATTCTTACATGAAACTACCTCTCTTCTGTATCCTGCATCAATCACTTATGATGAGACACCTTTATTCGTTTCATATTCCATATTATTTCTAGCCTGTTGCCATGTATTGCTTATAATTTGGTCAAATACATTTATGAGGCTACCCTTTTAATTTGGCAGAGTGATATTGGTTTCATCTTTCATATGGTTTCTATCTTGCATTGCTTCTAACTAGTTCAAACACCTTGTGCTTAGTTTACACTTTATACATCATACATGTCAATATGTCATGTCGTCCTGTTTTTCATACATATTCCACCCTCCTATCATCCGGCTGCCTTACATGAAAGTAGCGTTCGTCAGTATCATGCATCAATGAGTTATGAAGAGCAAATTTTATTCCTTTTTCTTGTGATTTTGACTGGACAAGGCAAAATCAAAAAAGAGGAAGGAAAAGAGTAAGGAAGGCGATGATGGTGGTCCTCTGCAACAACGTAAACGGAGCATTTGTATAGATTCTCCTCGTACTGCTAGTGCATTACATGTTCCAAGTCTCCGCTCCCCCACTCCACCATCCAAGGTGCTTGCTCTAACTTGGCAGTGTGATATCTGGTTGCATGTTGCATATGGTGTCTATCTTGTATTGCTTCTAATTAGTGTTAACTAGATCTGCTTACCTTACACATCATACATGTGAATATGACACACCTTCCTGTTTTTGGTACATACTATATCTGTCTATCACACCATGTTCTTACATGAAACTACTCTTCTTGTGTATCCTCCATCAGTCACTTATGATGGGACACCTTTAAGTTGGCAGGGTGATATTGGTTTGCGTCTTGAATATGATTTCTAGCATGTAGTTCTTCGAGTTTGATGATTGCCACCTATGACGAGACAGTTTTAACTTAGCAGAGTGATATTGATTGCACCTTCCATATGGTGTCTAGCTTGCAGTGCTTCTAATTTGTTGAAGTGCCTTCTGCTTAGTTACCACATCAGAGGTGTGAATATGCCAAGCTATCCAGTTTTTCATACATATTCCATCCTCGTATCATGACTTTTCCTTTCATCAGAGTAGTGTTCATTAGTATCATGCATGAATGAGTTTTTAAGAGCGAATTTTATTCCTTTTTCTTGTCGGTTTGACCTCACAATGCAAAATCAATAAAGTGGAAGGAAACTGGTAAGGCATTGGATGATGGTGGTCCTTCCGAGGAACTGAAATGCAGGGTCTCTATAGATTCTACTCCGCCATCCTCCCAAAGAGATTCGCAAGACAACGTGAGGCTAGAAAGTCAACGTAGTTGTGTAGATGATGAGCACCTCTCCCTACTCCACCATCAAAGGTGTTTGGTCTAACTTGGCACTATTATATGTGGTTATATGTTGTGTATGATGTCTAGCTTATATTTCTTCTAACTTTGTTGAATTGCATCTGCTTACTTTACACATAATGCCCATGAATATGATGTTGTTCCTGTTTCTAGAACATACTATATTTGATCACACCATGTTCTTACATCAGACTACTGTTCTTGCATATACCGCATTAGTCACTTATGATGAGGCAGCTTCAAGTCGCCACTGTAATATTGGTTGCATCTTGCATATGATTTCTAGCATGTACTGCTTCTAATTTTTTTAAACGCTAGACAGTTTGAACTTGGCAAGGTGATATTGGTTGCATGTTTCGTATGGTGTCTAGCTTGCAGTGCTTCTAAATTCTTGAAATGCCTTCTGCTTAGTTACCACATCATAGGTGTGAATATGTCACACCATCCTTTTTTTCATACATATTCCGTCCTTGTATCATGTGTTTGCCTTTCATCGGAGTAGTGTTCATCAGTATCATGCATGAATGAGTTCTGAGGAGCGATTTTGTTCCTTTTTCTTATCGGTTTTACCTCACAATGCAAAATCAATACAACTGAAGAAAATTAGTACGGCAGTGGACGATGGTGGTCCTTCAGAGCAACTCTAACAGAGGATCTATACAGAATCTACTCCGCCGTCCTCCCAACAAGATTCGTAGGACAACACAAGGTTGGACAGTCAATGTAGCTGTGTAGATGATGAGCACATCTACCCTACTCCACCATCACAGGTGCTTGCTCTAACTTGGAACTGTTATATGTGGTTGCGTGTTCTGTATGATGTATACTTTGTATTGCTTCTAATTTTGTTTAATTGCATCTGTGTAGCTTACAACTTATACATGCAACAATCACTTACCCATAAGACACATTTAACTTGGGAGTGTGATGTAGGTTGCATCTTGCATTGTCTTCTAGCTTCTACTTCTGTTAATGTATTGAAAATGCACTTACGATGAGATACTTTTTACCTGATAGAGTGATATTGATTGCATGTTCATATGGTACCTAGCTTTCATTTCTTCTAATTTTTTTGAAATGCCTTCTGCTTACTGTTTTTCATAGGTATTCCATCCTCCTATCGTACGTGTGAATATGCAATGTTGTCTTTTTTTGTATATATTCCATCCTCCTATTCTACGCTTGCCTTACATCAAAGTAGTGTTCGTCTATATCATGCATCAACAGTTATGCAAAGCTAATTTTATTCATCTTCTTGTGGTTTTGACTTCATAAGGCAATATCAGAAAAGTGGAAGGAAAAGAGTAAGTTAGGGGATATTGGTGGTCCTATGAACCGACACAAACCAAGACTCTCTAGATTTGCCACTGCTACTGCTAATGTAGTTGAAGTCCCAACTCTACATGATGAGTCCATCTCCCGTACTCCACCATCGCAGGTGCTTGCTCTAAGTTGACAGTGTAATAATTGGTTTCATGTTGCATATGTTGTCTAGCCTGTATTTCTTCTATTTTGATTAAATTGCACCTATTGAGTTTATATGTTATACATGTGCATATGACATGCTTTTCTCTGTCTAGAATACACTACATCTATCTATCAAACCATGTTCTTACATCAAAGTACTGTTGTTGTGTATCCCGCATCAGTAATTCATGATTGGATGCTTTTAACATGGCAGTTTGATAGTGGTTGCATCTTACATTGATTTCTACGTTGTACTGCTTCTAATTTTCAAAATGCCACTCATGTGTAACATCCCAATTTCAATTTGGATGTTATTTAGATCATTCAAATGCATCCATGATTTATGCATTTTTGCCTATTTGTTTTATTTGAAATTTTGATCCAAAGGGCCTTAAGCAACTCTAGGACCAATTGAGAGAGTTGGGGGTTTTCCTAAAAATCCATTTTTGAATTTTCAAAATTTGAAAATTGGACCAAATTGTTTTATTCACAATTTTTTCCAATTAGTTCAAATAATAAAATAAAGAGAGAAGATAAAAGGACTTCTTCAAAAACAACAAGGAAATATAGGAGATTGAAATTTTGAATAAAAATATATTTTGATTTTATTTGCAATATTATTTATTGTATTTCAAAGTTTATTTGCACAAAAATGTTTTTTTATTTTAGGCATTTAGGCCCAGAAAAATGTTCACGAGGTCATTAATAAGGCCATATAGCTATGTGAATTTTTCTGGAATTTTTAAAAATATATTTATTTATGTTTTCCATGTTTTTCTTATTTTTGGTAAATGATTTAAAAAACCTTTCAGACCGACCGAACTAGGCCGTGCCCAGCCCAGCCGGCCCAGCCGCGTGCCCGCCTCGTCCCAGAGCTCGGGAAGGAGTCCCGAGCGATCTCGCGCCGCTGCCGTGTCCGCCTTGGACACGCACTGCAGCCGCCTCTCCCTTGCCCCTCCCGCAAGCCACCGCCTCCCCCTCCCCCTTTATAAGCCAACCCCGGACCCCCCTCTCCTCGCAGCAGCAGCAAGAGCCTCCTTTGCCGCAAGCCGCCGTCGCTGCTACCGCCGCAAGCCGCCGTCGCTGCTACCGCCGCAAGCCGCTGCCTCCACAAGCCGCCGCAAGCCGCCTCGCATGGCCCCGCCCCGCGTAGCCACCGCTGCTCCACCCGCCGCCCGATGCCGAAGCCGCCGCCACCGTCCATCCGCCTCGCTGCTGGAGACGCCCCCGTCGTCGGTAACCGCCGCCAAACCGCCCAGTTTTCGTTCCGTTTTTTCGGTTATCTTTAAAACCCGATTTATTATTTATTTTAGTTTTTTTAGCAAACGTTCGTTTGTTTAGGTTCTGTAGCGAATATATTCATTAGATTAGGTTCTGTAGCGAATGTCCGTTCGGTAGATTTTTTTTCTTTCTATTTTAGTTTTCTACCAGGGACCTATTTGTAAGTTTTCTTTCATAGTTTAGCCCCTGGTTTTCAAACGATCAAAACTTTTTACTCGTTTATCCAAATCCAACGAAACCAACGCCAAATTCTTCGTTATGATCCCTTCTATCCATATAACTAACTTAATAGTATTTTTGAAAGTTTAAAATTTGTTTTCAAACAGATTTTATTTTGAATTTCTTTTGTTCATAACTTGAGTTTTGTAACTCCGATTTGATTGATTCTTTTTGCAAGTTGAAGTTCTTCAAATGAACTTTCTGTTAAGATCTTTCTCTTAGGTTTTTCCTTTGCATTTTCCTGTTTAAGTGCTTATATATGCTATTTTTTGTTTGCGATAGACTTTTTGGAGTGCGAAGCTTGCTACTACGAGTCTCTAGGGTTTACCGATCGTCTACAAGGCAAGTTACACTTTGATCATACTTTTTCATACCCAGTTTTATTATGCATTAGCTACAACCTCAAACATTGCATGAGTAGGATTAGGAACATGTGGTTTGCTTTGTAGTTCATGAGGTAGGAACCTATTACCTTCGATCACCCTAGGAATATACGTTATGCTCATAGACGAGATTGGTATGTGAGAATCATTTAAGTTGGGAGAGTTATTAATTAATGATAACTTAAGGTGGCAACATTAATACACATTTGGGTGGATTGGTTGCGGGCACCTGGAGATTCAAGTGTTGTCCTAGGAGATCCCGGAGTAACCGTGTGATCATCCTATGGAATGCCACCTAAGCTCAAAGGGATCATATAATTATTCATGCCTAGAAACTTTCGTGTGCAGCCATAAGCCATTATGGTCTCTGGCATAGTTGAGTAAGTTGTGTGACCTCTTTCAGTGGTGGAGTAGCAGATGTAGGGGAAAGTAGGTGTACCGGTCTACCCAGAGTAAAGAGTAAATGCTTCAGAAAGACTGTGTATCGATCTTCCGATCATCGAGGTGGTCGAGTCTTTTGGGGAAAAGTGCGCAACCTCTATAGAGTGTACAAACTAATCATGATTAGCTGTGTACCCAGTTATGGACAACTTTGAGTATTTAGAAGTAGACTATTTGTTGATCTCATCATTCTGTCTAATGAAATTGTTGGGTTAATATTTTATACTTGGTAATTTGGGATTGAGTTTGAGGAACCTTTTAATATGGGTAATATAACTTGGTAGTAAATAAAATTTATTCTTTGTTTTAGGGGAAAATTAGCTTTATGAAAAATTAAACTTAGAGCCTCCACCAGCCAAATACACATGTAGTGATAGTTATTATTCATTATTGCTCTATAGTGTGATCTTGCCAGCATATTCCATGTGCTGACCTACACGGCTGCAATGTCTCATGTTGCAGAATTTTCAGACAAGGATTAAGGTGTGATAGGTCATTGCCGTGCACTCAGTTTTGCCATGGAGTTGGATTGACTAATTTATCTTCAAAGCTTCCGCAATTATTTTATTTAGTTGGCCTTCAGCCATATTTATGTAATAAGTACTCTTTATGAGGACCTCGATGTAATAAGTGTGTGATTGAACTTTGTTATAAATCCTCGAGTACTGTGTGTGTCAGCATACTGATCGAGGGATGACACTTACGCACAGAGACTTCGATCCATTGGGATCAGGTCTCTACAAGATGGTATCAGAGCACACGCTGACTGTAGGATGTGACCACTAGGAAAAGCCACATGATACTCCTCTCTAATCATTTCTAATCCTTCTCTATTTCTACACTATAGATGTCGGACCCCAGGAACAAGTTCACTCAGCCCGATGACGACACCCCTTTCGGACGACACTTGAAGGAAGTCACGAGGTACCTGAACATTGGCATACCAAGCTTCATCAGAACCTTCAATGAAACTTTACCAGAAGAGAAGCGCTGGAAGATCAAAGTTTGTGTTCCTGGAAGGACTTTCGCACCAACTACCAAGCCCATCGAGTTTTCCTTTTGATGCACCAACCTGGAGCTTAGGAAAAAGCATGGATGCCCACATCACCATTGGACGCATATGCAAGGTGTACGCCGGGATGAACAATGGGAGATGATTTGAACCAGGAAGGATGGATCTATTCCAGCCTACAAACATGGGATGAACCAGCACATTCGGTGATATGAGAATCAGATGTGCGCTATCATGATGGATACCAAGAAGGTGATGATTCGGAATATGGAGCTAGAAGAGGAACTCAAGGCAACCTACGATGGATATGAAGAAGAAATTGTTGTACTACTAGAGCTGAATGAAGACCTAAGGAGGAAGCTAGGAATACCCATGGTGAAACCAGAACCTGAAGTGGACATTCGTTCGGAAGACTACATCATACTAGATGACACAGACACATACCCCAACAGTGATGATGAAGAAGACATTGATGATGAGGACAGTGATGATTTTGAAGACGAAGCTGGAGTGGATATTACGGAGTCTTCCACCGATCAAAACTTCTAGTCGACCACCATATTTATATTATAATTCTCAAGTAGTTAGAAATCGTTCACGAGATTTTGTAATAGTAGCTTAGATTGATTGTATGAATCTTGTTTGAAATTGAGTGGTGTGAATTGAATATGTTTGTGTCATATACATATGGGTAGTGAAATCTCTAATTAGAACTTATTCTATTCTATTTCTCACCCCTCTAACCTATCAGATGCCTCTGAGATTGACCCGGATTCACTTTCCTGCCTGAGCTCACCCAGTTGATCCAGCAGCAGAATGCCTTAATGCAGATGCTCATCCAGAACCAAGGAAACAACAACAACCCAACACCATCACCACCACCACCCCTAGTTGACAACCTAGCTCGTTTCCTAAGGTTGAATCCGCCGGTGTTCTCTAGCAGCACCGAGCCGATTGTTGCTGATGACTGGCTCCGCAAGATCGGAAGGGAGCTGAGCACTGCTGGATGCATGGATGCGGAGAAGGTGCGCTTTGCTGATGACCCACAAGTATAGGGGATCTATCATAGTCCTTTCGATAAGAAAGTGTGTCGAACCCAATGAGGAGCAGAAGGAAATGATAAGCAGTTTTCAGCAAGGTATACTCTGCAAGCACTGAAATTATAGGTAATAGATAGTTTTGTGATAAGATAATTTGTAACGAGCAACAAGTAACAAAAGTAAATAAAGTGCAGCAAGGTGGCCCAATCCTTTTTGTAACAAAGGACAAGTTTGGACAAACTCTTATATAGAGAAAAGCGCTCCCGAGGACACATGGGAATTATCGTCAAGCTAGGTTTCATCATGATTAGATGGTTCACGTTCGGTACTTTGATAATCTGATATGTGGGTGGACCGGTGCTTGGGTGCTTTCCTTACTTGGACAAGCATCCCACTTATGATTAACCTCTATTGCAAGCATCCGCAACTACAACAATTTTTTAAGGTAAACCTAACCATAGCATGAAACATATGGATCCAAATCAGCCCCTTACGAAGCAACGCATAAACTAGGGTTTAAGCTTCTGTCACCCTAGCAACCCATCATCTACTTATTACTTACCAATGCCTTCCTCTAGGCCCAAATAATGGTGAATTGTCATGTAGTAGACGTTCACATAACACCACTAGAGGAGAGACAACATACATCTCATCAAAATATCGATCGAATACCAAATTCACATGACTACTAATAGCAAGACTTCTCCCATGTCCTCAGGAACAAACATAACTACTCACAAAGCAAATTCATGTTCATAATCAGAGGGGTATTAATATGCATATAGGATCTAAACATATGATCTTCCACCAAATAAACCAACTAGCATCAACTACAAGGAGTAATCAACACTACTAGCAACCCACAGGTACCAATCCCAGACTTGGATACAAGAGATGAACTTGGGTTTGAGAGGAGATGGTGCTGGTGAAGATGTTGATGGAGATTGACCACCTCCCGATGAGAGGATTGTTGGTGATGATGATGGTGATGATTTCCCCCTCCCGGAGGGAAGTGTCCCCGGTAGAACAGATCTGCCAGAGCCCTAGATTGGTTCCGCCTCGTGCCGGCAGAGTCTCGTCCCGAAAGCTTGCTTCTGATTTTTTCCTCAACGAAAGACTCCATATAGCAGAAGATGGGCATCGGAGGGCCACCTGGGGGCCCACGAGGCAGGGGCGCACCCAAGGGGGTAGGGCGTGCCCCCACCCTCATGGGAAGGGTGTTGCCCCCCTCTGGAACTCCTCGCACTCAGTATTTTTTATATATTCTGAAAATGACTTCCGAGAAGTTTCAGGACTTTTGGAGCTGTGCAGATGTAACGCCTGGATAATCATGCTACAGTAATCTCACGTTAATGGTGCCACGTCACCTCTGTCACTGTAGTTAATCTCGGGTTAATTCGAAACCGTTTCAAAGTTCAAGTTCAAATTAATGTCAACAACAAAAGTTTTCAAAAATTGAAACAAAAATGTTTGGTGGTTGCCGAATATTACAAGGGTAATTATAGTACAACAAACATTTTTTTAGAAAATTCTTAAATGATTTAAAATGAAATAAAATAGAATATAAAATAAGTAAAAGAAAGAAAATACAAAAAAGAAAAAAAACAAAACTAGAACTAGAAAAAAGAGGAGAAAACCCCCTGGGCCATGGCCCAACTGGGCCAACCCATCAGGCCCAGCCAGCCACCCACTCCCCCCCCTTATCCACTCACCACCCCACCCACTCCATCGACACCTCCACTCCCCCCCCATGAAATATCTCCCCCCTCTCTCTCCCGATTGGATCGGGATCGAGAGGAGGCCGCCGTCGCCGTCCCCGCGCCAGGACCACGCTACCTCGCCTGGACCTCGTCGGCGCCTCTTCCTCGCCGGCCTGCCCCTCTCCATCCCCGACGTCCTCGTCCTCTTCCCTGAGTCGCTCCTCGCGCCCCACTGCCCTTGCCCTGCGAATCCCGGTGAGGACCCCCGCCGCTGCGCCTACTTGCCCCGCCTACGCGCCGTTCGCGCACGCGCCCGCGCTCACCGTGGCTCCCGCACCGCCTCCACGCCCTGAGCTCCTCGTGCCCCCTGCTGTCGTCCTACCGCGCGCCGCCCACGCAGGGCAGCGCCCGCAGCCGCTCGCGGCTCCGGCCGGCCCGTATCGGCCTCACCACGCATCGTCTGCGCGCGCGACCTCGTGGCCACGTTCGGCCACCGCCGACCCCGCGCAGCCCGGCGCCCGTCTGCTGCCCCCGCGCTTGCCCACCGCTCCTCCTACAGGGCTCACACCTAGCCTGGTCGCACTCCTACGCCTCGGAGCCATGCACGCGCGCGCCCGGGCCACGTCTCGCTCGTGTGCGCCTACCCGTCGCCTCCCATGTCTGCTGAACTGCTGCTGCTCCCCGCTGCGCCTCCGCCGCCCGCTCCTGCCATGCAGCTGTGCTGCTCCCGGCCTCGTCGCTTGACCGCACCTGTGTCACGTCGCCCTGCTCGCTGCTCCTTTGGGCGCTGCTCTGCCCGTCGCTAGACGCCGCTCCCAGCGTGCCCCGCCTCCGCCTGGCCGCGTGGCCTCCCCACACGCGCCACCCGCGGCCGCCTCCCCACTGCCCCGCCCGGCAGGCTTTCTCGTCGCCGGTGGCCTTGCCTCTTGCCCCGACGGCCTCATCCTGCCCTGCGGGCGAGTGCCCGCTCGGGTACGCCCGCAACCGAACACCCGCACCCGCTAAGGCCCAGTGGCCCTATGACAATGGGGCCCCATGCCCAGAACGTTTTAACAAAAAAAGGATTAAAAATATAATAAATAAAGTAATTAATTAATTAATCTTAATTAATTAATTAAAGAATAAATTAAACTAATTAATCCTCATTAGATTAATCCTAGTTAATTAATCTAAACCCTAATTAGGCTAAGCAGAGAATGACAGGTGGGTCCCACTGGACCCACACGTCAGGTTGACCAGGTCAATGGGAAATGTTGACTAATGACATCATGCTAACATCAGCAAACACTATTCTGGATAATGTTGAATTTAAATAATTAAATAAATCCTAAAAATGATCTAAATCTTTTAAAATTAATATAAAATAAACCGTAGCTCGGATGAAAAAACTTTGTGCATTAAAGTTGCTCAGAACGACGAGACGAATCCGGATACGCAACCCGTTCGTCTGCCATGCATCCCTAGCATAGCAAACACGCAACTTTTCCCCTCCGATTCATCTGTCCGAAAACACGAAACACCGGGAATACTTTCCCGGATGTTTTCCCCCTTCACCCGTACCACCTCGTACCGTGTTAGGGCACCCCTAGCACCGATACCTGTCATGTCATGCATTGCTATGCATCTGTTTGCTTAATATTTATTGTTTCTTCCCCTTCTTCTCTTGCTAGACACCTAGACCAACGCCGCTGCTACCCAGTACGACTATGGTGTTGACGACCCCTCTCTCTTGCCAGAGCAACCAGGCAAGCCCCCCCTTTGATAACCAGATATCGCCTATTCTTCTCTCTAATACTTGCATTAGAGTAGTGTAGCATGTTACTGCTTTCCTCTATCCTATCACGATGCATAGCCTGTCCTTACTACTACTGTTGTTACATTTACCTGCAATCCTAAATGCTTAGTATAGGATGCTAGTGTTCCATCAGTGGCCCTACACTCTTGTCCGTCTGCCATGCTATACTACTGGGCCGTGATCACTTCGGGAGGTGATCACGGGCATATGATATATACTTTATACTGTTACATTACTTATGATACTGTTCGGAGATGGGGGCTGAAGGGGCAGGTGGCTCCATCCCGGTAGAGGTGGCTCCGACGGCCCCCGACTGTTACTTTGTGGTGAAGCGACAGGGCAGGTTGAGACCACCTAGGAGAGAGGTGGGCCTAGCCCTGGTCGGCGTCCGTGGTTAATTCAATTAAAACGCTTAACGAGATCTTGGTATTTGATCTGAGTCTGGCCACTGGCCTATACGCACTAACCAACTACGCGGGAACAGTTATGGGCACTCGACGTCGTGGTATCAGCCGAAGCCTTCGTGACGTCGGCGACTGAGCGGCGCGCGTTGGGTTGGACTAGAACACCTGCTCTTGTATAAGGGAGGCTAGATCTGCTCGCCGGCCGCGTTCGCAACGTGCAGGTGTGCAATGGGCGATGGGCCCAGACCCCTGGGCCATAGGATTTAGACCGGCGTGCTGACCTCTCTGTTGTGCCTAGGTAGAGCTGCGACGTATGATCTTTCCGAGGCTGGACATGACCCAAAAAGTGTGTCCGGCCAAAGGGGATCGAGCGTGTTGGGAAATGTGGTGGACCCCTGCAGGGAAGTTTATCTATTCGAATAGCCATGTCCCTCGGTAAAAGGACGACCCGGAGTTGTACCTTGACCTTATGACAACTAGAACCGGATACTTAATAAAATACACCCTTCCAAGTGCCAGATACAACCGGTGATCGCTCTCTCACAGGGCGACGAGTGGAGGATCATCGGTTAGGATATTGCTATGCGATGTTACTTGGTGAACTTACCATCTACTCTCTTCCACACGCTGCAAGATGGAGGTGGCCAGAAGCATAGTCTTTGATAGGACTAGCTATCCCCCTCTTATTCCGGCATTCTGCAGTTCAGTCCACATATGATACCCCTTTTCCATTTCATACCAATGCATACATATGTAGTGTAGCTCCTTGCTTGCGAGTACTTTGGATGAGTACTGACGGTTGCTTTGCTCCCCCTTTCCCCCTTCCTATACCCGACTGCTGCGACCAGATGATGGAGCCCAAGAGCCAGACGCCACCGTCGATGATGACTCCTACTACACTGGAGGTGCCTACTGCTACGTGCAGGCCACTGACGACGACCAGGAGTAGCTTAGGAGAATCCCAGGCAGGAGGTCTGCGCCTCTTTCGATTTGTATCCCAGTTTTGTGCTAGCCTTCTTAAGGAAAACTTGTTTAACTTATGTGTGTACTCAGATATTGTTGCTTCCACTGACTCATCTATGATCGAGCTCTTGTATTCGAACCCTCGAGGCCCCTGGCTTGTAATACGATGCTTGTATGACTTATTTTTATTTGTAGAGTTGTGTAGTGATATCTTCCCGTGAGTTCCTGATCTTGATCGTACACGTTTGCGTGTATGATTAGTGTACGATCGAATCGGGGGCGTCACAAGTTGGTATCAGAGCAGACTGCCTGTAGGAATCCCCCTTCCATACTCCTTGGCCGAAGTCGAGTCTAGACATTACAAAAACTTTTACTGACATGGCTGTGTGCCTTACGGGCCCACGTCGCCATCTGGGTTGTATTAGGATCTTTTACTCCTCGCTCCTTACTCTGGGACTCTGAACTCTCTCCTACTCGGGTTAAACGATTTTCTAACTCTAACATTAGGATCCCATGACCATGTTCACCCCAAAGTTGGATAAGCCCTAGCTATTCTTTAGAGTAGTATATTGAACATTGTCCACACTGTCAGTTGACTCCTTTGAAACATCTTTGTTTTCAGATGGAACCCACGAGACACGTCGTGCGCCACACGACGACCATTGGTGCCTCAGGATCACCTGCTGTGTTGGTTGAGATGATTACCTATCTGGGTTATCGCTGGCACCCTGAGTACACTGTCTACGAGGAGTACCAGGACTTCAACCAGGAGCAGTACCGAGCCATCGTACACCTCTACTCTCGGGAGTATGACTCCACTACCGTGTTGCACACTACTCATGGTGTTGGAGTGACTATCGATATGGCGGTCCACGATGCTGCTTATGCTGCTCTGACACGTCTTTGTGGAGAGTATCAGGAGTTGGACACCTCCCCCTTCAGGCACATTGCTATCGCATCCGATGTTGGTGCGGAGGGATACTACACTGCTGCCTACTCCACTGTCACCCGAGAGCCCTTCTACCATCAGAACCTGGTTCTGCATGCTGATGGGCTGGATAGAGCTAACCGAGCTCTTCGCCACAAGTTGTACACCACCCATCAGCACCTGTACCGTGCTCTGATGCTGTTGCACCCTTCTATCCCATATGGTGATCTATCGCGTTCTACGATCTACCCTGCCAGGACCGTGATGCCCCAGGGTATCGGCTGGCCAGATGTGGGAGGCTACTCTCCCGCACTTGGTCCTCTCCTGCCACCTGCGCGTCGGGTTCCGCACCAGAGTATCCACGCACCCCAGGCTACTCGCGTGGAGGTCTTCCCTTCGCGTCACTACCAGCTGTCAGGCTACACCTACCTCCACAGTTCCTCCTGGGACTGATGTAGGCTTGCTTGTTAGTGTTAGATGCATTCGTCGCGAGCCTGCGTGCCGCCTATGATGTTCTTAGCCTATGTACTGAACTCTGTGTACCGAACTCTATGCATGATCACTTTTGTAAGATATACCAACTTCTAAGTAGTATCTATCGTGCTCCTTTCATTATGCATGTTTCATCATGAATGATTTTTGCCCTTGCAAATTCTCAATGCTGAACTACCCTTGTTATATATTAGCAGGATGGTTAGACCATATGGCCGTGGTCGTGGTGGCAACGCCCCACCACCGCCTGAGTACATGGCTGGTATGATTCAACAGCTTGAGATGAATCGCCAGTTCATGGAGAATATGATGGGTCAGTTTCCTCACCCCAATATGAACCAGCAGCTAACCCTAGTAACTGCAGGATTTCATGCGCTTGAACCCAACTGTGTACCATAGCTCAACTCAGCCTCTGGATGCTGATGACTGGCTCCGTGACATCACCTATGAGATGGAGTCTGCTGATGTAGCCCCTGCCAGCTATGTCACCTTTGCTTCCTTCTTCTTGAAAGGACCCGCTGCTCAATGGTGGGACAGCCATAGGCGTACTCTGCCAGTTGGAACAATCATCACCTGGTCAGACTTCCAAGCTGCCTTCCGTGCTCGCTTCATTCCTGAGGGAGTCATGGACTGGAAGAAGCGCAAGTTTCACAACCTCACTCAGGGCAACACAACTGTGGAAGCTCATCAGTGGGAGTTTCTGGATCTGTCCCGCTATGCTGAAGAAGACATTACAACTGATGCACGCAGGGAGGAGAAGTTCCGTGATGGCATTCAAGATGATATCAAGCTCACACTTCTAGTGCATGACTTTGTTGATTTCGCCACCTTGGTGAACAAGGCCATCAATGTCAAAACTGGTCTACAAGAACACCAGAGCTCTCACAGGCGCAACCGCGACATGGGCTCATCTTCGGGCCCGTCCTCGCAGAAGCATAGGATATGGATTCCCAACAGCATGTACCAGCCAACTGCACCTGCTCCAAGGCAGTCCTATGCTGCACCGCGTCTACCTCCCCCACCAACTAGGCAGCCAAGGCTTCCAGCTCCACCACCCCAAGCTCCTGTTCCCACTCCCAATAATGGTCTGTGCTACAAGTGTGGCCAACCAGGTCACCTCGCCAGGAACTGCTTTCAGAACCAGAATCAACTGGCCCTTCCTGCAGCTGGCCGTGGAAGCAACCAGCCTCGCAACAACAATGCCAGGTCTTATGGTCATGTTCATGCCAACCATGTTGATCTCAATGAAGTTCTAGACCAGCATGCTACCGTGATGGGTACACTTCTCGTAAATTCAGTACCAGCATCTGTTTTATTTGATACAGGTGCATCGCATTCATTCATGTCAGAAGATTTTGCATGCTTGCACAACATTAAATGTGAGGACATGAACACTTCGCTATTAGTGCACACTCCCGTGGGCCAATGTCGGACCTCCATGATTTGCAACGACGTCCCCATTGAAATCGAAGGACTGGAATTCCTTGCCTCTCCCATCGTACTGAAGTCCTGTAGCATCGACCCCATTCTGGGAATGGATTGGTTGAAAGCGCATACTGCTTCTATAGTTTGCGCCACTAAGGTCGTCCATCTGCTACACCCTTCTGATGAAATAATTGCTTACCAAGCTCATCTAGTTCAGAACACCGAGGCACGGCTTTATGCCTTGAATGCGTTGAACGCTGCACCACTCGAGGGCATTGAAAACATTCCCGTCGTTTGTGAATTCCAAGACGTCTTCCCAGAAGAACTTCCAGGGATTCCCCCTGCTAAAGCTGTCGAATTCATCATCGACTTGAAACCCGGCACCACCCCTATAGCTAAACGACCCTACAAGATGCCGCCACATGAACTCATTGAGCTTAAGGAGGAAATCAACAAATCTCTTGTCAAAGGTTTCATTCGCCCAAGTTGCTCTCCTTGGGGAGCACCTTCTCTCTTTGTTAAGAAGAAGGATGGGACAAACTGATTAGTCCAAGACTACCGTCCTATAAACCAAGCTACCATTCAGAATAAATATCCTCTTCCTCCGATCAATGATCTTTATGATCAACTGGCTGGTTCATCAGTGTTCTCCAAACTTGACTTGAGGTTGGGTTACCACCAGATCCGTGTTCGTGAAGAGGACATCCCAAAAACCGCCTTCGTGACTCAGTATGGATCATACGAGTACACCATCATGTCATTCGGCTTAATGAATGCTCCAGCCACCTTCTCTCGTCTGATGAACTATATATTCATGGATTACCTCGACAAGTTCATCGTGGCTTATCTGGATGATATCCTTGTATTTTCCAAGAACAAAGAAGAACATGCTGAACATCTTCGTCTTGTGCTGGAAAAGCTTCGAGAGCATCAACTGTATGCTAAGTATTCCAAGTGTGAATTCTGGCTCCCCGAAGTAACCTATCTTGCGCATGTCATCTCCAAGGATGGTATTGTCATCAACCCTGAACGAGTTCAGGCTATTCTCGATTGGACTCCTCCGAAGAATGTCAAGCATGTCCGAAGTTTTGTCGGACTCGCCAGCTATTGCCGTCGATTCGTCGAGAACTTCTCCAAGATTGCCAGGCCTCTGACTAATCTGTTGCATAAGGGTGTCAAGTTCGAATGGATAGACAAGTGTTAGGAAAGTTTCCAGGCGCTCAAAGACAAATTGACTTCTGCCGTAGTGCTTGCTCCACCTGATACTAAGAAGGACTTCGTCTTTTACTGCGACGCTTCCCTTCAAGGATTAGGTTGTGTCCTACTGCAAGAGCGCAGAGTGATTGCTTATGCCTCTCGTCAACTGCGCCCTCATGAAGAAAACTACCCAGTTCACGACCTCGAGCTTGCTGCTATCATTCATGCATTGAAGCAGTGGCGACATTACCTTCTCGGTAATTGTTGCGAGATCTTCACCGACCACCAAAGTCTGAAGTATCTGTTTACTCAGCCAGATCTGAACCTCCATCAGCAGAGATGGATGGGGACTGTTGCAGACATTGACATGGGTATATTCTATACCCCCGGCAAGGCTAATGTAATGGCTGATGCCTTTAGCCGCCAGTCTTACTACAACCACCTCCAGGTTCACAAAGTTCAGCCCTCGCTTGTCGAAGAATTTAGAATGTTGAACCTTCATATTGTTCCTCCTGGAGCACTCGCTCCCCCTCCCCCAGAGTTCCAAAAGATGAAACTTCGTGTTGTTACTAAGGGTTGTCTAAATACCCTGGCTGTCATACCAGATCTCGTAGGTAGTATAAAGACTATTCAAGGTTATGACTCTGAAGTCCATAAGATTAAGCGCCATCTAGCAGAAGGAAAGCCCTCATTCTTCACTATCACCGATGATGGCACCATGTACTTCAAAGGCCGCCTAGTGGTACCACGTTCGAGGAAAAACCTGGATCAGACTAAAAAGGTTATGAAAGAAGCTCATCATACACCTTTGTCTATTCATCCTGGTAGTACAAAGATGTACCAAGACATCCGTCAAAGATTCTGGTGGTCTAATATGAAGCAAGACATTGCTCGATATGTTGCTGAGTGTGACGTTTGCCGCTGTATCAAAGCAGAGCATCAAAGGCCTGCTAGAACTCTACAACCTATCTCTATTCCTGAATGGAAATGGGACCATGTTGAAATGGACTTCGTCACTGGTTTTCCCAAATCGCAGAAAGGTAATGATGCTATTCTTGTCGTCATTGACCGCCTTTCTAAAGTTGCACATTTTCTGGCGGTCAAAGAAACAATCACCGCTAGCCAGATTGCAACTCTCTACATGTCCAGAATTGTTTCACTTCACGGTATTCCACTGGTTATCAGTTCAGACCGTGGTAGCTTATTCACTTCAAGATTCTGGGCAAGTTTCCAAGAAGCTATGGGAACTCATCTGTCGTTCAGTACTGCGTTTCATCCTCAGTCGCAAGGTCAAGTTGAACGTGTCAACCAAGTTCTCGAAGACATGCTTTGATCTTATGTAGTTTCCTTTGACAAGAAATGGGAGGAATCTCTTCCATATGCCGAGTTCTCTTATAATAATAGCTATCAAGCTTGTTTGAAGATGGCCCCTTCAAAGTGTTATATGGACGAAAGTGCCGAACCCCTCTGAACTGGTCAGAAACTAGGGAACGTCCACTCTTTGGTCTGGATATTATCCAACATGCCGAAGAACAAGTCCGCATTATTCGCGAGAATCTCAAGACTGCTCAGTCATGTCAGAAAAGTCAGTATGACTGTCATCACCAAGACATGGTCTATCAACCTGGCGAAAAGTCTTATCTTCGAGTTACACCAATGAAGGGTGCTCACCGCTTCGGGATCAAGGGCAAGCTATCTCCTCGCTATATTGGTCCCTTCACTATTCTCGAAAGGCGTGGAAAAGTGGCATATCAACTGGAGCTTCCGCCGAACCTTTCCCAGGTTCACGATGTGTTCCATGTGTCACAACTCCACCGTTGCTTCAAGGATCCAATCCGAGCAGTGGATCATGAAGTGCTCGAATTGCAATAGGACCTCTCCTACAAAGAGCATCCGGTCCGCATTCTTGACCAAGCTGAACACCGCACACGTTAGAAGGCGATCAAATTCCTCAAGGTCCAGTGGTCGCATCACTCTGAAGATGAAGCCACCTGGGAACGCGAGGATCTCCTACGTGATGAATACCCCGCACTGTTTCCTTCTACCTCCTAAATCTCGGGATGAGATTTCTTGTAGTGGAGGAGATTTGTAACGCCTGGATAATCATGCTATAGTAATCTCACGTTAATGGTGCCACATCACCTCTGTCACTGTAGTTAATCTCGGGTTAATTCGAAACCGTTTCAAAGTTCAAATTCAAATTAATGTCAACAACAAAAGTTTTCAAAAATTGAAACAAAAATGTTCGGTGGTTGCCGAATATTACAAGGGTAATTATAGTAAAGCAAACATATTTTTAGAAAATGCTTAAATGATTTAAAATGAAATAAAATAGAATAGAAAATAAGTAAAAGAAGGAAAATACAAAAAAAGAAAAAAAACCAACTCTAGAACTAAAAAAAGAGGAGAAAACCCCCTGGGCCGTGGCCCAACTAGGCCAACCCATCCGGCTCAGCCGGCCACCCACTCCTCCCCTTAACCACTCACCCCCACCCACTCCACCGACACCTCCACTTCCCTCCCCCCACGAAATATCTCCCCCTCTCTCTCTCCTGATTGGATCGGGATCGAGAGGAGGCCGCCATCGCCGCCCTCGCGCCAGGACCACGCCGCCTCGCTTGGACCTCGCCGGCGCCTCTTCCTCGCCGGCCTGCCCCTCTCCGTCCCCATCGTCCTTGTCCTCTTCCCCGAGTCGCTCCCCGTGCCCCACTGCCCTTGCCCTGCGAATCCCGGTGAAGACCCCCGCCGCTGCGCCCGCTTGCCCCGCCTACGCACCGTTCGTGCACGTGCCCGCGCTCACCGCGGCTCTCGCACCGCCCCCACGCCCTGAGCGCCTTGTGCCCCCTGCTGTCGTCCTACCGCGCGCCGCCCACGCGGGGCCGCGCCCGCTGCCGCTCGCGGCTTCGGCCGGCCCGTGCCGGCCTCACCCCACCTCGTCTGCGCGCGCGACCGCCGTGGCCGCGTTCGGCCACCGCCGACCCCGCGCAGGCCAGCGCCCGTCTGCTTCCCCCGTGCTTGCCCACCGCTCCTCCTACAGCGCTTGCACCCGGCCTGGTCGCGCTCCTGCGCCTCGGGGCCACGCACGCGCTCGCCCGGGCCATGTCTCGCCCGCGTGCACCTGCCCGTCGCCTCCCATGTTTGCTGAACTGCTGCTGCTCCCTGCTGCGCCTCCGCTGCCCGCTCCCGCCACGCAGTTGTGCTGCTCCCGGCCTCGTCGCTCGACCGCACCTGCGTCGCGTCGCCCCGCTCGCTGCTCCTCGGGCACTGCTGTTCCGCCCGTCGCTAGCCGCCGCTCCCAGCGTGCCCCGCCTCCGCCCGCGCCGCCTGGCCGCGTGGCCTCTCCACACGCGCCACCCACGGCCGCCTCCCCACTGCCCCGCCGGGCAGCCTTCCTCATCGCCGGTGGCCTTGCCTCTTGCCCCGGCGGCCTCGTCCTGCCCTGCGGCCGAGTGCCCGCTCAGGTATGCCCGCAACCGAAAGCCCGCACCCGCTAAGGCCCAATGGCCCTATGACAATGGGGCCCCATGCCCAAAACGTTTTAACAAAAAAAGGATTTAAAAAATATAATAAATAAAATACTTAAGTAATTAATTGATTAATTAACTTAATTAATCTTAATTAAAGAATTAATTAAACTAATTAATCCTGATTAGATTAATCCCAGTTAATTAATCTAAACCCTAATTAGGCAAAGCAGAGAATGACAGGTGGGTCCCAATGGACCCACACGTCAGGTTGACCAGGTCAACGGTCAACGTTGACTGTTGATGTCATGCTGACGTCAACAAATACTATTTTGGATAATGTTGAATTTAAATAATTAAATAAATCATAAAAATGATTTAAATCTTTTAAAGTTAATATAAAATAAACCATAGCACGGATGAAAAAACTTTGTACATGAAAGTTGCTCAGAACGACGAGACAAATCCGAATACGTAGCCCGTTCATCCGCCACGCATCCCTAGCATAGCAAACACGCAACTTTTCCCCTCTGGTTCATCTGTCCAAAAACACGAAACACCGGGAATACTTTCCCGGATATTTTCCCCCTTCACCGGTACCCCCTCGTACCACGTTAGGGCACCCCTAGCACCGATACTTGTCATGTCATGCATCGCTATGCATCTGTTTGCTTAATATTTATTGTTTCTTCCCCCTCTTCTCTCGCTAGACACCTAGACCGACGCCGCTGCTACCCAGTACGACTACGGTGTTGACGACCCCTCTCTCTTGCCAGAGCAACCAGGCAAGCCCCCCCTTTGATAACCAGATATCGCCTATTCTTCTCTCTACTGCTTCCATTAGAGTAGTGTAGCATGTTACTGCTTTCCGCTATCCTATCCTGATGCATAGTCTGTCCTTGCTACTACTGTTGTTACCTTTACCTACAATCCTAAATGCTTAGTATAGGATGCTAGTGTTCCATCAGTGGCCCTACACTCTTGTCCGTCTTCCATGCTATACTACTGGGCCGTGATCACTTCGGGAGGTGATCACGGGCATATGATATATACTTTATATTGTTACATTACTTATGATACTGTTCGGAGATGGGGGCTGAAGGGGCAGGTGGCTCCATTCCGGTAGAGGTGGTCCTGGGTTCCCGACGGCCCCCGACTGTTACTTTGTGGCGGAGCAACAGGGCAGGTTGAGACCACCTAGGGGAGAGGTGGGTGTCAGTGTCAAAACCGGCGGATCTCGGGTAGGGGGTCCCGAACTGTGCGTCTAGGCCGGATGGTAACAGGAGGCAAGGGACACGAAGTTTTACCCAGGTTCGGGCCCTCTTGATGGAGGTAAAACCCTACGTCCTGCTTGATTAATATTGATGATATGGGTAGTACAAGAGTAGATCTACCACGAGATCAGAGAGGCTAAACCCTAGAAGCTAGCCTATGGTATGATTGTTGATGTGTATGTTGTCCTACGGACTAAAATCCACCGGTTTATATAGACACCAGATAGGGTTAGGGTTACATAGAGTCGGTTACAATGGTTGGAGATCTGAATATCTGTATCGCCAAGCTTGTCTTCCACACCAAGGAAAGTCCCTTCCGGACACGGGACGAAGTCTTCAATCTTATATCTTCATAGTCCGGGAGTCCGGCTGAAGGTATAGTTCGGCTATCCGAACACCCCCTAATCCAGGACTCCCTCAGTAGCCCCTGAACCAGGCTTCAATGACGACGAGTCCGACGTGCAAATTGTCTTCGGCATTGCAAGGCGGGTTCCTCCTCCAAGTACTTCATAGAAGATTTTGAACACAAAGATAGTGTCCGGCTCTGCAAAATAAGTTTCCACATATTACCATAGAGAGAATAATATTTACAAAAATCTAATCTGCTGACGTATTCCGTAGTGTGACATCACACCACGGCCAAGCTTTTATTCGAACCGTTTTACTGTCCCATCTCAGCGCGTTATGCGAGGAGGCTTCCTTGGCACGTCTTGTTAAAGCAGAGATCGTGTCCCCTTATTCCGGGATTCTTATCAATACGGGCGTGGGTAACCCAACCGCGCCATCGATTACGGCGCTTGGGAGATAAGCGAGTTTTGCCAGGCTGGTGGGGACACGTAGTTGCGTCCACCCATATAAGGGGATAAGGATCCACCTTTTTACCTATGCCTTCTTCCTCCTTCGCCTATCCATTCTTGCGCACTCGAGCTCCAACGCCCAAGTACGCACTCCCCACCTCAACCTTCTCCAGCCATGTCCGGAGCGGGAGGCAAGTGGATGGTCTCCTCCGTCATGGAGGGACACATCAAAAAACTAAGGAAGGTCGGATACCTGTCTAACGACATTGCGCACCGGCTTCCCGAAGAGGGGCAGCTCATCCCCACCCCTAGGCCCCATGAGAGGGTGGTGTTCCTTCCCCATTTCCTCCGCGGACTGGGTTTCCCTCTCCATCCATTTGTCCGGGGGCTCATGTTCTACTACGGCCTGGATTTCCACGATCTGGCCCCGAATTTTGTCCTCAACATCTCGGTGTTTATCGTCGTGTGCGAGGCTTTCCTCCGCATCCGCCCCCATTTCGGCCTACAGCTCAAGACTTTCAACGTCAAGCCGAAGGTGGTGCGCTGCAACCAGGCGGAGTGCGGAGGAGCCATGGTGGGCAAGATGGCCAACGTCCTATGGCTCAAGGGCTCCTTTGTGGAGACCCTTAAGGGGTGGCAATCGGGGTGGTTTTACATCACCGAGCCGTGCGACCCTCAGTGGGTCGCAGCCCCCGAGTTCCGGTCCGGACCCCCAACGCGGCTCACGTCCTGGAAAGAGACGGGCCTGTCGTGGGGCAGCCAAAAGGAGGTGACCGGACTACAAACATGCATCCAATCCCTGGTGAACAAGCAGCTCAGGCTTGTCAACATAGTCCAGGTTATGCTCATCCGCTTGATCCTCCCGTGTCAACAACGGGCTTTCAACCTGTGGGAGTTTGATCCATCGCGGCACCAAACTCTGAGCAGGCTCTTCGACACGACGTACGAAGATGCCTGGAAGGTGCTTTTCAAAGGCGCCGAGGCTCCCGCATCTGCTACCGAGGATCGCGGATTCTGCGCGCAGCGTCATGCTAGCGTGGTAAGCTTTTGGTACTTTTTACAGGGCACTAGTTTTTCATAGTTTAACTCTGTGCGGGATCTAAGCTCCCTTACCTTTGACAGGATTGGCAGGCGAAGTTCGGACGGATCGACTATCCGGCACCTTTGCCCCAAGTCCCAGCCGATGCCCACTTGGCAAAGCTGCTGGTTCCGGCACCCTATGTGGTGCCGGAGAAGAAGGCCGCAAAAAAGGCCACAGAACTCGAAAGAGTGCCCGGTGCCTGGAGGTGTCGGATTCACCATTCGACGAATCGAAGACGCACTCCTCCCATGAAGATAAGGAGGAGGAAGAAGAGACCCCCCTTCAGCGGGGGAAGGGAAGAAAAGGAAGGCCGCCCCAACTGGGGAGGCCGAAGGGTCCAAGAAGGGGAGAACCCATCCTCCGGACTACTCCACCAACGCCGACGACGGCGAAGAGGAGTGGCCGCTTAGGGCCAAGCCCCTGGCGAAATCATAAGTATCCGGATACCAGAGTAATGCATAGTATTCATTTATTGTACAACTTTCCCTTATGTCGAATGTGTTTATGCAGCCCCCCCCAAAGACCAGCTCGACGCGTCGTCGAGCGGCTCACTGGACTCATCGGAGGTGAACTCGCTTCCGACGGCTTCCTCCCCCCGCCTTACGGATGACACCGAAGTGTTGTCCCAACAAGTTCCAATCCGGGAGGAGGTGGTCCTAGAGGCGCTGCAAGGCGACCTCCCGGACTCCAGGAGTAAAGGTGACGGAACCCCCCAGGGCTCCAACTCCGGCCCTAGGCCGGACACCGCTCCAGAACCTTCAAAGGTTCCAGAGTCTAGCGGGGGACCTTCTTCCAAGAGGAGAAAGCCCACCACGCCGGCGACCTCCGTCCAACCGGAGGCGCCGGACAATATGTTGGAGGCGCTCCAAGGCGCCTCCATCGACGAGGGGCACCGCACTATCATGAGTGCGTTGACCCAAAAGGTTCAGTCCACCAAGAGCGGACTGACTGAAGCTTGTACAAGCCTTTTAACAGGTTTTGAGGTAAGTAAAGAATGTGGAAATAACATAACCGCATAGACAGTAGCCCCTGATGCTCTGTTTGGCGTTCGGGAAGAAAAGCCGAATAGAGGATCAAATAAAATTCGCAGGAGTCTAACAAAAAGAAGTCAATATGCGTGTGCAGGCTTCCCTGCTGGCGTCCGCCGCACTGACTGCGGAAGTGGACGTGCTAAAGCAGGACCTCGAGCGGTCCGAGCAAGAGCTCGGACGTGCCAAGAAGCAGCTAGAGGACAGTGAAGGTAAGAAATACCTTGTATAAAATGTGTATAAAAAGGTGCAATTGCGAAAAATGATAGGAGTATCGTGGCTATTGTAGGGGCTGTGTCTGAGGTGGCGACCCTGAAGCAAGCGCTGCTCGAGGCCGAGAAGAGGTCGGCCGCGGAGCGCACTGAGCGAGAAAAGTATGAGGCCGAGGTTGGCAAGGTGCGGCAAGAGCTCCAGGCTCTCATGGAAAAACATGAGAGTTTGGAGCGTGACTCAAGGACGCGAGCGTCCGAGCTTGCGGCGGCTACTGAAAGTGCCAAGTCTGCCAAGGCCGAATCCTAGAAGACCCTCTAGGAGTTGGATGAGGTGAAGAATATAGCGGCGGGTAAGGCATTCTTTATGCAAAGTAAACACATAAGCGTGAGTTACTCATTACTTACCCAAATCCGGAGTTCTCCAAGCGCGTTCGCAGATCTTCCCCAGAGTATATCTGATGCTGCCGCATTCTATTGAGCCGAGGAGGGCAGCTCGACGGAGAAGGTGTTCTGGTCTTAGTACGCTGAGGCCAGACACCCCGTGCCCCTGAGCCACCAGTTGAAGCAACTGGTCGAGCTCCACAAGGCGGCCGAACATGCCATGAAGGGCCTCATAGTTCGGCTGTGGCCTGGAGAGGCTCAACCTGGGAGCTATTTCGGGCTGGTGCGGCGGCTGGTGGAGGCTTGTCCAAGGCTCGAAGTCATCAAGCGCTCCGTCTGCATTGAAGGTGCCCGTAGGGCCCTTGCCCGTGCGAAGGTGCACTGGGGCAAGCTGCATGCTGAGAAGCTTGTGAAGGACGGGACACCGCCGGGGAAGGAGCATCAGAAGCCCGAAAATTATTATAAGGATGTTCTGAAGGGTGCCCGCCTTGTGGCGGATGAATGTTCTATGGATGTAATCTTTGAGTAAAACTCGCTCGTTTTGTCCTATGCGCTGAAAACTTGTTCATATGCGCTTAAGCAATGCTGTTTGAATTCAAAATATTACCTTCTGTGCGGCTGTTTATCAATTCTGAGAGATGGCGAGTCGTCGGCTTCTGCCCCCGTGCCGCTAGTGCTGGGGTGTTCGGGGATAAACCTGAGGGCTCTTTTTCCCATGTTTGGGTCCTTCGAGGGAGGCGCTCAGCCCAACGAACAAGGCAATCAGACTATAATGCGTGAACACTCTCACTTAGCCATAGAATTCTATAATTTGAAATTTCGGCGAAGCCCCTGGTATTCGGAAGACCGAGTTCGGGGCGCTATCCACGCCTTGGCCGGACAGAGCCGGCTCCTCGCCCTAAGCGGCATAAGTCTTTAAGGACTCGAAAAGACCTCTCGAACAGCGACCAGCTCTCGCCTCATCATGACGGTCAGTTTTAGCTTTCTCCACTGAGGTGCTCGACCCAGCTCAACCGGGGCACAATCGCAGTGGTTCTCCTAGTGCTACCTTAGCCGATATAGCGGAACATAAGGCACCAAAACATAGGAGCCGGGCAAACCCAACTATTGACCCAAGACATGATTCGGAGCCGATGCATATAATGCTATAAGTTCGGGGTGCCGCACTTCTTAAAGTGTTCGGACTTCTCACACCATGTTGAGGGGTACTGAAGCCCCTGGCGTATTTTGGCCGTACCAAAGTGTATGGGTGCAACATGTCATTAAGGAACATATATAAATATAAAAAAAAGAGTAATGCAAAAATAGAGAAAAGCTATGCATTGTTTATTAAAGAGGGCTGCGATCAAAGCAGAACGATACAATTAATGCGATAAGCAAACGGTTGAACTATTTAACATGTCCGCTCCAGGGGCAAGCTGTGGAATAATATGCGAAACAGGTATACTGCTCGTGATAGAGACCACCTGGGAGTTCCATAATGCGGCGTGGCTTGTCTGCTTCCCTAGTTCTTGCATCATTTGTGCGGCAATTGAACTGCCGAACAGGCCTTCCAAAGAGTGGAGTCCTGAAAGTAAGAGAAAATTAAAAAATCGGCAGCCCATGGTGCGGTTTAAGCCGTGTTTTGGGCGTGCCGTGATGGTGCCCCTCCCCCTGTGCCCATGGTATCTCTAGAGCGTAGTTATGTACGCGAAGTACTGGCGTCGCCTTTTTGCGAGGGTTGGGGTTGGGGCCGCATTGCTACGCCTGCTCGGATCGTGCCAGGCGGTCTTGTTGTAGGTTACTCCAGGCACGCTTGACAGTGTTCGGTCGTTGACTGGCCGGACTGGAGAACTGCCTGGAGAGGCTGCTTTGTACTTCCGCTGCAAGGGCCGCTGTGTGCTCCTCCGTTCAGAGGGAGCGTTCGGTGTTTCCATTGAACGTAATTACTCCTCGAGGGCCTGGCATCTTGAGCTTAAGGTATGCGTAATGTGGTACCGCATTGAACTTGGCGAATGCAGTTCGCCCGAGCAGTGCTTGATAGCCACTGGGAAACGGGACTATGTCGAAGATTAACTCTTCGCTTCAGAAATTATCCAGAGATCCAAAGACCACTTCAAGTGTGACTGAGCCTGTACAGTTGGCCTCTACACCTGGTATTACGCCTTTAAAGGTCATTTTGGTTGGCTTAATCCTCGAGGGATCGATGCCCATTTTTCGCACTGTATCCTGGTAAAGCAGGTTCAGGCTGCTGCCGCCGTCCATGAGGACTCTAGTGAGATGAAATCTGTCAATAATTGGGTCTAGAACCAATGCGGCAAATCCGCCATGACGGATGCTAGTGAGATGGTCTCTTAGATCAAAGGTGATCGGGAAGGAGGACCATGGGTTGAACTTTGGGGCGACTGGCTCTACCGCGTATACGTCCCTTAACGCGTGCTTCCGCTCCCTTTTGGGGACGTGGGTGGCGTATATCATGTTCACCGTCCGCACTTGTGGGGGAAAACCCTTTTGTCCATTGTTGTTCGGCGGCCGGGGCTCCTCGTCGTCATCTCTATGCAACCCCTTGTCTTCATTGTCGGTGCTTAACTTGCCTGCCTGCTTGAACACCCAACAATCCCTGTTGGTGTGATTGGCTGGCTTTTCGGGGGTGCCGTGTATTTGGCACAAGCGGTTGAGTATTCGGTCCAAGCTGGACGGGCCCCTAGGATTCCTTTTGAATGGCTTTTTCCGCTGGCCGGATTTAGAGCCTCTGAATCTGGCATTAACTGCCGTATCCTCAGCATTGTCGCCGTTAATGCGACGCTTCTGCTTGTTGCGACGCGACCTGCCACTAATGTCCCTAGTGTCTGAACTACCAGGGTTCTTGGTTATATTGTTGCTACGAGCAAGCCAGCTGTCTTCTCGCGCGCAAAAGCGGGTCATGAGTGTCGCGAGTGCTGCCATAGATTTCGGCTTTTCCTGTCCAAGGTGCCGGGCCAGCCACTCGTCACGGATATTGTGCTTGAAGGCTGCTAGGGCCTCAGCGTCCGGACAGTCGACTATTTGATTTTTCTTTGCTAGGAACTGTGTCCAGAATTGCCTGGCCGATTCATCTGGCTGCTGAATTACGTGACTTAGGTCATCGGCGTCTGGGGGTCGCACATAAGTGCCCTGGAAATTGTCGAGGAATGCGGCTTCCAGGTCCTCCCAACAACTGATTGATCCTGTTGGCAAGCTGTTGAGCCAATGCCGAGCTGGTCCTTTAAGCTTGAGTGGGAGATATTCGATGGCGTGGAAATCATCGCCGCGGGCCATGTGGATATGAAGGAGATAATCCTCAATCCATACCGCAGGATCTGTTGTGCCATCATATGATTCGATGTTTACAGGTTTGAAACCCTCGGGGATTTGATGATCCATTATTTCGTCTGTGAAGCAGAGTGGGTGTGCGGCACCTCTGTACTGGGCTATATCATGATGTAGCTCCAGTGAGCCTTGTCTACTGTGTTCAGCCCTGCCGAATTTGTGGCCGGCATGATGGATGCCGTCTCAAGCCGTGGGGCGCCCACGCGATCCATAGATCGATCTTGTTTGTCTAGCCTTGTCCTCCAACATATCTCGTAAGTCCGGCGCATATTCCCGTGCCTTGGTATGGGGTGCGGCTTGAGTGGAGGGCCGAGAGGCCTCTCTGTCGCGGCCACGAGGTGGCCGGTCGGCCGCATCAAGTGCTCCCTCCTCTAATTGGGGTAGCAACCTGCGCTTTGGGTAGCTCTTGGAGGGGTGTTCGAGTTTATGCTCTGCGGCCGCAAGGACTTCGGTCCATCTGTCGACTAGCAAATCTTGATCAGCTCTAAGCAGTTGCTGTTTTTTCTTGAGGCTTCTTGCCGTGGCCGTAAGCATGCGTTGAAAACGCTTTTGCTCGATGGGATCCTCTGGCACGACGAATTCGTCGTCGTCGAGACTTGCCTCGTCATCGGAGGGAGGCATATAATTATCGTCCTCGACCTCTCTGTCTGCCGCTCTCTCATGAGGGCTGGTTTCTCCATCCTCCTGTGCTAAATCTTGCTGGAGGGGTTTTTCTTCGGCGCTTTCCAGAGTATTATTATCTCCCGTGCAGGAATCGCCATGTTTGTTTTGGTAGGATTTTGAGCGGCGCCGCTGACGCCGGCGCTTAGGCTGTTTCTTGGAGGGGTCATCCTCCGCTGTTCCATCACCATCTCCCTCTTTTGGGGTGTCCACCATGTATATGTCATATGACGACGTGGCTTTCCAGGGCCTATTAGGCGCTGGTTCATCATCATCTCCTTCATCGGCGTCCATATCGTCGATGTCTTCGGAGTCAAAGTCGAGCATGTCGGATAAGTCGTCGACAGTGGCTACAAAGTGGGTGGTGGGTGGGCTTTGAATTTCTTCATCGTCCGAATCCCAACCCTGCTGGCCGCAGTCCGGCCAGGGCTCTCCTGATAAAGAGAGAGACTTCTGACTTCAGAATATCGCCAAAAGGCGAGTGCTAAATGATGTCTGTGGCAGTAAACTCCATGATCGGCGCCCAATCGGATTCGATTGGCCGGGGAGCGGAGGGTTCGGAGTCCGGAAAGGAGTCCGGCTCCTTGGAGTCACGAGTTTCGCGGAGTGCGGGGCTAGTGTTTGGCTCAATCGCCGTTGGGATCGCAGCCCCTGAGGCGGCGTCCAATCGCCCATCCTCGATCGGCGTAGTTGGCTCCGAATTAAGGATCAAGTCCAATCGCCCATCCTCGATGCGGGTGCGGCCTCCAGGGCACTGTTCGGCGGCAGAGCTAGATCATGCTCGTCGGGACAGTGCGGCGCGCTCGGCAGTGGCTCGAATCCCTCGAGGATCAAGTCCCCACGGACGTCATCCGTGTAGTTTAAACTTCCAAATCTGACCTGACGGCCAGGGGCGTAGCTTTCGATCTGCTCCAGACGGCCAAGCGAATTGGCCCGCAGTGCGAAGCCACCGAAGACGAAGATCTGTCCGGGGAGGAAGGTCTCACCCTGGACTGCATCATTATCGATGATCGTAGGAGCCATCGAGCCTGACGGCGATGACATAGAGGAACTCTCAATGAAAGCACCAATGTCGGTGTCAAAACTGGCGGATCTCGGGTAGGGGGTTCCGAACTGTGCGTCTAGGCCGGATGGTAACAGGAGGCAAGGGACACGAAGTTTTACCCAGGTTCGGGCCCTCTCGATGGAGGTAAAACCCTACGTCCTGCTTGATTAATATTGATGATATGGGTAGTACAAGAGTAGATCTACCACGAGATCAGAGAGGCTAAACCCTAGAAGCTAGCCTATGGTATGATTGTTGATGTGTATGTTGTCCTACGGACTAAAACCCTCCGGTTTATATAGACACCGGATAGGGTTAGGGTTACATAGAGTCGGTTACAATGGTAGGAGATCTGAATATCTGTATCGCCAAGCTTGCCTTCCACGCCAAGGAAAGTCCCTTCCGAACACGGGACGAAGTCTTCAATGTTGTATCTTCATAGTTCAGGAGTCCGGTTGAAGGTATTGTTCGGCTATCCGAACACCCCCTAATCTAGGACTCCCTCAGTGGGCCTGGCCCTGGTCGGCGTCCGTGGTTAATTCAATTAACATGCTTAACTAGATCTTGGTATTTGATCCGTGTCTGGCCACTGGCCTATATGCACTAACCAACTACGCGGGAACAGTTATGGGCACTCGACGTCGTGGTATCAGCAGAAGCCTTTGTGACGTCAGCGACTGAGCGGCGCGCGCCAGGTTGAACTGGAATGCCTGCTCTTGTATAAGGGAGGCTAGGTCTGCTCGCCGGCCGCGTTCGCAACGTGCAGGTGTGCAATGGGCGATGGGCTCAGACCCCTGCGCCATAGGATTTAGACCGGCGTGCTAACCTCTCTGTTGTGCCTAGGTAGGGTTGCGACGTGTTGATCTTCCAAGGTGGGACATGACCCAAAAAGTGTGTTCGGCCAAAGGGGATCGAGCGTGTTGGGAAATGTGGTGCACCCCTGCATGGAAGTTTATCTATTCAAATAGCCGTGTCCCTCGCTAAAAGGACGAACTGGATTTGTACCTTGACCTTATGACAACTAGAACCGAATGCTTAATAAAATACACCCTTCCATGTGCCAGATACAACCGGTGATCGCTCTCTCACAAGGTGACGAGGGGAGGATCATCGGTTAGGATATTGCTATGCGATGTTACTTGGTGATCTTACCATCTACTCTCTTCCTCATGCTGCAAGATGGAGGTGGCCAGAAGCGTAGTCTTCGATAGGACTAGCTATCCCCCTCTTATTCTGGCATTCTGTAGTTCAGTCCACATATGATACCCCTTTTCCATTTGATACCAATGCATACATATGTAGTGTAGCTCCTTGCTTGGGAGTACTTTGGATGAGTACTCACGGTTGCTTTGATCCCCCTTTTCCCCCTTCCTATACCCGATTGCTACCGTTGGAAATATGCCCTAGAGGCAATAATAAACTGGTTATTATTATATTTCCTTGTTCATGATAATCGTTTATTATCCATGCTAGAATTGTATTGATAGGAAACTCAGATACATGTGTGGATACATAGACAACACCATGTCCCTAGTAAGCCTCTAGTTGACTGGCTCGTTGATCAATAGATGGTTACGGTTTCCTAACCATGGACATTGGATGTCGTTGATAACGGGATCACATCATTAGGAGAATGATGTGATGGACAAGACCCAATCCTAAGCCTAGCACAAAGATCGTGTAGTTTGTTTGCTAAAGCTTTTCTAATGTCAAGTATCATTTCCTTAGACCATGAGATTGTGCAACTCCCGGATACCGTAGGAGTGCTTTGGGTGTGCCAAACGTCACAACGTAACTGGATGGCTATAAAGGTACACTACAGGTATCTCCGAAAGTGTCTGTTGGGTTGGCACGAATCGAGACTGGGATTTGTCACTCCGTGTAAACGGAGAGGTATCTCTGGGCCCACTCGGTAGGATATCATCATAATGTGCACAATGTGACCAAGGAGTTGATCACGAGATGATGTGTTACAGAACGAGTAAAGAGACTTGCCGGTAACGAGATTGAACAAGGTATCGGATACCGACGATCGAATCTCGGGCAAGTATCGTACCGATGGACAAAGGGAATTGTATACGGGATTGATTGAATCCTTGACGTCGTGGTTCATCCGATGAAATCATCGTGGAGCATGTGGGAGCCAACATGGGTATCCAGATCCCGCTGTTGGTTATTGACCGGAGAGTTGTCTCGGCCATGTCTGCATGACTCCCGAGCCCGTAGGGTCTACACACTTAAGGTTCGATGACGCTAGGGTTATAGGGAATAGATGTACGTGGTTACCGAATGTTGTTTGGAGTCCCGGATGAGATCCCGGATGTCACGAGGAGTTCCGGAATGGTCTGGAGGTAAAGATTTATATATGGGAAGTCATCATACGGTCACCGGAATAATTCGGGGGTTACCGGTATTGTACCGGGACCACCGGAGGGGTTCCGGGGGTCCACCGGGAGGGTCCACCTTCCCCGGAGGGCCCTATGGGCTGTACGTGGAGAGGGACAGCCCCTTAGTGGGCTAGGCGCCTCCCCCCTAGGGCCCATGCACCTAGGGTTTGGGGGAACCCTAAAAGGGGGGCGCCCCCCTTGCCTTGGGGGGCAAGGCAACCCCCCTTGGCCGCCGCCCCTCCTCAGATTGGATCTGAGGGGGCCGGCCCCCCTCTCCCTTGTCCCTATATATATGTGGGGGTGGGAGGGCAGCCATACCCCAAGTCTTGGCGCAGCCCTCCCTCTCTCGCAAGTCCTCCTCTTCTCCCGCGGTGCTTGGCGAAGCCCTGCAGGATTGCCACGCTCCTCCTTCACCACCATGCCGTCGTGCTGCTGCTGGATGGAGTCTTCCCCAACCTCTCCTTCACCCCTTGCTGGATCAAGGCGTAGGATACATCACCGGGCTGTACGTGTGTTGAACACGGAGGTGCCGTCCGTTCGACACTAGGATCATCGGTGATTTGGATCACGACGAGTACGACTCCATCAACCCCGTACACTTGAACGCTTCCGCTTAGCAATCTACAAGGGTATGTAGATGCACTCTCCTTCCCCTCGTTGCTAGATCCATAGATTGATCTTGGTGATGCGTAGAAAATTTTGAATTTCTGCTACGTTCCCCAACAGTGGCATCATGAGCTAGGTCTATGCGTATTTTCTATGCACGAGTAGAACACAAGTTACTGTGGGCATCGATTTTGTCAATTTGCTTGCAGTTACTAGTCTTATCTTGATTCAGCGACATCGTGGGATGAAGCGGCCTAGACCGACCTTACACGTACTCTTACATGAGACTGGTTCCACCGACTGACATGCACTAGTTGCATAAGGTGGCTAGCGGGTGTCTGTCTCTCCCACTTTAGTCGGATCAGATTCGATGAAAAGGGTCCTTATGAACGGTAAATAGAAATTGGCATATCACATTGTGGTTTTGGCGTAGGTAAGAAACGTTCTTGCTAGAAACCTATAGCAGCCATGTAAAAACTTCCAACAACAATTAGAGGACGTCAACTTGTTTTTGCAGCATATGCCTTGTGATGTCATATGGCCAAAATGATGTGATGAATGATATATGTGATGTATGAGATTGATCATGTTCTTGTAATAGGAATCACGACTTGCATGTCGATGAGTATGACAACCGGCAGGAGCCATAGGAGTTGTCTTAATTTATTTATGACCTGCATGTCAACATAAACGTCATGTAATTACTTTACTTTATTGCTAAAGCGTTAGCCATAGTAGTAGAAGTAATAGATGATGAGACAACTTCAAGAAGACACGATGATGGAGATCATGATGATGGAGATCATGGTGTCATGCCGGTGACAACGATGATCATGGAGCCCCAAAGATGGAGATTAAAAGGAGCAAATGATATTGGCCATATCATGTCACTATTTGATTGCATGTGATGTTTATCATGTTTTACATCTTATTTGCTTAGAACGACGGTAGCTTAAATAAGATGATCCCTCACTAAAATTTCAAGAAAAGTGTTCCCCCTAACTGTGAACTGTTGCGAAGGTTCGTTGTCTCGAAGCACTACGTGATGATCGGGTGTGATAGATTCTAACGTTCGAATACAACGGGTGTTGACAAGCCTAGCATTTACAGACATGGCCTCGGGACACATGCGAAACACTTAGGTTGACTTGACGAGCCTAGCATGTACAAACATGGCCTCGGAACACGGAAGACCGAAAGGTCGAACGTGAGTCGTATAGAAGATACGATCAACATGAGATGTTCACCGTTGATGACTAGTCCGTCTCACGTGATGATCGGACACGGCCTAGTCGATTCGGATCATGTTTCACTTAGATGACTAGAGGGATGTGTATCTGAGTGGGAGTTCATTATATAATTTGATTAGATGAACTCAATTATCATGAACATAGTCTAAATTGTCTTTGCAAATATGTTGTAGATAAATAGCTCACGTTGTAGCTCCCTGTTTCAATACATTCCTAGAGAAAGATTAAGTTGAAAGATATTGTAAGCAATGATGCGGACTAGGTCCGTAGTCCGAGGAGTGTCCTCACTGCTACACAGAAGGCTTACGTCTTTGATGCACCGCTCGATGTGCAAACCCCTACAACATCGTCTGTGGATGTTGTGAACACCTGACAGACACATCCCGATGACTACTTGATAGTTTAGTGCACCATACTTTACGGCTTAGAATCGGGATTCCAATGACGTTTTGAACGCCATAGAACATATGAGATGTTCCAAGATCTGAAATTGGGATTTCAGGCTCATGCCCGTGTTGAGAGGTGTGAGACCTCTGACAAGTTCTTTTGCCAACAAGATGGAGGAGAATAGCTCAGCTAGTGAGCATGTGCTCAGAATGTCTGGGTGCTACAATCACTTAAATCAAGTGGGAGTTAAACTTCCAGATAAGATAGTGATTGATAGAGTTCTCTAGCCACTATCACTAAGCTACTAGATCTTCGTGATGAACTATGACATGCAAGGGATGGAGTTGATCCCGGAGCTGTGCGCGGTGCTTAAGACCGCAAAAGGTAGAAATCAAGTAGGATCATCAAGTGTTGATGGTTTAATAAGGGCAAGGGCTAGAAAGGAAACTTCATATGGATGGCAAACCAGTTGCAGCTCAAGTGAAGGAACCCGAGGTTGAACCCAAACCCGAGACTAAGTGCTTCTATTGTAAGGGGAACGGTCACTGGTAGCGGAATTACCCCAAATGCATGGTAGATAAGAAGGCTGGAAACTTCAACAAAGTATATACGTGTTATTAATGTGTACCTCACTAGTACTCCTGGTAGCACCTGGGTATTGGATACCGGTTCAGTTACTATTATTGGTGACTTGAAGCAAAAGCTACGACTAAACGGAGACTGGCTGAGGGCGAGGTGAGGATGTGTGTTGGAACTGTTTCCAAAGTTGATGAGATCACCATCGCACGCTCCATCTGCCTTCGGGATTAGTATTGAACCTAGATAAATGTCATCAGGTGTCTACGTTGAGCATGAATATGATTTGATCATGGTCATTGCAATACGGTCATTCATTTAAGTTAGAGAATAATGGTTATTCTGTTTACATGAATGATACCTTTCATGGTCATGCACCCTATGTGAATGGTTCATTGAATCTCGGTCGTGGTGATACACATGTTCACGCCAAAAGATGTAGAGTTAATAATGATAGTACCACTTTCTCGTGGCACTACCGCTTAGGTCATATTGGCGTAAGATGCATGAAGAAACTCCATGTCGATGGATGTTTGGAGTCACTTGATTTTGAATCACTTGACACATGCGAGCCATGCCTCATGGGCAGAATGACTAAGACTCCGTTTTCAGGTACAATGAAACAGACAAGTGACTTGTTGGAAATCATGCATGCTGATGCGTGTGATCCAATGAGAATTGAAGCGTGCGGTGGATATCGCTATTTTCTCATCTTCACTAACGATTTGGGTAGATCTACTTAATGAAGCACAAGTCTGAAACGTTTGAAAAGTTCAAGTGATTTCAGAGTGAATTTGAGAATCATCATAACAATAAGATCATGTTCCTACGATCTGATCAAAAGGGGATTTTCTGAGTTATGAGTTTGGCAATCACTTAAGACATTGTGGAATTGTTTCACAGTTGAAGCCACCTGGAACACCACAAGGTAATAGTGTGTCCGGACGTCGTAATCGAACCCTACGAGATATGGTGCGATCTATAATGTCTCTTACCAATCTACCGTTTTCATTTTGAGGTTATGCGTTAGAGACAGCTGCATTCACTTTAGATAGGACACCATCTAAGTCCGTTGAGACGACGTCGTATGAAATTGGTTTGGCAAGAAACCAAAGTTGTCGTTTCTTAATGTTTGGGGCTGCGATGCTTAAGGCTTCAGCCGGAGAAGCTCGAACCCAAAGCGGACAAACACATCTTCGTAGGATACCCAAGGGTGACAGTTGGGTATACCTTCTATCTCAGATCCAAGGGCAAATTGTTTGTCGCTAAGAGCGGGTCCTTTCTCGAGAAGGAGTTTCTCTCGAAAGAATTGAGTGGGATGAAGATAGAACTTGATGAGGTTGTCGAACCTTTACTTCAACCAGAGAGTGATGCAACACAGAAAGATGTTTTCTGTGGCGCCTACGTCTGTTGAATAGGAAGTTAATGATAGTGATCATGAAGCTTCGGATCAAGTTGCTATCGAACCTCGTAGGTCGACAAGGATATGAACTACTCCTAAGTGGTATGGTAATCCTGTCTTAGATATCATGTTGTTAGACAAGAATGAACCTACGAGCTATGGAGAAGCGATGGTGGGCCCGTATTCCGACAAATGGTTAGAAGCCATGAAATCCGAGATAGGATCCATATATCAGAACAAAGTATGGACTTTGGTGGACTTGCCCAATGATCGGCAAGCCATAGAGATAAATGGATCTTTAAGAAGAAGACGGACGTGGGTGGTAATGTTACCGTCTATGAAGCTCGACTTGTCGGAAAGAATCTTTTCACAAGTTCAAGGAGTTGACTACGATGAGAATTTCTCACCCGTAGCGATGCTTAAGTCCGTCGGAATCATGATAGCATTAGCTGTATTTTTCGATCATGAAATCTTACAGATGGATGTCAAAACAAGTTTTCTTACCAGTTTTCGAAAGAAAAGTTGTATGTGATACAATAAAAGGTTTTGTCGATCCTAAGGATGCTAAAAGGTATGCTGGCTCCAGCAATCCTTCTATGGAGCAAGCATCTCGGAATCGGAATATATGTTTTGATGGAGTGATCAAAGCTTTTAGGTTTATACAATGTTTGCTAGAAACTTGTATTTACAAGAAAGTGAGTGGGAGCACTACAACATTTCTGATAAGTATATGTGGATGACATATTGTTGATCCGAAATAATGTAGAATTTCTGGAAAGCATAAACGGTTGTTTGAATAGTGTTTTTCAAAGGAAGACCTGGATAAAGCTGCTTACATATTGGGCATCAAGATCTATAGAGATAGATCAAGACGCCTGATGGTACTTTCAAAGAACGCACACCTTGACATGTTTTTGAAGGAGTTCAAAATAGATCAGTCAAAGAAGGGGTTCTTACCTGAGTTGTAATGTGTGAAGTTGAGTAAGACTCAAAGCTTGACCACGGCAGAAGAAAGAGAAAGGACGAAGGTCGTCCCCTATGCTTTTGTCATAGGCTCTATATGGTATGCCATGCTGAAGTACCGCACCTGATGTGTGCCTTGCCACATGTCTGGCAAGAGGGTACAAAGGTGATCTAGGAGTAGATCACCAGATAGCGGTCAAAATTATCCTTAGAGGAATAAGGAAATGTTTCTTGGTTATGGAGGTGATAAAGAGTTCGACGTAAAGAGTTACGTCGATGCAAGCTTAACACCTATCCGGATAGCTCTGAGTAGAGATACCGGATACGTATAATGAAGCAATAATTTAGAATAGCTCCAAGTGGAACGTGGTAGCAGCATCTACGATATAAAGTTTTGTGAAATACATAGGGATCTGAATATGGCAAGACCCATTGACTACAACCTCTCTCACAAGCATAACATGATCAAACCAGAACTCTGTGAGTGTTAATCACATGGCGATGTGAACTAGATTATTGACTCTAGTGCAAGTGGGAGACTGTTGGGAATATGCCCTAGAGGCAATAATAAATTGGTTATTATTATATTTCCTTGTTCATGATAATCGTTTATTATCCATGCTAGAATTGTATTGATAGGAAACTCAGATACATGTGTGGATACATAGACAACACCATGTCCCTAGTAAGCCTCTAGTTGACTATCTCGTTGATCAATAGATGGTTACGGTTTCCTAACCATGGACATTGGATGTCGTTGATAACGGGATCACATCATTAGGAGAATGATGTGATGGACAAGACCCAATCCTAAGCCTAGCACAAAGATTGTGTAGTTCGTTCGCTAAAGCTTTTCTAATGTCAAGTATCATTTCCTTAGACCATGAGATTGTGCAACTCCCGGATATCGTAGGAGTGCTTTGGGTGTGCCAAACGTCACAACGTAACTGGGTGGCTATAAAGGTACACTACAGGTATCTCCGAAAGTGTCTGTTGGGTTGGCACGAATCGAGACTGGGATTTGTCACTCCGTGTAAACGGAGAGGTATCTCTAGGCCCACTCGGTAGGACATCATCATAATGTGCACAATGTGACCAAGGAGTTGATCACGGGATGATGTGTTACGGAACGAGTAAAGAGACTTGCCGGTAACGAGATTGAACAAGGTATCGGATACCGGCGATCGAATCTCGGGCAAGTATCGTATCGATGGACAAAGGGAATTGTATACGGGATTGATTGAATCCTTGACGTCTTGGTTCATCCGACAAAATCATCAAGGAGCATGTGGGAGCCAACATGGGTATCCAGATCCCGCTGTTGGTTATTGACCGGAGAGTTGTCTCGGCCATGTCTGCATGACTCTCGAGCCCGTAGGGTCTACACACTTAAGGTTCGATGATGCTAGGGTTATAGGGAATAGATGTACGTGGTTAACGAATGTTGTTCGGAGTCCCGGATGAGATCCCGGACGTCACGAGGAGTTCCGGAATGGTCCGGAGGTAAAGATTTATATATGGGAAGTCATCATACGGTCACCGGAATAATTAGGGGGTTACTGGTATTGTACCGGGACCACCAGAGGGGTTCCGGGGGTCCACCGGGAGGGTCCACCTACCCCGGAGGGCCCTATGGGCTGTATGTGGAGAGGGACCAGCCCCTTAGTGGGCTGGGCGCCTCCCCCCCTAGGGCCCATGCGCCTAGGGTTTGGGGGAACCCTAAAAGGGGGGCGCCCCCCTTGCCTTGGGGGGCAAGGCAACCCCCCTTGGCCGCCGCCCCTCCTCAGATTGGATCTGACGGGGCCGGCCCCCCTCTCCCTTGTCCCTATATATATGTGGGGGGTGGGAGGGCAGCCACACCCCAAGTCTTGGCGCAGCCCTCCCTCTCTCCCAAGTCCTCCTCTTCTCCCGCGGTGCTTGGCGAAGCCCTGCAGGATTGCCACGCTCCTCCTTCACCACCATGCCGTCGTGCTGCTGCTGGATGGAGTCTTCCCCAGCCACTCCTTCACCCCTTGCTGGATCAAGGCGTAGGAGACATCACCGGGCTGTACGTGTGTTGAACGCGGAGGTGCCGTCCGTTCGGCACTAGGATCATCGGTGATTTGGATCACGACGAGTACGACTCCATCAACTCCGTTCACTTGAACGCTTCCGCTTAGCGATCTACAAGGGTATGTAGATGCACTCTCCTGCCCCTCGTTGCTAGATTACTCCATAGATTGATCTTGGTGATGCGTAGAAAATTTTGAATTTCTGCTACGTACCCCAATAGCTACGACCAGACGATGGAGCCCAGGAGCCAGACGCCACCGTCGACGATGACTCCTACTACATTGGAGGTGCCTACTGCTACGTGCAAGCCGCTGACGACGACGACTAGGAGTAGCTTAGGAGGATCCCAGGCAGGAGGCATGCGCCTCTTTCGATCTGTATCCCAGTTTTGTGCTAGCCTTCTTAAGGAAAACTTGTTTAACTTATGTCTGTACTCAGATATTGTTGCTTCCGCTGACTCATCTATGATCGAGCTCTTGTATTCGAGCCCTCGAGGCCCCTGGCTTGTAATATGATGCATGTATGACTTATTTTTATTTGTAGAGTTGTGTTGTGATATCTTCCTGTGAGTCCTTGATCTTGATCGTACACGTTTGCGTGTATGATTAGTGTACGATTGAATCGGGGGCGTCACAGCAGAATAGGTCTCTAATATTTGCTCCTTTTCTAGCCCAGAATCCCAGCTGCCGGCATTCTCCCTCTTTATGTAAACCTTGCAAAATAAGAGAGAATACGCATAAGTATTATGACATAATATGTAATAATAGCACATAATGCAATAAATATCGATATAAAAGCATGATGCAAAATGGACGTATCAACTCCCCCAACCTTAGACCTCGCTTGTCCTCAAGCGAAAGCCAAAATCGAAAATATGTCCACATGTTTAGAGATAGATGTGTCGATAAAAATAAAATACGGACATGAGGGCATCATGATCATTCTTAGAAAAGTAACTTATATAATTCTTGTCATATGATCTCTTATGCTAGAGTAACAATTCAATCACAATTTCAAGTATGAATCATAAACTTCATTGAAAACTAACAAACTATAATCTCAGTCATTGGAGTAATTGCAATTTATCATAACATAGGAAAGAGTCAATATAAGAGCTTTTCAGCAAGTCCACATACTCAACTATCATATAGTCTCCCACAATTGCTAACACTCACGCAATACTTATGGGTATGGAGTTTTAATCGGACACATGGAAAGATAGGGGCTTATAGTTTTGCCTCCCAACGTTTTACCTCAAGGGTGATGTCAACAATAATAGTTCATGAAAACTCACTTCCAATTAGCCATATATACCAGGATCTTTCCAACATGTTGTGCTTGCCAAAAGATAAAATGTAAAAAGGAGGGGTGAAGATCACCATGACTCTTATGCAAGATAGGAGATAAAATAAAAAGATAGGCCCTTCGCAGAGGGAAGCAAAGGTTGTCATGCGCTTTTATGGTTGGATGCACAAAATCTTAATGCGAAAGAACGTCACTTTATATTGCCACTTGTGATATGGACCTTTATTATGCAGTCCGTCGCTTTTATTTCTTCCATATCAGACGATCGTATAAAAGCTTATTTTCTCCCACACTAATACTCATACATATTTAGAGGGCAATTTTTATTGCTTGCACCGATGACAACTTACTTGAGGGATCTTACTCAATCCATAGGTAGGTATGGTGGACTCTCATGGAAAAACTTGGTTAAGGGTGTTTGGAAGCACAAGTAGTATCTCTACTTGGTGCAAAGAATTTGGCTAGCATGAGGGGGAAAGTCAAGCTCAATCATGTTGGATGATCCATGATAATATAATTTATCTCAGATGTAAGAAAACATAACCCATTATGTTGTCTTCCTTGTCCAACATCAACTCTTTAGCTTGTCATATTTTAATGAGTGCTCACAATCATAAAAGATGTCCAAGATAGTGTATTTATATGTGAAGACCTCTCTTTCTTTATTAGTTCCTATTAATTGCAACGATGACCAAAACTATGTTTGTCAACTCTCAACAACTTTTATTCATAATACTCTTTATATGTGAGCTCATAACTCTCCATAAGATCCATATGATCTCTTTGTTTCTTTTTATTATTTTATCTTTCTTTTAATCACTCAAGATCATTGCAAAATAATCAAGCCCCTGACTCAACACTAATCTTTATTATATAGCTCACTGACTCGATTACATAGAAGGATCATAAAGCAAAACAACTAGATCGTACTAAAACTTTATGATACTAGATCAAGATATTACCAAAAGAATTGAACTAAAAAAATGGTAAAGATAAAAGTGATGGTGATACGATATCGGGGCACTTCAAGACGACATGACGACCTAGATCTGTCAGAAAAACAGCTCGAAACAAAGACGAGAGATATTTGCGTGATACGGGAGTCAAAACCTTCGGGAGATTATATAATGAATTTTTACCGACCAAAATACGTATCATGCAAGAAAACAGAGTCCGGAGAGCACACGAGGTGCCCACGAGGTAGGGGGCATGCCCTCCACCCTCGTGGAGCCCTCGTGTCCTTCCCGGACTGCTTCTTATTTTTCTATTTTTCTAAAAATTCCAAAACGGAGAAAATTGCCATTAGAACTGTTTTGGAGTTGGTTTACTTACCGTACCACATACCTCCTCCTTTTCGGAGTCTCAAATGATCTGGAAACTGTCCCTTATGTATTCCTCCAGGGTTACGGTTTCAATAACATTGGTTTCAACATTTATAGGATTACCTGAGATATAATGTTTGATTCTTTGATCGTTCACCACTTTCGGATTTGTGCCTTCGAAGTTGTTGATTTTCTTGGCGCCGAAACGATGGACCTCCTCGATAACGTAAGAACCTTCCCATTTAGAGAGAAGCTTTCCTGCAAAAAATCTTAAACGAGAGTTGGATAGCAATACATAATCACCTACATTAAACTCACGCTTTTGTATTCTTTTGTCGTGCCATCTTTTAACCTTTTCTTTAAACAATTTGGCATTCTCATAGGCTTAGGTTCTCCATTCATCAAGTGAGCTAATGTCAAATAACCTTTTCTCACCAGCAAGTTTGAAATCATAATTGAGCTCTTTAATGGCCCAATATGCCTTATGTTCTAGCTCAGGAGGTAAATGACATGGTTTACCATAAACCATTTTATATGGAGACATACCCATAGGATTTTTATATGCAGTTCTATAGGCCCATAATGCATCATTAAGTTTCTTGGACCAATTCTTTCTAGATCTATTAATAGTCTTTTGCAAAATTAATTTGAGCTCTCTGTTACTCAATTCTACTTGTCCACTAGACTGTGGGTGATAAGGCGATGCAATTTTATGATTAACACAATACTTAGCAAACATTTTACGGAGAGCACCATGAATAAAATGTGAACCACCATCAGTCATTAAATATCTAGGGACTCCAAACCTCGAAAAAATAACTCAAATATGTAGAGGTGTTATGATCAGCACTACTAGTTGGAATAGCTTCTACCCACTTAGTAACGTAGTCAACAACAACTCAAATATGTGTATATCCATTAGAGGTAGGAAAAGGTCCCATATAATCAAAGGCCCAACATTAGATGGTTCAATAACAAGTGAATAATTCATAGGCATTTCTTGACGTCTACTAATATTACCAATTCTTTGACATTCATCAAAAGACAAGACAAACTTACGGCCATCCTTGAAGAGAGTAGGCCAATAAAAACTGGATTGCAATACCTTGTGTGCAGTTCTATCTCCAGCATGGTGTCCTCCATAAGCCTCGGAGTAACACTTGCCTAGGATCTGTACCTCTTCATGATCAGGTACACAACGTCTAATAGCACCATCTACTCCTTCTTTATAGAGATGTGGGTCATCCCAAAAGTAATGTCTTAAATCATAGAAAAACTTTTACTTTTGCTGGTATGTGAAACTAGGCGGTATAAATTTGGCAACAATGTAATTAGCATAATTAGCATACCATGGAACAGAATGAGAAGCATTTATGACATTTAATTGTTCATCAGGAAAGCTATCCTCAATAGGTAGTGGGTCATCAAGAACATTTTCCAACCTAGACAAGTTATCTGCAACGGGGTTCTCAGCTCCCTTTCTAACAATAATATGCAAATCAAATTCTTGTAGCAAGAGAACCCATCTAATAAGTCTAGGTTTAGCATCTTTCTTTTCCATAAGATATTTAATAGCAGCATGATCAGTGTGAATAGTTACTTTAGAATCAACAATATAAGGTCTGAACTTATCACAAGCAAATACAACTGCTAAGAATTCTTTTTCAGTTGTAGCATAATTTCTCTGGGCATTGTCTAGAGTTTTACTAGCATATTGAATAACATTTAATTTCTTCTCAAATCTTTGCCCCAAAAAAGAACCTACAGCATAATCACTAGCATCACACGTAATTTCAGAAGGTAAATTCCAATCAGGTGGCTGAACAATAGGTGCAGAGAATAATGCTTTCTTAAGTATTTCAAAGGCTTCTACACAGTCATCATCAAAGACGAATGGTATATCTTTTTGAAATAAATTAGTTAGAGGCCTAGAAATTTTTAAGAAGTCCTTAATGAACCTCCTATAAAAACCGGCATGACCAAGGAAACTTCTTATACCTTTGATATCCTGGGGACATGACATCTTTTCAATAGCATCAACTTTAGCGTTATCAACTTCAATTTCCCTTTCAGAAATTTTGTGCCCCAAGACAATACCTTCATTAACCATAAAGTGGCATTTCTCCCAATTCAAGACAAGGTTAGTTTCTTCACATCTCTGCAAAACTCGATCAAGGTTGCTTAAGCAATCATCAAAAGAGGATCCATAAACTGAGAAATCATCCATGAATACCTCACATATCTTTTCACAAAAATCAGAAAATATAGCCATCATGCATCTTTGAAAGGTAGCAGGTGCATTACAAAAACCAAAAAGGCATACGTCTATAAGCAAAAGTACCGAAAGGGCAAGTAAAAGTGGTCTTAGATTGATCATCAGCTGACACAGGTATTTGGGAGAAACCAGAATAACCATCTAGAAAGCAAAAATGTGTATGTTTGGATAATCTTTCTAGCATTTGATCAATAAAAGGTAAGGGGTAATGATCTTTTTAGTAGCCTTATTTAATTTGCGGAAATCAATTACCATCCTATAACCTGTAATATTTTTTGCGGAATCAATTCATCTTTATCATTAGGAACGACAGTAATACATCCCTTCGTAGGAACACAATGGAAAGGACTTACCCACTGACTATCAGCAACGGGATAAATTATACCTGCCTCAAGGAGCTATAGTATTTCTTTTCTTACCACTTCTTTCATCTTAGGATTCAGTCATCGTTGGTGATCAATAACTGGTTTGGCATCTTCTTCCAAGTTTATTTTGTGTTGACATAGAGTGGGGCTAATGCCCTTAAGATCATCAAGAGTATATCCAATAGCAGCACGGTGCTTCTTCAGAGTTTTCAATAATCTTTCTTCCTCCTTCCCTGAAAGGTTAGCACTAATAATAACAGGATATATCTTCTTTTCATCAAGATAAGCATATTTAAGAGTATCAGGCAATGGTTTAAGCTCAAACACGGGATCACCCTTGGTTGGAGGAGGATCCCCTAAGATTTCAACAGGCAAGTTGTGTTTCAAAATAGGTCCCTGTTTAAAGAACACTTCATCAATTTCCCTTCTTTCATTCATATACATATCACTTTCATGGTCTAGAAAATATTGTTCTAAAGGATCACTAGGAGGTACGGCAGTAGAAGAAAGACCAATAATTTCATCTTTACTAGGCAATTCCTCTTCACGGTGTTGTCTATGAAATTTAGAAAAGTTGAACTCATGAGACATATCACCTAAACCAATAGTAATAACATCCTTTTTGCAGTCTATCCTAGCATTATCAGTGTTTAAGAAGGGTCTACCAAATATAATGGGACAAAAGCTATCTTGTGGGGAACCAAGAACAAGAAAATCAGAATGATATTTAGTTTTCCCACACAAGACTTCAACATCTCTAACAATCCCAATTGGTGAAATAGTATCTCTATTGGCAAATTTAATTGTGACATCAATATCTTCTAACTCAGCGGGTGGAATATCATGCATAATCTCGTTGTACAAGTCAATTGGTATTGCACTAGCACTAGCACCCATATCACACAAGCCATGATAACAATGATCTCCTATTTTAACAGAAATAACAGGCATGCCTACCACAGGTCTTTGTTTATCTTTAGCACAAGGTTTAGCAATTCTAGCAGTTTCATCACAGAAATAAATAACATGCCCATCAATATTATCAGCCAAGAGATCCATAACAATAGCAATATTAGGTTCAACTTTAACTTGCTCAGGAGGTGTATAGGTTCTAATATTGCTTTTATGAACCACAGTTGAATTTTTAGCATGATCTTTTATCCTAACAGGAAAAGGTGGTTTCTCAACATAAGCAGCAGGAATAATGGGATCATTATAAGTGACAGTCTTTTCTTCAACTTTAATAGGTGCAGCTACATTTACTTCTATGGGAGGATGATATGTAAACCACTTCTCTTTAGGGAGATCAATATGAGGACCAAAAGATTCACATAAAGAAGCTACTATCTCAGAGTCAAGTCCATATTTAGTGCTAAATTTATGGAAAACATCGGTATCCATAAAAGATTTAACACAATCAAAATTAGGTGTCATACCTGACTCCTTACCTTCATCGAGATCCTAATCTTCAGAGTTGCATTTAATTCTTTCCAATAAATCCCATTTGAATTCAATAGTCTTCATCATAAAAGAGCCATCCCAAGAAGTATCGAGTATGGTGCGGTTGTTATCAGAAAGCCGAGCATAAATTTTTTGAATAATCATTTCTCTTGAGAGCTCATGATTGGGGCTTGAATATAACATTGACTTAAGCCTCCCCCAAGCTTGAGCGATGCTTTCTCCTTCGTGAGGCCAAAAATTACATATATAATTTCGATCACGATGAACAAGATGCATAGGATAAAACTTCTGATGAAATTCCAATTTCAATCGTTTGTAGTTCCATGATCCCATATCATCACATAGCCTATACCATGTCAATGCATCTCCCTCCAAAGATAAAGGGAAGACCTTCGTCTTGATAACATCATCGGGCATACCTGCAAGCTTAAATAATCCACAAACTTCATCCACATATGTTAGGTGCTCATCAGGATATAATGTTACATCTCCTGAAAAAGGATTAGCTAGCAGTTTTTCTATCATACACGAAGGAATTTCAAAGTAGACATTTTCATTTTCAGTAGGTTCAGTAGGTTGAGGAGCAACTATTTGCTCTACTGGTCGAGGTGAACATACCCCAAACAAGCCCCTCAAAGGATTACTTTCCATAGTAACAAGTGACAGTAAATTTCAGCACACTATATAAATTTTTCCTTACCAAATTCCACCTACCAAAGGCGCTTCACTCCCCGGCAACGGCACCAGAAAAGAGTCTTGATGAATCACACATATAGGGGATCTATCGTAGTCCTTTCGATAAGTAAGAGTGTCGAACCCAACGAGGAGTAGAAGGAAATGATAAGCGGTTTTCAGCAAGGTATTCTCTGCAAGCACAGAAACTATAGGTAATAGATAGTTTTGTGATAAGATCATTTGTAATGAGCAACAAGTAAATAAAGTAAATAAAGTGCAGCAAGGTGGCCCAATCCTTTTTTGTAGCAAAGGACAAGCCTGGACAAACTCTTATATAGAGAAAAGCGCTCCCGAGGACACATGGGAACTATCGTCAAGCTAGGTTTCATCACGGTCAGATGATTCGCGTTCGGTACTCTGATAATCTAATATGTGGGTGGACCGGTGCTTGGGTGCTGTCCTTACTTGGACAAGAATCGCACTTATGATTAACCTCTATTTCAAGCATCTGCAACTACAACAAAAAGTATTAAGGTAAACCTAACCATAGCATGAAACATATGGATCCAAATCAGCCCCTTATGAAGCAACGCATAAACTAGGGTTTAAGCTTCTGTCACTCTAGCAACCCATCATCTACTTATTACTTACCAATGCCTTCCTCTAGGCCCAAATAATGGTGAAGTGTCATCTAGTCGACATTAACATAACACCACTAGAGGAGAGACAACATACATCTCATCAAAATATCGAACGAATACCAAATTCACATGACTACTAATAGTAAGAATTCTCCCATGTCCTCAGGAACAAACGTAATTACTCACAAAGCATATTCATGTTCATAATCAAAGGGGTATTAATATGCATATAGGATCTAAACATATGATCTTCCACCAAATAAACCAACTAGCATCAACTACAAGGAGTAAACAACACTACTAGCAAGCCACAGGTACCAATCCCAGACTTAGAGACAATAATTGGATACAAGAGATGAACTAGGGTTTGAGAGGAGATGGTGCTGGTGAAGATGTTGATGGAGATTGACCCCCTCCCGATGAGAGGATCGTTGGTGATGACGATGGCGATGATTTCCCCCTCTCGGAGGAAAGTGTCCTCGGAAGAAGAGCTCCGTCAGAGCCCTAGATTGGTTCCGCCAAGATTCTGCCTTGTGGCGGTGGAGTCTCATCCCCAAAGCTTGCTTCTGATTTTTTTCCTCAACGAAAGACTCCATATAGCAGAAGATGGGCATCAGAGGGCCACCAGGAGGCCCACGAGGCAGGGGGCGCGCCCCCACCCTCGTGGGCAGGGTGTGGCCCCCCTCTGGAACTTCTTGTGCTCAGTATTTTTTATATATTCTGAAAATGACTTCCATGAAGTTTCAGTACTTTTGGAGCTGTGCAGAATATGTCTCTAATATTTTCTCCTTTTCCAGCCCAGAATCCCAGTTGCCGGCATTCTCCCTCTTTATGTAAACCTTGTAAAATAAGAGAGAATATGCATAAGTATTGTGACATAATGTGTAATAATAGCCCATAATGCAATAAATATCGATATAAAAGCATGATGCAAAATGGATGTATCATTTGACGCACATCAGCTTAATGGACCCGTAGACTCTTGGTGGGAGAACTACACCACCACCTTCCTCGTGGCCAATGTGACACAGGATCAATTCCAGAGGGCTTTCCGCACCGCACATGTCTCGGCTGAAGCCATGAGTATGAAGAAGCGTGAGTTTCACAACTTACGCCATGGAAATCGTACAGTGGGGCAGTACGTGGAGGAGTTCAGTAACTTAGAATGCTATACCATGGATGACGTGGCCACAGATGCCGCGAAGTAGGAGAAGTTTCTTGTGGGACTCAATGATGGGCTGAGTATGCAGTTTATTGTGGAAACATTCACCAACTACCAGGAGCTGGTAGACAGGACCCACATGATCGAAGGCAAGCAACAGTAGATAGAGAACCAGAAACGGAAGTATGGACAGGGGAATTACAACTTTGGAGCTCAACAGAAGGCCAGCTATTCCCCGTACTCGGCAGCACACACTCATCATACACATGGAGGACATAACCATGGATGCCATTCTCACAATGGAGGAAATTCACACAACAATAGTGGCCCTAAGAATGGTAATGGGAGTGCAGGAAACAACAGTCAGAGCCGTTCCAACCCAACAACCCCCGCCAAGAAGGATCTGAGTCACATTACTTGTTTCAAGTGCGGGAAGACCGTACACTATGCCACCGAGTGTCCTGAGGCAAAGAATGGCAATGGCAATGGAAGCTCAGGAAAGAAGCCAAATCCGTTCACCAGAGGTCAAGTGAATCACATCAATGTGGAGGAAGTTGACGAGTAGCCTGATGCAGTTATTGGTAAGTTTTTGATTAAGTCATTTACAACCCTTGTTCTTTTTGACACTGGTGCATCGCATTCATACATATCAAGTGGATTTGTGGACATGTTTAAGTTGCCAACCATAGCCCTTAAGACACCTATGTTAGTGAGCTCACCAGGAGCGGAGTATATGGCTAGCAAGGTGTGTTTTCAGTTGCCATTGACCATAGGTAGGCATGTTTTTTCCCACAGACCTCATTATTCTGGAATCACAATAATTGGATGTGATACTAGGCATGGATTGGCTACCCAAGTATGGGGGAAACATCTATTGTGCTAGTAAGTCTATCCTTCTCACCAACTGAGAGGGAAAATGGGTCAAGTATGTGTCTAGGCATGCGCCAAGGAGGACTGAAGTGAATTCCCTTTCCGGAGTTGTTCAGGAGGAAGTGCCAGTTGTGAAGGATTATCCCGATGTTTTCCCAGAGGAATTACCAGGCATGCCACCAGACCGAGACATAGAGTTTTTGATTGAGTTGTTCCCATGCACAGGACCAATATCCAAAACACCGTATCGGATACCCACGAATGATCTGGAGGAAATTAAGAATTAGATTAAGGAGTTATTGGAGAAAGGATATATTCGATCAAGTTCCTCACCATGGGGAGCCCGAGTGCTTCTAGTTGAGAAGAAGGATGGATCCTTGAGAATGGTTGTTGATTATCGTGCATTGAATGAGGTGACAATCAAGAACAAATATCCTCTACTGATGATCAATGAATTGTTTGACCAGCTGCAGGGAGCTAAAGTTTTCTCCAAGATCGATGTTCGATTAGGATATCACCAGCTGAATATCCGAGAAAAGGATATACCTAAGACAACTTTTACCACAAGGTATGGGCTATATGAGTACACGTTCATGTCTTTTGGTTTGACTAACGCCCCTTCTATTTTATGAGTATGATGAATAAGGTGTTCATGGAGTTCTTGGATAAGTTTGTTGTGGTGTTCATTGATGATATATTGGTGTACTCGAAGAATGAAGAAGAACACATGGAACATTTGCGCTTGGTTCTCGAGAAGCTCAGGGAATATCAGATGTAGGCCAAATTCAAAAAATGCAAGTTTTGGTTGAAGGAATTTGGATTTTTCGGACATGTTATATCAGGAGAAGGAATAGCAGTCGACCCTTCCAAGGTTAAATCCGTCACCGAATGGATAGCACCCATATTAGTTGGAGAGATACGCAGTTTCCTTGGATTAGCAGGATATTATCGGAGATTTATTGAGAATTTTTCCAAGATCGCGAAGCCCATGACGGAGTTATTGAAGAAGGACACCAACTTTAATTGGACCGAGGATTGTGATACCAGTTTTCAGGAGTTGAAGAAACATTTGGTTACAACCCCTGTGCTAATTCTTCCGAATATACGCAAGGATTTCCAAGTATATTGCGACGCTCCTCATCAAGGACTTGGAGGCGTTCTTATGCAAGAAGGAAGAGTTGTTTAATATGCCTCACGTCAGCTTCGACCTCATGAGTTGAATTCCGTCACGCATGATTTGGAGGTAGCAGCCGTAGTGCATGCGCTTAAGACCTGGAGACATTTTTTATCGGAAATCATTGTGCGGTTTACACGGATCATAAGAGTTTGAAGTACATCTTCACGCAGAAGGAGCTGAACCTCAGGCAGAGGAGATGGTTCGGGCTCATAAAGGATTATGACATGAGACTGCATTATCACCCAGGAAAGGCCAATGTTGTGGCAGATGCCTTGAGTTGTAAGAGTTATGCTAGTACTCTCATAACCGAAGGATTACCTCAGTAGTTAGTCGATGATCTCCGAGAAGTTTGCTTGGAGATAGTTTCGAGGGGTTTTGTTGGAGCATTGGAAGTTCAGTCCACCTTGTTGGGAAAGATCCGAGAAGCCCAGAAGACGGACAAAGAAATTGCAGAGATAAAAGAAAAGATGAGTAAAGGAAAGGCTAAAGGTTTTCGTGAGGATGAACACCGAACTTTATGGTTTGAGGATCGCATCTATTTGCCCAATGACCCAGAGATTAGGAAGTTAATTCTTCAAGAGGCTCATGATTCGCCTTACTCAATTCACCCAGGAAACACCAAGATGTATCTGGACTTGAAGGAACGTTTCTGGTGGACAGGTATGAAGAAGGATATCGCCGAGTATTTAGCAGTATGTGATGTATGTTAGAGAGTTAAAGCCAAGCATCAGAAAGCAGTAGGATAACTTTAGCCTTTGCTAATACTCGAATGGAAGTAGGATAAGCTTGGCATGGATTTCATCACAGGATTACCCAGGACGTGTTCGGGATATGACTCCATTTGGGTTGTAGTTGATCGCTTGACCAAGGTGGCCCACTTTATCCCTGTGAAAACCACCTATACGAGCGCTAAGTTGGCCAAGATATATATGACCAGGATCGTATGTAAACATGGAGCTCTGAGGACCATCGTATCAGATAGAGGAACACGGTTTACTTCGGAGTTTTGGAATTAGTTACACAAACTTTGGGTACCAGTCTAGAGTTCAGTACAACCTTTCATCTGCAGACAGATGGACAGACTGAGAGAGTCAACTAGATTCTAGAGGACATGTTGAGAGCTTGTGTGCTAGACTATGGATCTAGTTGGGATGATAATTTTCCTTATGCAGAGTTCTCATATAACAATAGCTATCAATCTAGTTTGAAGAAGGCCCCTTTCGAAGGTTTGTACGGAAGAAGGTGCAGGATACCATTGATGTGGGATGAAGTTGGAGATCAACAATTGTTCGGACTAGATTTAATCAGAGAGTCTTAGGAGAAGGTCAAGTTGATCCGTGATAGGCTCAAGATAGCCCAGTCTAGGCAGAAGAGTTATGCCGATACTAAATGCAATGAGGTAACCTATGAAGTCAGAGACAGAGCCTATCTTCGTGTGTCGCCACTTCGAGGAGCTAAACAGTTTGGAGTCAAGGAAAAGTTAGCACCACGCTTTGTGGGACCATACAGAGTCTTGGAACGTATGGGTGAAGTTGCCTACAAGTTGGAATTACCCAAAGGTTTGTAAGGAGTTTACGATGTGTTTCACGTTTCCCAGTTGAAGAAGTGTCATGCAGAGATGGCCGATATTCCTCTAAGAGATACAGTGCCCCTGGAAGCAATTCAGTTGGAGAGTGACCCGACTTATGAGGAGAAACCCGTCAAGCTTCTCGAGTTCGCCAACCGAGTTACCCGCAATAAGGTCATCAAGTTTTGCAAAGTTTGGTGGAGTCACCATACCGAGGAGGAAGCCACCTGGGAACGAGAAGAAGACCTCCGAAAGGACCACCCACACCTTTTTCCTAGCCAACCTAAATCTCGAGGGCGAGATTCATCTTAAGGGGGGTAGGTTTGTAACATCCCAATTTTCAATTTGTATGTTATTTAGATCATTCATATGCATCCATGATTTATGCATTTTTCCCATTTGTTTTATTTGAAATTTTGATCCAAGGGGCCTTAAGCAACTCCAGGACCAATTGAGAGAGTTGGAGGTTTTCCCAAAAATCCATTTTTGAATTTTCAAAATTTGCAAATTAGATCAAATTGTTTTATTCAGAATTTTTCCAATTATTTCAAATAATAAAATAAAGAGAGAAGATAAAAGGACTTCTTCAAAAACAGCAAGGGAATATTGGAAATTGAAATTTTGAATAAAAATATATTTATTTGATTTTATTTGCGAAATTATTTATTTTATTTTGAAGTTTATATGCACAAAAATGTTTGTTTTTAATTTAGGCATTTAGGCCCAGAAAAATGTTCACGAGGTCACCAATAAGGCCATATATCTATGTGAATTTTTCTGAAATTTTTAAAAATATATTTATTTAAGTTTTGCGTGTTTTCTTATTTCTGGAAAATGATTTAAAAAAACTTTTGGACCGACCGAACTAGGCCGTGCCCAGCCCAGCCGTGCGCCCGCCTCGTCCTTGAGCTCGGGACAGAGTCCCGAGCGATCCGGCGCCGCCGTCGTGTCCGCCTCAGACACGCCCCACCACCGCCTCTCCCTTGCTCCTCCCGCAAGCCGCCGCCTCCCCCCGCTTATAAGCCGACCTTGGACCCCCCTCTCCTCCCAACAATAGCAGCAACTGCTGCCGCCACCGCCGCCTCACATGGCCCTCCCCCACGTAGCCATAGCCGCCGCCGCTCCACCTGCCGCCCGACGCCGAAGCTGCCACCGCCGCCGTCCGCCTCACTGCCGGAGACACCGCCGTCGCAGGTAACCGCCTAGTTTTCATTTGGTTTTTTCAGTTTTCTTTAAAACCCGATTTATTATTTATTTTAGTTTTTTAGCGAACGTTCATTCGTTTAGGTTCTGTAGCGAATAGATTCATTAGATTAGTTTCTGTAGCGAATGTCTGTTCGATAGATTTTTTTCCTTTTATTTTAGTTTTCTGCCAGGGACCTATTCGTAAGTTTTCTTTCGCAGTTTAGCCCCTGGTTTTCAAAGGATCACAACTTTTTACTCATTTATCAAATTCCAACGAAACCAACGCCAATTTCTTCGAAATGATCCCCTCTTCCAGATAACCAACTTAATATCATTTTTGAAAGTTTAAAATTTGTTTTCAAACAGATTTGATTTTGAACTTCTTTTGTTCATAACTAGAGTTTCGTAACTCCGATTTGATTGATTATTTTTGCAGGTCGAAGCTCTTCACATGAACTTTCTGTTAAGATCTTTCTCTTTGGTTTTTCCTTTGTATCTTCGTGTTTGCGTGCTTATGTATGCTACTATTTGTTTGCGATAGACTTTTCGGAGTGTGAAGCTTGCTATTACGAGTCTCAAGGGTTTACCGACCGTCAGCAAGCACTACAAAACAAGACACTTATGTGATGATACGTGTTTGTCATAGTAGGTCACATTTTCTATCATGCATGTACATCCATGACGATTTAATGACAGAATCAAGAGAGTCATACATGTGCTATCATAGAAGTGTTCCATGACATTAGCAAAATTATCATCACGGAAGTGTCCACTTCCATGACAATAAATGGCGCATCATGGAAGTGTTTTCGTCAACCGTCGGGTCCAGTTTTGGATCCGATAACCCGTTAAAAGCCCGGACCAATGGGGATTTTCCATGTGTAAAATTCTCATTGGCCAGAGGAAACACGTGTTGGCTCACCGTTGGGACAGATGTCCTCCACTCATTGGAAGGAGGCGCCTATGATATGTCGACACGTGTTATGGCCCAATAGAGGCCCATTCCGGTGAAAAGGCCGGCCCGTTTGACTTGGTCAAAAGGTAACGGGCCGGCCCATCGAAAGCCTATTAATGGCATGTTCGTATATAGCCCATTTACGGCCCGCTAACTCCCGGCCTGTTATGGCCTATCGGAATTAAGCCTAGTAGCTTCATGTGGGCCGTCCAATATGATTCCAGCCCATTGTAACTTTTGGCCCATGTATGGCCCATGATGTCTTTCGGCCCATATGAGGCCCTTTGTAACTCTAGCCCATTAAAGGCCCAAGATGAAATTGGCCCATAATGAACAATTTATCGCTTTATACCCATTAACGGCCCATTATTCCGTCGGTTGTTTCCAGCCCGTGTTAACTTTTGGATTTCTAAGGGCCCATTTATTCTTGGGCTCATTTCTATAATTCGGTTAGTTACAGTCCGTTACTGGCCTATTCCGTTTGTGGGCCAAATTCAGCACGTGGTTACATTCAGCCCGTTTGTGGCCCGTTAACCCGCTGGGCTGTTTTCATAGCATTATTAAGTACGGCCCGTTATGGTCCACAAATAGTATGGACCATGTTTGGTGAAATGATTATACGCCCCGTAGAAGGCCCATGGATCCTACGGCCTGTAGAAGGCCCATGGATCATATGACCCATAGAAGGCCCATGGATCCTACGACCTGTAGAAGGCCCATAGATCATACAGCCCGTAGAAGGCCCATGGATCATACGGACCGTACAAAGCCCATGGATCGTACGACCCGTAGAAGGCCCATGGATCCTACGTTCCGCAGGAGGCCCATGGTTACAACAGTCCGTGTGTTGCCATGATTACTGTGGCCTAGTAATCAAAAATAGGTTAACGCGGCCACTAGAAATACGCGGAAAAAGAACTGCAGTGACTACAAGCAAACAACTAAACATGACAATAAGGAAATAAATAAATAAGCAAGCAACTAATGCTATCCTATTACAGCTATTACACATATTACATCCACTGGGCATCAAAGTTCGCCACTAGTGGAAATATAGGGAACAAAGCAGCATATTACATACACTAGCCGTCAAAATTGTCCACTAGTGCAAATAAACGTGGGAGCAAAACAAGTCCATAATTGAAACAACTTCAGAAGAGCTCAAGAAATGTTATCTTGGGTATGCACCATGCTGGCAATAAGCTTGGCAAGCATATTAGCTTTGTCCTATTTGGTGCTAAAATCCTCCAACGCTAGCTGTTGCACCAGAAAGTTTGCATCTGAATGCTCCAGGGACTTCCGCAGTCCTTTCGTTCTTGTCGCAGCACAACTGATCGATGTCTTTCAGCTTGTAGTTGAGACTCAAGAAACCGAACTCATTCAGACAGTGAGTTTGAATAGCTTGTGCTAGCGGTAGTGGCCAGTAATTCAAACACTAAACTAAGACAGGACTTTGAGGTTGTTTCACTGTCTTCAAGATTGTTTTCCTTAGATGTTTTATCAGCTTTGTTGGAGACCAACAAGGATGTCTCACTATCCTGAACCTTATCTGCATTACTTCCCCAATATTCTGTTTTATCAGCTTAATAAGGCATTGTTCCCCAATATTCTGTCAGCATTCTAAAAGAAGAAAGAAGCAGACACATAACATGTTTACCATGTACTAGTATATGAAACTCATTTCGATGAACTAGTTCATTAGTAAGGTGGACAAGATTAAACTACCATGTCTTCTATTGCCAAGTAGTACATTATAAAGCATCAAACAAACATATATCTATGTCCTATGGTCACTTCATTGTCTTGCCAAATCAAAATAGAGACACAGTTGAAATCATATCCGTTCAAGAGAAAGCAACACTGAAAGAATACAAAGTGTGGGAAGCTACACGGCACAACAAGATTTCAGATGGGTACCACGGGTCTACATGTACAATAACACTATTGCCCCTATTGTGGTGCTAGTAATGCGCATTATATGAGAAGTCAACTGTATACACAATTGAAATTGAAATCAACAAAGCTATTTATAAGAGCAAACCTGTTAAAGAAACATGCGTAAACATACCTGTTGTGCCATTGGAGTTTCCATTGGATCGTTTAATTTAAAAATAAGTTTGTATGAGTAAATACAGTGATACAAGAGCAAAGTAGTATGCATGATAGCAATGGAATCTTAAATGAGAACAGTTGTTCTTCAGGTTTAAGAACTTGTTCTACATGAACAGAGTACAGTAAGACGCAAGCATATAGTACCGAAAATAAAATGAGCTCATTGACCTGACCACATTCTTGGTTCGGGACCAGTACAAAACAAGGCGTTCCCAGTCATCTTTCAATAAATGTGTTTCAGGAGAACGTAAGGGAATTTGATGAGTTTCTTTGCCAGTGAAGTATGTTTTCTTCAAGCAATTCCAAAACTTCCACCAAGCATTCTTGAAGATAGCAGAGGTATTAGCACAGGTTACCTCATCCTGAGTTTCCAAATTGGTCCTTCTCTATAGAGAAAAATGGGAAAATTTGCTGTATTATAACCATCATGGAGGTAGAATGTATGGCACAAAGAAAAGTAATTGCCATGAATAACATTACTTACACATAACTCTTGGACAAACACCTGCAACTGGCATTTTCCTTCATATTCAGTATAATATTTTCATGATGGGAAGATACGCACATAGGATTTAACAACATCGAATGCGATAGATGCTAAACCATGAATGGCTGGTTGTGCTTCCTCCACGGGAATAGGTTTACTAACTGGTGGAGTTGGGGTTCGCCATGGTAGTACTGGCGCTTTGGGTACTACAGCTGCCTTAGTAACTGCTCTTGTTTAGGAGCTCTGTGGTGGAGATGGTGCTATGTCAACAGGAACTGGGTTACTATCTGCTGGGGTTGGGGTTAGATTGGGTGAAGCTGGTTCTCTGTCCATCGAGTAGGGGTAAAATCTGCGAGAATCTGGGTTATGTGTTGTAGGGCTGGTTCTCGGGCATGTACAACCGGGGTGCTATCTCCACCAAGAGGTAGCACTGTTTTATTTGAAGACCGTGTTTTTACTCCGCTAGATACTGCCATCACCTGCTGCAATTCAAATGGCTGATAAATAGGAAACATAGTTGAGTGTACATACATTGTATGAGAGACAGATGCAATAGACAGTGTTGAAAAAAGAGGGCATGAAATAGTGGACATGTATATTGTTTAATTAAAACAGATAGCTGACATAATTTCACATATATGATATGTATCTATACTGGATAGCACAGCATAACATAATTCAAAGATATGATGACTAACGAAACAGGATCGCATGAGATAATTCACATACATGTTATCTAAGTAATCAGGATCGCATGATTCAATTCACATATGTGATTTATATGCTAATTAGAGGGCATTCGCATATATGATGTCTGAACTAAGAACATGGTGTTGAATATTGTGTATATGATGTCTAAACTATGCAATGCAAGACACCATATGCATGATATGAGCAGTATAATCGTGCCAAGTTAGAGGATACACCTCGGTGGGGGAATATGACTGGTCATCTTTCTCTGAATCCATCTCTGAGGAGCTATCGGGACCCGGCAAGAGATCTGCTTCGACAGGTAGCACTATCTGCTCTAAAGGCCTTGTTTCCACTCCAGATTTTTCCATCATCCAGTCAAATGGCTGATTCACAGAAAGAGTAGTTTAATGTACAAACATTGTTGACAAGTGGAAATGTAATGAAGAAAACGATGGGTCAGATATCATTCAAATATATGATGCCTAGTTAAACAGGATGGCATTGCACATTTCACATATATTATGACAGGATAAAAGACATGAGACTGCATAATTCCCATATATGATATTGAAACTAAACTGGTGGCATTACAGAACATGTCTCAACTAAGCAGATGGCATATATGATGTCGAAAGTAGGCACAACAAGGCAACATATGCATGATATGACTAACATCATCATGCCAAGTTAGAGAAAACACCTTGGGGGGTAAATAGGAGTGGTCAGCTGCATCTCAATCCGCCTCAGAACAGATATCTTACTCTGGATTACATTCTAGAGAGGGGGGAGGGTTTACCATTGAACCCACCATGGAGTGATGTCTGCATGACATTGTATTGCCGCACAAAACTCTTCTCTTTTTCTCTACATGTTCAGCATGACTGTGTACAATATCTGACATGCATACAAAAAATATATGGTGAGGTTATGTAAGGAGAGCATGCAGAAATCTAGAGTAGTGCTAACATCCAGTGGATGGATCCAAAAATAATTATAGCAGGCTGATGATTGCTTTAATTTAATAAAAAATAGATGATGATTGCTTTACTATTTGTTTCCCACCCAAGATGAAGAACATAGGCATACCCTAGGTGAACCAGATATTAGACAGAGATACTATTCATTGTTGCCTCGATATGTGCCCCACAACTAATTTAGAACTCAAGTTTGAACATCAATTTGGACCTGACTTGGAGTCTAAGAGGTGAACAGGACAATAAAGTAGGAGGTAGTATTAAGCAATGCATAACATAAGAAGAAACAAAAGAGTGCGACCTCTCTTGTGGACCCGTGTACTGCTCAGGTTCATCTGCTGAGACGATGATGGTGATGCCGTTGCGGTGGGTGTCAGCGGCAGGGAAGGAGATCTGAGGTAGGAAAGATGGTAAGGAGTCGTGATGTCTGGTTTGCTGGATGCTTCTGTTGATGGAGCAGCTCAGGTGAGGTGGACGACGTCGCTGTAGGAGAAGGACAAACCACACAAAGTTTTCTTCGATACCTACCTATAACTGAAGTAATTCTGTAAGGGCTCATTTGGCTTGCATGATTCTAAAAACGCTGGGATAGGAAGAACACCGGAATATGATAGGAATGCACATGGGAAATAGAGCATTTGTGAACATAGGATTTCTATCAACTTGGGTGTTTGGTTCACACGAATTGGAGCAGTAGAGGAATGCAAAGAAACATGGCCAAAATAAAGTGAAACCATATGAAAGCGTGTACAGTTAGAATGTTATTTTACCACTCATGCACGTGGTCTTGTTTTCATGCATAGGATTTTGAAAAGTAGGTCCAGGTGGATGTTTTGCTCCATTCCTTTCAACAAAATGCATGAATAATTGAATAGTAGAGTGGCATAGGAAAATTTCCTATTGCTACCGTTGAACCAAAATAGCTATAATGGATCGACATGAATGTAGAGTAATAAGTGACGCGACAAGTGTACAACCTCTTTGCCGTAGCCATGTCGACCTCAGCATCAGTGGGTTGGTCGCTGAAGAAGTTGAGGCATAGGTGGCTGTCGGAGGTGTGGAGGAAGATCTGAGGAATCTGTAGACGGCGTCCAGGGCACTGCTCTATTGTGATGGATCGTTCCATTGTTGGAGCAGCTCCGGTGAGCCGTAAGACGTCGAGGCTGAAGCAGCACAAGACAGACATTCTCAAGTGGGAATCTAATAGCATCTCCAATAGATGATGTAAAATACATTACCTAAAAGTGATAGATGTAAAATTTACATCGCCAAAAACCACCTGACTACAACGGATGAGGTAAAAACTGTTGACTCTGAACTTAATTGGCAAAACTGAAATTAACTGCGGAATCTGAATGTTACCGTCGAAACTGAACGCAATGGTAGCAGAGAGGCACTTCACATGTAGTTTAGGGAGGGCCTGTAGTTCATCTTCAACCTCCACCCCCCTGAGCCGCTAGCCACCACCGGCCCCCGCACCGCCTCGCCGACCCGAAACAACTCCCCACCGCCGGCCTGCCGTCGCCTCGCCGCCCCGAAACTCCCCACCGGCGGTCCGCCGCCGCCCCGGCCAGCCCTCTAGGCCCCCCTCCCCCGCGCCGAGCTTTTTCTCCAGCGATCCCCACGCCACCGCCGCCCCCTCCCCCCACCGCGCGCCCCACCGCCCCACCCTGAACCCTAAGATAGATAGTCGGGTACCTCTTCGGCGGGCCCCCTCCCCGCTGCAGGTGGTTCTTCCTTAACTCCGGCGAGCCCCACCGCCCCTGAAAATTGACTGACCCAAAAGTCGATTCAGTCGACTGAAGTGTAGCTAAATCGGAGCAGAGCAGTAGCACGAGCGAGGTGGAGAGTAGCACCAGCAGTGCGAGCGAGAAAGCGAGAGTGAAAGAAGCAGCAGCAGTGCGAGTGAGCGAGTGAGGGGGAGAGCAGTAGCAGCATTGCGAGCGATCGAGCGAGAGCCGGAGCAGCAGTAGCAGCAGCGCGAGCGAGAGACGGAGCAGCGGCAGCGCGAGCGAGCGAGCAAGAGCCGGAGCAGCAGTAGCTGCCGAAGGGGCCTCGCACTAGGGGAGAGCCGCCGTGGAGATGTCGCCCTCGGCGCCGGCTTCGAGGTAGCCGCTCCATGGGGGTGCGGGATGGAGTATCGTCGGTGCCGGGAGGTCGAGTTAAGGAGAAGGTGCGATGTGATGAGTGTACAACCTCTTTGGTGGCGCCAAGTAGCCCTCGGCTTCATCCGAGGAGTCGGTGAGGAAGCTGCGGTTCCGGTGGAGCAGGTTAAGGCGGCGCTGTGGGGATCGAGTAGCCGCGATAGATGAGGCGATTGTCGGAGCAGCTCCTTGGAGGTGGAGGACGGGGCGGCTTAACTGGCAGGACAAAGAGATGGACGACGGATCTTCATCCGGGGAGGTGGACGAGGGACGTCGAGCTGTTGCGGTGGAAGACGTCTTCGGGGAAGAGGCTTCGGCTGGGCAACGATGAGGTGGCGGACGGAGGAAGGTGGGGTTTCGCGGCTCGAGCAGAGAGGTTATGGGCCCCTGGGATTTAGAATGGTGAAAAGGAGGCTTTGGGAGGGGGGGAACCATGACTTAGGGACGTGCTTGTCCAAAATGTAGGGTGTGTTACAAAAGTACCCCCACCAATTTGAACGAGCGGCCCTTTCGGCTCAGGGTTAGTAGGGGTTTTTCGCGTGCCGGGATTTGGCAGCTGGAGGGAGTTTTCGCGCGTGTTGTAATTTCGGGATAGCAAGGCATGGGTTGTGAAGGCGCAAGTTTTGGGAGAACGATATCTGAATCTTCGGGATATAACAAGGCGTGGGTTGAATTTTAGGGACAAGCCTAACGTGTAATATTGTAGTTGTACGTACCAAATCAATTTGCACTTCCCTCAATGAAAAAAATAAAACTATTCACACCACACAAAGAGAGAGTCTTGTCCTGTTTTACTATACAAATGCTATTCAAAGCTATTAATCCATGTTATGTCCAATTAATTTTTTCTGTTGGCTGTAAAATGCATGTAACCTGCTGATACCAACATTCTAGTGCATTCCAAATGTCTATACTACCACTGAAATTCGAACTAAATTTGAATTCGTTTCTCTTTTATTTTGCGGGAATTGAATTTGTTTCTCTGTTTCAATAAGAATCTGTAATCATGATTGTTGCCAACTTCAACCATCATTTGTGTATTACCGTAACATCACATCACATGATTACTATAGAGATAGATATGAACTATGTGTAGTATATGAACTCGTATTCAATTTTTGGAATACACTTGATGTTGATTCCAAATAATAGTACATTTGATGTACTAACTATATATTCATAATCTAAACCATGTTCCATACGTACACCGTCTTCACCACACAAAGTATAGTGCCCCGCCCCCTACATTATGACAAGTATTTAGCCCTGAGCTGCAAAAGCCACACATTAGCCCATATTATAATCAATGTTCTATATATTATATGTAGTACTCGCAAGATGACCATGCGTTCCACGGAACATCAAGATGATCGAGGGGAGGCCTTATTTGCAAATATGGAGAGGGGTGTGGGTGTCTTTTTCAAAATTGCCATAGTTTCCTTCCTATCCGTTAGATATAAATCGAACGGCCTATATTGTAGGATGGCAGGCACACCATCATTAACAACTCAGTTTTTTATAAGAGTAGAGATAAAATAAATTATATGTAGTATAACATGCTCATAACCACACCATGTGTATCACCGTTATATATATTCACGCATGCATTGGTTTAAAACACTATGATAAATTCTTCAAATATCTGAATTCACTTTTTATAATGAATTATGATCTCTATTCATCATTTACACCCACACAATCCTCTTATCTTTGTAGCTAGCGCTAACTTTCTCTTGTGCATGCACACACCTGTGTCCCTCTCACCCTCCCTCAGCATTCTCTAGCTCCATCGCGCAAATTCGTCTTTTCACTTTAGGTCGTTCACCCACGGTGTGTGTAGGCCCCCTAGCTCCTTCTTTACGACACACATCGATCAATATGCCTCTCTAGCTAGGTGTGCCTACCACAAACACAAGCTTCCCCTCTTCTCTCCTCACAGTCCATGCCTCACTCCCACCACTCTTTTCATTGATCTCGTACTCGCCCACTCCTTCCCCCTCGATATAGTATGCCTCTCGCACCACCTCCTAGATGCATCCCTCTCTCTATCCTTCTCCCCGGGCGTTATTTGCTTCTAACACATACATGCATATATACCTAGGTTGACTTTAACAATTTTCCGGCCACCCATCCATCGACGTACCCCACAAGTTATGTCTCTCCTTTCCCTGACAAAGGACGATTGATCTTCCTATGTAGTTATATCTGCTTACCACAGCCTTATCGTCCCCCTCATCATTCGTGCATGCCTCCTGACCCATCGCTCACACGCACGTGCACAGACAGGCAGCCATCCCCTCTCTTATTGATATTGTACGCGTGCCCTCCGTTTGTCTAGCAAGCCTCTCCCACCATTTGTTAGAAGCAACACCACTACCACCCCCTCCAACACTATAGCTTTGTCTCTCCCCAACCTTATTCCTCTCCTACACATATGCATGGACGCCGATTGATCTCCCTTAATACATAAGGTAGGCCTCTCTCCTCCTCCACACATATACCAGCCATTGTACCTCTATAGTTAATTAGGTCTCCCCACACTCACCACACACCGATAGTCGAGTGCTGTAGGTAGGTATCCATGCCATAGAGACAAACTGCACCTGTCCCCTCTCACATTCCAGTAGGCCAGCCACTCTATATCTTTGACATGGGCACACACAAATTCGATGGCACTCTTTATCGATCGCGTGCACGCGCACACACACACGCGTCATCATCCCTCTCTTCGATTCTATGGATACCTGAAGCCGATGATACCTCCACTCTCTTCTCGTGGATCGCCCCCTCTATATATATATGATATATCCATGACTCTATTTCACACACATTGCATATGTTAAATTTTTTATTGAACCCCCCTCCCCCCCGCCAAAAGAAAACACTCACGAACCCACACACTATATCTCTCTACGTTTGTATCTCTCACACACAACGCCATGTAGGTAGTATACCTACATAAAGAGAATAGGTGCACGTACTCACCCTTCGTGCCCAGCCACACCCGTGCGGGTACACGGTGGAGCTCATTTCTGTACGAAATGGCAGCCCACATGCTAATTAGGATGCGTGTAGCGGTTGTTTACCTATGGAGGTCGTGTACCATGCATGCACAAAAAAAAGTTCGACTTGATGGCACGAAATGACGTGTTATTTTTAAATAAAGTTATATCGCTCAATGGCACGTGCACAGAATATAAAACGGTTTTTATGGACAAAAGGTAGTCCGCTCCACTATACACAATGGAGCCTGCCTGCCTGGGTTTGTCTCTCTTCAGAGTATCTCACACAAGGTGGTGGTGGCCTCTCTCTCTCTCACCGTTGGTCACTGATCCGGCCGCATCCCGTCCGCCAGCGGAAAGGGAGGTGATACGTCTCCAATGTATCTATAATTTCTGATTGTTCCATGCTATTATATTATCTATTTTGGATTTTAGTGGGCTTTAATATGCTCTTTATTTTTTTTGGGACTAACATATTAACCGGAGGCCTAGTGCCAGTTTTAGTTTTTTCCCTATTTTAGAGTTTCACAGAAAAGAAATACCAAACGGAATCCGAACGGAATGAAACCTTCGCGATGATCTTTCTTGGACCGAAAGCAAACCAGAAGACTTGGAGTTGAAGTCTGGAACTCCATGAGGCGGCCACGAGGCAGGAGGGCGTGCTCAGGGGGTAGGCGCGCCCCCACCCTCATGGGCCCCATGTAGCTCCACTGACATACTTCTTCCACCTATATATACTCTTATACCCTAGATCGATCGCAGAGACCCACGAAACCACTTTTCCATGGCCGCAACCTTATGTACCCGTGAGATCCCAACATGGGGCCTCTTCTGGCGATCTCCCAGAGGGGGAATCGATCACGGAGGGCTTCTACATCAACACCATAGCCTCTCCGATGAAGCGTGAGTCGTTTACCACAGACCTTCGGGTCCATAGTTATTAGCTAGATGGCTTCTTCTCTCTCTTTGATTCTCAATACAAAGTTCTCCTCAATGTTCTTGGAGATCTATTTGATGTAATACTCTTGTGGTGTGTTTGCCGAGATCCGATGAATTGTGGGTTTATGAACAAGATCATCTATGAATAACATTTGGTTCTTCTCTGTATTCTTATATGCATGATTTGATATCTTTGCAAGTCTCTTCGAATTATTTGTTTAGTTTGGCCTACTAGATTTATCTTTCTTGCAACGGGAGAAGTGCTTAGCTTTGGGTTCAATCTTGCGGTGTCGTTTCCTAGTGACAGTAGGGGTAGCAAGGCACATATTGTATTGTTGCCATCGAGGATAAAAAGATGGGGTTTATATCATACGGCTTGAGTTTATCCCTCTACATCATGTCATCTTGCTTAAAGTGTTACTTTGTTCTTATGAACTTAATACTCTAGATGAATGCTGGATAGCGGTCGATGTGTGGAGTAATAGTAGTAGACACAGAATCGTTTCGATCTACTTGACACAGACGTGATGCCTATATTCATGATCATTGCCTAGATATTCTCATAACTATGCGCTTTTCTATCAATTGCTCGGCAGTAATTTGTTCACCCACCATAATACATGCTATCTTGAGCAAAGCCACTAGTGAAACCTATGTTCTCCGGGTCTCTTTCTTATTATTTTGCATCTCTTTTATTTACATCGCATCTCATTTACTATTTTTGCAATCTTTACTTTCCAATCTATACAACAAAAATACCAAAAATATTTACTTTACTATCTCTATCAAATCTCACTTTTGCAAGTGACCGTGAAGGGATTGACAACCCCTTTATCGCATTGGTTGTGAGGTTCTTGATTGTTTGTGCGTGTACTAGGTGACTTCTGCGTTGTCTCCTACTGGATTGATACCTTGGCTCTCAAAAACCGAGGGGAATACTTACGCTACTTTGCTGCATCACCCTTTCCTCTTCAAGGGAAAACCAACGCATGCTCAAGAGGTAGCAGGAGGATGTGCATCATTTCTCCGTTCGACGGCGCCGAGGCAGCACGTCCTGATCTACGGTACCTGTCGTTCTCTCTGACCAAGCTCCGGCGTGATAGGGCCTATGCCACCTGCTCGCTGCCGCAGTATGGGCAGATCCCGCCCGCCGCCGCTCACCTAGTTACATCCCGACGACCCCCAGGTATCCCCTCTGGCCTTGCTCCACTGCCCGTCTTCCCAGGTTGCTGCATGTGGAAAATCTTGCATGTGGGTCTTCCGTAGTTCTTTGGCTGAAACCTAGCTCGTCTGGCGTACTTTCCATATTGCAATCTCGTTCTCACACCGTTTTAGACAAACACAACCGTGTTGTTACCTTCCCTTAGGACAAGGAATATGCTTCTTTTTTGTCGTCGTATGTGTCATCAACTGTTATTGGCCAGTAATTGTTTCCTTTCTACCTCTTTTTTTTGCAAACAGGGCTATCCGTTTCACCTGGTTGCTATTGCGACCTTTTGGTGAACTGCACGAATCACTTTTTTCTTAAGAGTGTTTTGTGCAGTTGTACTAAAATATCACACGGGTAACATCTCTACATTTCAGTGCGATTGCACAAAGGGAGATTGATTTTGCTCTATCCTCCTCATCCAACTCCGAGCCTAATCTTCTCCAACAATTTGCTTAATCTTCTCCAACTAGTTAGTCTTAAGATAGATTGCAAAGGTGTCCGGCTTCTAATTGTGTGTTTATTGTTTCATTAGCAATCCTCTATTATCGTAATCACACTTAATATCTTTGGAACAGGGACGCTCAACTCTATTTTAGTGGAAGTGCACAAAATGATCGGAATGTTGCGTGCTCTAGACAGCTACTTTTTCCCAACATGCCTTGTTGATTCAGAGAGAGCTGGGGGATGTTGCTGCCATTGAAAGCATGGATCAGTTTTAACTTAACACCTTCCCACAACTTTGTCTTTAGTTGTGATGTAAATATTAGCTCTGATCTGCTAATCATTGAGATGCATTAGCAAGGAAGTTAGTTTTTTATTATTTCTGAAAGAGCATCGAAGGCAAGACACACGAAACAAAAGCTGAAAGTTCAGAGCATTGTACAATTTCATGTCGCTGGAAAATTATTTGTATAGCACGTCAATTATGTAAACAAATGTTGGAATCTTGATAGCAGAGCCAGAAGCCTCTTCAGCATCCGGGTCCATGTGCCATGCACAAAATTATACTCCTCCATTCCTAAATATTTGTGTTTTTACAAATTTCAAATGGGCATCTTTTAGAGTGTAGGTTCACTCATTTTGCTTTGTATGTAGTCACTCTTTGAAATCTCTTGAAAGACAAATAATATGGAGTATATTTAAGAACCGAGGGAGTAGTACACAAATGCATGGGAGACTCAGCCCGGTCGTTGCGCCGCATTAATAGTGAGTAATGAGCAGTCAAATCATAAGCCCCACCTTTCCCACTGTAAGTTGCTCGGAAGAAGCAACCATCAATACCCTCTTCTTAGGGCATCCACAGCGTGGTGCTGCCAAATTTATGACATGGTCAGACTTTTGGCACCGATGTAAACTGGAGCATTTCTCCACAACATGCATGGCTTCCAATTTGTGTGCGCTAGACCCCACTACAGAATAAGAAAATGGCTACATATATGCTCACCGTACCCTGCTTGTACTAGTCCAGTGAGATTTGCTTAGTATTTTATTGCCCAAGGTAGTTTGGCATCGAAGCTCAAAGGAGCTTCGGTTCCCAGTTTTTTCGCTATGGCATTAGTCTCCACAATGTGTAATGGTGATACCAAAAGCCAAAAGTCAATTTGGCAATGGTATTTGGCATACATTGTGGATGCCCTTATGTATCTAGTGCCAAAATTCTAACAAGCATGCCACATATACATCAATGTCAGATGAAAAGCTTTTGGCACCCCTCTCACAACGTAGACAATTTGGCACCGGTGAAAGACTAGCCCACATCTAGCAGAATAATGGATCAAAGTACTACTCTTCCTCTCACAGGGAACCCATTCCATCTAGTCTGCATGCAAGATATGTATTTTTTATTTCCTCACTGAATTTGGCATCGGAGCAGCTACTTGCTCCGGTTCTCATATTTTTTCTTAAGGGACCAGCTGGACAATGAAGGGCACCAATGCTAAATGAGCCAAAAGTGAATATGACACCACTTTTGGCCTACATAGTGGAAGGCCTGAATCCGCTCATATTACTCCATCCGTCATTTTTTATAGAGCAAGCTTTAAAAAATAAAAAATCTCTGGGACCAAGGCGACTAGCGATCGGCCTGAAAAATAGCATTGGTAGTTATAGCACGACGTCTATTACTAGAGGAAATAATGCGTACACACATGCATGCAGTGCTTCCACCTCGGGTACACACACGCATGCACTTAGTCTACTCCGTAGTACATCGAGAGAAAATTGTGGACTTGATTGCGGTTACCACGCCCTAATTAATTGGGCATTAAACGAAATAGGTCTAAAGTCTCTCTGGTGGTGGAAATGCATGGAGAGAAATGCATCAGAATGAAGCGCGCCCTGTAAATTGTGACGGAGGGAGGAGTAGTATGAAGTTGCAAAACCAAGTACGTGTATGGCCAGTCAGTCAACGCACTTCCTCCTGGCAAATCACTGACATGTGGGACCGGAGTGTGAACAAATCGATCTCAATTGACGGCAAAATGGCCAACCCGCCGTTCCTTGAGAGAGACGAGGAGCGAGAACACATAGACGGGCTCACACGAAAGCCAAGATATATTCGATCTTGGTTGATTGATATCATCATTACATGTTCAGTGTTTTTTAATACTAGTATTGGGCTGCCGTTCTTGGCCCTTCTCCTGAATAAATGTGTACCTTATCAGAGATTAAAATAAAATATGAGTATAGATGATCCACCATGCTGTTCTAGTAGTAGTACTACTCGTAGAGTACTACTAAGCCTTGCGCTTGGCTCTTCGCCTCTTCGTGAAGTCGAACAATGATGGTACTCCGCATGTTGGGTACTAAAGTGTATGCCTCTGGCAACCTAACACCGAATGAACTGATGCATGTCCACCGCCTAGGCAAGGGTAGGTTCCAGTAGTCAAAAGGCGTAAGCGAGCTTCACCTTGTCCTGCAAGCCTCTCTTCGTTCTGCAAGTTGACGGGACACACCAAAAAGTAGTGCTAGTCCATACTCCCTCCTTTACGGTTAATATGTGCTTAATATTTTTTGCGTGCAAATGAGGGAGCTTTATTCATATATATATATATATATATACATATGCATTCTTAGGACGATCAGCCAAGAGACTGGTCACTAGGAAGCGAGGTACCCTGCAAAAAGAAGAAGAAGGAAGCGAGGTGTTTCATCACGCCAGCTCTCGGCCACATTCAAAGTGGAACAAGCACGGTTCGCACGAAGATGCGCCGCAAGGTTTGCTGACCTGTTTAGATGCTGAATAACAAAAAAGAAGAAATATTAATGAGCGATCCTATTTGTAACAGGATATGAGCCAGAATTAAGCAAGAATTGTGGCGGGTGTTCCATGCAATCAACTTTCATTATCACATGCGAGAACCCTCGAAGAGAACCAAATGTGTTGAAGATTGCTTTATCACATTTTAAAAATATTATAAGATTGCAGACACTCCTCCATCTGATTCCTAGTAGTATAGTACATATGTGTATAGTAGTAGTACTAGTACTAGTAAACTTTGCGCTTGGTTGTTTGCCTCTTCGGAAAGTCGAACAATAATAGTACTAGTATAGTGTATGCTTCTCGCAATCTGACACCGAATTAACTGTTGCACGTCCTCTGCCTGAGCGAGGGAGAGCTTGCATTAGTCAAAAGTTTCTCCTTGTCCTGTGAGCCACCACGCGCAAGCTTCTCCCATCCTGCAAGCTTCTCCTCGTTCGGCAAGTTGGCAGGACACATCAAAGTAATGCTAGTCCATACTGCCTCCTTTCCGGTTAATATGGCTTAATTTCAAATGAGATAAATACATTGTCTGTCAGTATATATTTGTAAAAATATGGTCAGTGGACTTCATAATATGCTCATTGCACTCAATATATACATTTTCCGGTGTTTATACGGTCACTACCTCACCCTGCCTAAGTATGTGTGTGCATGCGCGTGTAGGTTGAGCACTTGAGCGTGACCGTATGTGTTCTGTTGTGTTCTTGGACACGCATGCTTTTTCATAATGTTGCATGCAAGGTTTAATCATTCGTTGGTCACGCATGCATTCCTGATATTAATACGTTGGTAAAGACAATTTCTTGAGGAAAACGAGCCCATGAATTGAGTACAAAGGGGACCAGTAAGCCAGAAAGGAGGGAGTACCAATAGTGAACTGGAACGAGGGAGTAGGTACTAGTAGTAGTATGTAACAACATGCAATAACAAAATTCCACTATGTGCATCATGTCAACGTGTCATGCAAGAAAATAGAGATAACTACAAGTGAGACTCAAGAACGGTCATACACGTAGGGGGAGTACATGTAGCAGCCACTAAGGATCAGTCAAATCACACAGTAAGTTAGTCCGAAGAAGCAACCATCAATACGCTCTTCTTAGGGCATCCACAGTGTGATGATGCCAAATTTATGACATGGTCAGACTTTTGGCACAAATGTAAACTGGAGCATTTCTCCACAACGTGCATGGCTTCCAATTTGTGTGCACTAGACCCCACTACAGAATAAAATGTAATAGAAAATGGATACATCTATGCTCACCGTACCCTGCTTGTCCTAGTCCAGTGATATTTGCTTAGTATTTTATGGCCCAAGGAAGTTTGGCATCGAAGCTCAAAGAAGCTTCGGTTCCCATCTTTTGGGGTATGGCAATATTCTCCACAATGTGTAATGGGGATGCCAAAAGCCAAAAGTCAATTTGGCAATGGTATTTTTCATACATTGTGGATGGCCTTATGTATCTGGTGCCAAAATTCTGACAAGCTTGACACATATACATCGATGTTAGATGAAAAGCTTTTGGCACCCCTCTCACAACGTAGACAATTTGGCACCGGTGAAAGACTAGCCCACATCTAGCAGAATAATGGATCGAAGTACTACTCTTCCTCTCACAGGGAACCCATTCCATCTAGTCTTCATGCAAGATATGGATTTTTTATTGCCTCACTGAAGTTAGCATCGGAGCAGCTACTTGCTCCGGTTCTCATAATTTTTCTTAAGACCCCAGTTGGACAGTGAAGGGCACCAATGCTAAATGAGCCAATGGTGAATATGGCACCACTTTTGGCCTACATAGTGGAAGGCCTGAGTCCGCTCATACTACTCTATCCGTCACTGTTTATAGAGCGTGCTTTTAAAAAAATCTCAGGGACCAAGGCGACTAGCGATTAGCCTGAAAAATAGCATTGGTAGTTATAGCACGGCGTCTATTACTAGAGGAAATAATGCGTACACACATGCATGCAGTGCTTCCACCCCGGGTACACACATACATGCACTTACTCTAGTTCGTAGTACATCGAGAGAAAATTGTGGACTTGATTGTGCTTACCACGCCCTAATTAATTGAGCATTAAACCAAACGCGTCTTAAGTCTCTCTGGTGGTGGAAATGCATGGAGAGAAATGCATCAGAATGAAGTGCGGCCTGTAAACTATGACGGGGGAGGTGCAAAACCAAGTACGCGTATGGCCAGTCGGTCAACGCACTTCCTCTTGGCTTATCACTGACATCAGGGACTGGAGTGTGAGAAAACCGATCTCAATTGACGGCAAAATGGCCAACCCGCCGTTCCTTGAGATAGACAAGGAGTGATAACACGCAGATGGGCTCGCACGGAGGCTAATATATATTCGAGCATGGTTGATTCATATCATCATTACATGTTCGATGTTTTTTAATACTACTATTGGGCTGCCGTTTTCCGCCCTTCTCCTGAATGAATGTGTACCTTATCAGAGATTAAAAAATATGAGTATAGATGCTCCACCATGCGGTTCTAGTAGTAGTACTACTCGTAGAGCACTACTAAACCTTGCGCTTGGCTCTTCGCCTCTTCGTGAAGTCGAACAATGATGGTACTCCGCATGTTGGGTACTATAGTGTACCTCTGGCAACCTGACACCGAATTAACTGATGCATGTCCACTGCTTGGGTGAGGTTAGGTTGCATTAGTCAAAAGGCGTAAGCGAGCTTCACCTTGTCCTGCAAGCTTCTCTTTGTTCTGCAAGTTGACGGGACACACCAAAAAGTAGTGCTAGTCCATACTCCGTCCTTTCCGGTAAATATGTGCTTTATCTTTTTTGCGGGAAAATGAGAGAGCTTTATTCATATATATGCATTCTTTGGATGATCAGCCAAGAGACTAGTCACTAGGAAGGGAGGTACCCCGCAAAAAAAGAAGGAAGCGAGGTGTTTCATCAAGCCAGCTCTCGGCCACATTCAAAGTGCAACAAGCACGGTTCGCACAAAGATGCGCCACAAGGTTTGCTGACCTGTTTACATGCCAAAGAACAAAAAAAGAGGAAATATTACCGAGCGCTCCTATTTGTAATAGGATATGAACCCGAATTAAGCGAGAATTGTGGCGAGTGTTCCACGAAATCAACTTCCATTATCACATGCGAGAACCCTCAAAGAGAACAAAATGTGTTGAAGATTGCTTTATCGCATTTTGAAAATATTATAAGAGTGCAGAGGCTCCTTCATGCGGTTCCGAGTAGTATAGTACATACCTCTATAGTAGTTGTACTAGTACTGGTAAATTTTGCACTTGGTTGTTCGCCTCTTCGGAAAGTCGAACAATAATAGTACCAGTAGAGTATATGCTTCTCGCAATCTGAGACCGAATTAACTGTTTCACGTCCACTGCCTGAGCGAGGGAGAGCTTGCATTAGTCAAAAGTTTCTCATTGTCCCGTGAGCCACCGCGCGCAAGATTCTCCCGCTTGCAAGCTTCTCCTCGTTCAGCAAGTTGATAGGACAAATCAAAGTAATGCTAGTCCATACTGCCTCCTTTCCGGTTAATATGCCTGAATATCAAACGAGATATATACACTGTCTGTCACTGTATATTTGTAAAAATACGGTCAGTGGACTTCATAATACGCTCATTGCACTCAATATATACATTTTCCAGTGTTTATACGGTCACTACGTCACCCTGGCTCAGTATGTGTGTGCATGCATGTGTAGGTTGAGCACTTGAGCATGACCGTGTGTGTTCCGTCGTGTGCTCGAACATGCATGCTTTGTCAAAATGTTGCATGCATGGTTTAATCATTTGTCGTTCACGCATGCATTCCCGATATTAATATGTTGGTAAAGACAATTTCTTGAGTAAAACGAGGCCATGAATTGAGTACAAAGGGGACTAATAAGCCAGGACGGAGGGAGTACCAATAGTGAACCAGAAGGAGGGAGTAGGTACTAGTAGTACTATGTAACAACGTGCAGTAAATTTTTTCCTCTATGCGCATCCTGTCTATGTGTCATACAAGAAAATAGAGATAAGTACAAGTGAGACTCAAGAACGGTCTTACACGCAGGGGGAGTACGTGTAGGGGCCACTAAGGAGCAGTCAAATCAAACAGGAAGTTAGTCGGAAGAAGCAACCATCATTTCGCTCTTCAATAACACGTACACAATATAAAATGCTTGATATGGAGAGAAAAATAAAATCACTATATTGGGTTGCTCTCTTCACAAGCATAGAACGATGGTTGCCACACCGCTGGTCACATATCCAGCCTGATCCCGCCGCTGGGGAGAAGGGAACAATGTTCTGCATAGACACGGTCGACATTGGTGAGGGTGAACACCCACAGTCAGTGTGTCCCAATCGTGGGTCCCCGCGGTATGGGCTGATGCCACGTCCTGACCGCCCTTCTAGCTATAGCCCGATGTCCCAAGTAGTACATCTTCCTTTTGGAGCCGGCTTGCTCCACTGCCGCAGCTCCCCACGTAACTCCATCTCCATGTTGATCTTTCTCTACTTCTATCGGCTTCTACTTGTGATGAGTTTATGTCTCATGAACTAGTGCCGGTACTATTATTCTAATCACACTTCTTCAATATCTTTCCCATCAGGAATGCTTAGCTCGATTTTAGTGGAACTACACAAAAGCATCGTATGATCCGAGAGTGCCAGCCGTCTTTCCTTCGACATGTACTACCTAGCCAGGAAATTAAATCATGTTTAGGGTTTAGGGTTTAAGTCGTAGCGACCCCATCAGTAGTTTTTCTTTTGTACATGCTCTCACAACTTTTTTCTTTAGTTGTGAAGTAAATATTGGCTATGATCTGTGAATCATTGAGATGCATCAGCATGCGTGTTAGTTTTCCTTTGTATTTAATGGAATGTTGTAACGGGGCAACCTTGGAGTAGGAATGAAAATGGAGTGGAAAGTTTCCGTTTTTTCGGAGAAAAAATGGAAATGGAGAGAAACCAACGCTACGTTTCGTTAGATCGCGCCATTGAGCAAAACCAACATTTAAATCATGCCTGTCGCGTTCGTGTCTCACCCTCCTCCACGGCTCCACCACACATGGTCGCTCGGCATGCCACTCACCGCAAACCAAGTATACGATAACTTTTCCGCTTGTTTGTCGATGGATCGCACCATGGAGTACTAGCACTACTGGAAGAGATTGACGAGTTGGGGAAGGACAGATAGCTGTAGCACGGACTCCCAAGCACTTTTTACATGCATGTTGTGGCTAGCTATTGCGACCTTTGAATGCGGAGCAGTCGCGTGCACCGGAAGCGGTGCGGGAGACGCTCTCTCGGCCAGAGCGCCGCTTCAATGCCGGCGCCAGTGAGAGGTCGCGTCCGCTCTAGCCGGGCATGAATGCGGCACTGACCGTTTCTGGCGGGAAGCACGCATGGGTGATGAAGATGGTTCGGGTTGGTCAGGAGCGGGCGTGGCAGCGGTCCGGACGCCCGCAAACAAGAGATGTTGTACGTTAATATTGCTGCGTATATAAAGGCTGGTCATAGTGGGGAGTAACTTATACTAGTGTCATGCATATGACACTAGTCTAAGTTACTATCTTCATAGTGCAAAGTAATATAGTAGTAGTGTCGTAGGTCACTTCATTTATTATGTTGTATACTCATCTTTTCTCGCGGAGCGCTATGTTACAGTAACATATTATGTTACCACTTCTCATTAACTACATGCCGCAAGCAAAATTTTCTTGGAATGCGCCATGTTACTAGCTAAGTTACTCCCACTATGACTAGCCTAATTAACAACGTAAATAATGTGCTAGGTGGATAAATATGATTGGAGATGGAGATGGAATTTTACATAAACACGGATATGCATGTCTATGTCTATGTGTGTGTGCGCGACAACTCTCGTGACTTGGAAGTGGGGGCGTGTTTTTGATCGAGTTTTCTTTTTTGGTATGTTAAAAAAATTGTCCGCCAGTTTTTGTTTCTTTTTTTGGGGAACGCGTGTATTCTATTTAAAACCACTGCTATGGAGAGATTTTTTTACTCCATTGTATATATAGCCTCTTGTTTGATAGGGTTTCTCGCCTCTCGCTCTCTCGCCCTCTCCATATCAAAACAAGATGACAATGTCCACTCTATCTCTCTCCTCACCGGTGGTCAAAGATCCGGCAGAAACCCGTTTGTTGCGGGAGGTGAGGAGGTGCAGCGTTGACGTTGTTGCCATCGGCGATGGAGGAAGCCGATGTGCACCGTCCTCTCAGAGCTGGCGTTAGCGCGGACGAAGGTCCTCTGCGCCCTTGTTCGCTGCCGTCGTGTGGGAAGATCCCGCCCACCCTCCTAAGTGATATCTCACCCACCAGAGGTATAACTTCTTGTGCTGGCCCAGCTCCCCAGGTCGCTGCATGCGGGTTTTCTTGTATGCGACTACTCCCCAGCTCCCCATATATAGTAGCTACGGTTCGTCGGCTGGTCCAACATCACCTACTATTATAGAGGAAATGCCACTCGAAAAGTTGTCTTGGTTTATGCCTCAATGGATGTATACAAGTTGTTTCGATAAAAAGTACATGGTGGTTGTGCGGTCATTGTGCAGATGCTCCTATTGCTGCTGCTAATTTAATACTATCACTGGTTAAATGAAGAAATGTTTTTTTCTCGGGTATCCTGGTTTAGTTCCCATCAAGATAATCATGATGCTTCTGTTCGTTGGTGTACTTTTCATTAATTCTTATTGACAATTGAGATGTCGCTATTAATCTTGTACCATTCCAAAACAAAGTAACAACACTATGTCCCTTTTTTATATTTTTGCAAACAGCGATGTGTATCTCCATAGTCGGGCATGTCTTCCTCAATTGTAGTGGAAATGCACAAAATTGGATGGCCATTGTTGTTCCGCCTCACTGTCCTTTGCCATGTGGTTCTTCCTTCCTCGAGCTTGATTACTGAGAAGAAACAGACCACAGTGAGGATTTGTTGAACTTCATAGGTGCCTCACCCAAACTTGATGCCAAATGGATGATGCATCACCACGATGACCTATCGATGCTCATGGTTGCGCCTCATGGTTGCATCGGCTGTTGAAGCGGATCGATTTTCCACAAAAAACAAGTTGTCTTCCATCAGTGCTCTTTGCTTGTTACCCACAAAGATGATATCCTTCATCAGTTCACCTTGGTTGCGCTGGAGACGTAGTCGTCTTTCATGTTGGTGCAATTTTATCACACAATTGGCTGTGGACCAAATGTTTCCTCGAAGAAGGATCGACGCTGGTACTAAGAGCATAAGTTTTGTATTGGTTTCTAAGCCTTCTCACAACTTTGTCTTCAGCTCCCCTATAATTTTATTTGTCCAGCTATTAACTTTTGATTAAAAATGGTGTGGACTAAAAACCTGGATGAATGTAGTAGCCCTCCATTTTTATTTACTCTGCATATTAGATTTGACTGAAATCAAACTTTGTAAAGTTTGACCAAGTTTAGGCAGAACACAACAAACCATTATTATTGAGAGAGGGCAAACTGTACATATTCTCAAACCATTCCGATAATTGAAATTAAAATTCTTTTATTTGTACACGCTCTCACACGTTTCCGATAATTTGGCGCATGTGTGGTTGTTCACTTAAGGGAGGGTAATGTACCGCACATGAAGGACAGGAAGTGCGACCAGGACGCGTGGACAGTAGTTTTCTTCACTCGTACGTTAAATAAAGAGTTTCATTTCGTACTTACACAATTTAAAACGATTGTTATGGAGAGAATAGAAAACCACTCCACTATATCTTAGTAGTATACACGAGTACTATATGGACGCAACTTCATTGACTTAGTGCACCTGCCTTTGGGTGTATGACAGGTGGGCCCAAAATGTTGCTGGCCCACCTGTCATATAGCCAAAGGCAGGTGCAGTTAAGGCATCGGAACTCAGTCCATAATATAGTATATATGTAGTACACTATATAAGCTGGAGCCTCAGAGCTTGTTCGCTAGGGTTTGCACTCTCCACACTCCCGCCACACTACACATATATATACACGCTGGAGGCTCAGCGTTCCTTTGCTAGGGTTTGGTATATTCACAGTCTCTCACCCTCTTCACCAGATCTAAACAATACTATATTGTGGCCTCTGTCTCTCTCTCCCCCCTCATAGCTGGTGAAGGAGGCATCCGGATCCCTTTGCACCGGGAAGGGGAGGAGGTGCAGCGTTCACTCTATCGCCTTCGGCGAGGGAGGCAATCCACTGCCGACTGTGCTATTCTCTTTCTCCCAGCGCCTGTGCGGGAGGGCCATGGACCCCTTCTTCCTCGCTGCCGTACGTAGTGTGGGCAGATCCAGCCTCCCGCCGCACGCCTTGCCACATCCCGACCACCCTAAGTTTCGTTGAAATCGTCATTGCTCTAACTTCATGCAGATCTTTTTTGATTCTTTAGTCGAATCTAGGATGTAGTTCAATGAGGAAAGGAGGCAGGGAAAGTAGTATAGACAGGCTATCCAGCCGCTTTGTTGGTCGAAAAGGGAAAAAGGGGGTAACCCAGTAGACACATCTGTAAGGAACCGATCTCTTTGTTGAAAAGGGGTCGGGTAGTTTGTGCAGGACTAGATTTGCTGCCCTCACATAGGAAAAAGGTTCAAAGAGAACAAATATGGGACCAACGCAGATATGCTGCTTGGCTACATACTCTGCATCACCGATTTATACGTGTCGACGCATATGGTGCTGGCATGTCCCATGTCCCATACAACTATTTTGCTGTCGTTAATCTAAGAATGCTGCTGGAAAATTGAAGCAATGCCACTGTTAAAAGTAAACTACATTTTTTAACGAATGTTGTTTTAATAGAATGTCTCTGTTAATATGAATCAATGCAACCATTTTAGAAATGCTACTATCCTACTTTGTTTTCCATCAAGATAAGTTAGATGCTTCCTTTTGTCGCCGTTTGTTTCATCCTCCTTTATTGGCCAGTAATTGTTTCCTTTTTCGGCTCTGTTAAAATAGGGATATCTATTCAACTTGTTGCTATAGCAAACTTAAATGTCACACCGGCGACTTTGCTTGATTTTAGTGCAACTGCAAATAACGAGATTGGATTTCCTATTCGTGTTGGCAGATTCATATGTGATCTTGTGTGCGTCATGACAGGTTGGTACTTGCCTTCATCCACATGATCGTCTAGTGTGTTTTGAGATGCTGTGCTACTTGTATTGGTACTATTTTAAATAAATGTTGAATTGAAGCTATTGTATTGCTCTCTTTTCCCATTAAGTAGTGAATGAACAAAAATGGTACCAACCTAGACGTGATGCTTGTTGCTTCGTTACAACAAACTCTGCATCACCCCCTTTATAAGTAGATGGAAGCACATGGTGTTGTTGCGCCCACTCTCCCCTGGAACTGTTTATGCTTTTTGTTAATCTAATGCCGCTGGTAAAATTAACCAATGCCACTCTGAGAATATGAATGAATCACACTGATTGAGAATTGGTACTCTCCTGTTTTGTTTCCCATTAAGATAAGGTAGATCAGTAGATGTTTTTCTTCTGGGAGTACAAGTCATCAACCGTTATTTCTCACTAATTGTTTCCCTTATACCTTTTGTTGCTTACAAGGTTATCAAAATTAAAGCTCGGTTTTATTCTGACTTTGATTTTAGTTGAACTGCACAAAAGGAGCCAATGTGTCTAAGGCAAACTGCTGTATTAGTGGGTCCAGTTGGTCTTACCACTTTGCAGAAAGAAGCAGTCACTGTTTGCGCTACATTACACAAGGAATAATAGAGAAGCTTTACGGAGTATTAGTAGACACTGATGACATGACTAGTCTGCAGAGAGTATAGGCAACTCTACAACATGTGGAGTGCACTGGGAAAAAAGTGCCCAAACAAGTACAAGAAGCCAGGATAGGACTCCAAGTCTGTCAATGTCATTCTAAGCAACAATGATTGTGCATCTCAGTATGGTAATCTGTTTACCGTACTTTCAGTTTGTTAGTTCACCGATTGGTGGATTGACACTGGGGCCAATATTCATGTGTGTGCGGATGTGTCTTTGTTTTCTTGTAGCATATAAATACGAAATCCATAGGGATGCTCAGCTTGATTTTAGTGGAACTGCACAAAATGTTTAGATGGTTCGTGTCCTCCATAATACTTCATTATGCACAATACACCGAATGGTTCCCTAATCATTCGTTGTCACCTTGAGTCACCGGACAATCAGGTGACAAACTAATGAGAAACCTTGCCTGTTCCAAAATCATAGGCATTACATATTTTGAACGGGAAAAGCTTGTCAAAGTTTAATCATTGATGTTAGCAAGAAGACATTTGTTTAATATATTGGAATTGGAAAAACTTTTCAAATTTTTCTTATTGATGTTAGCGAGAAGATATGCATTTGATATTTTTGAGTGGGATGCCCTTTGCTGTGAGCAACATCAATCGTTTTTTCCTATTCCTCTTCTGTTCAAAAATATTTAATCTACTGAGATGCATAGTCACATGAACGTTGACTTATGTAAGGTATTTTAAGAGTTTGTTCTGAATGTTGTCTATGTAATGCCAGGCCTTGTGAGTTTGATTGCAAAGTTGAGCTTGGAATGTTGTGGCATGCGACATCATGAGCTGTTCACCGTGCCTCCTGAGAACAATGCTTCATATCATTTTGCATGTTGAGCTAATGCCTGTGATTTGCATGTTGTGAAGATCATCCTCTTTCTGTTGTTTTTGTGCTTAAGAAGTTCATTGTCTTATGTTTCATTCATGGCCTATACGACAACACGGGTAGGTTAGAGGTGAAACCATATGATCTTCCGACCAACTCATCATCTTAGGCCGTGATTGGATCGTTGTTTTCCAACCAAAACCGCTTGTAAAACTGACGCTTGTAAATAAAAGCAGATGGTCTTGGGCTAAGTGCTTGGTTGGTCGATTTCGACTAGTAAAATTTACACTGGTCTCTCAAATTACACGCGTAACATGTTGGTGTTCGTTACAGACCTCGGGCCCTCGGTTTCATTACACATGTGTTTTATGCGTTGTTTCTGATGACGAGTAAATTACACTTGTATCTTAATACATGTGTGAACTAAACTAGAGCTCCCCAGCACGGCCTTACCGTTTCATGCCGTCTCAGTCTCTCGAAGGTGCTCATAGGTGTCCAATGATCCTGGCTTCCTAAATGAGCAGCGGGCGCTATATCAGACCATCCATAGAGCCCACAAGGCCCTCTCCGTCGTCCTGCGAGTTGTTGCGCTCGCCGTGTCGCCACCCTCTCGCGTTGTCAACATGGTCAACGAACATGAGGAATGAAGTGATGACTTTACTTGGAGAGGATGACAGTGGGGACCCACCAAGACCATAGCCGCACGTACGCAAGTGCCTCCTTATTGTATAGGTGGGATAATGCTAAAGCCCTGTGGCCCGTGGGAGAAGAAATTATGTGGACTAATTTCAAGGACCAATTTCTCAAGTATCATATTCCAGCTGGTGTCATGAAGATCAAGCAACGCGAATTTCTAGGTCTCACTCAAGGTTGTCTGTCTGTCAATGAATATTTGCACAAGTTCAACCACCTGGCCCGTTATTCTCCGTATGATATGGCCACCAAAGAAAGGAAGATTGACAGGTTCCTTAGCGGATTAAGTCAACACCTCAGGAGTGTTCTCTACATGCTCGATTTTCCAAATTTTCAGTCTCTCGTAAATAAGGCCATCATCGCAGAAAAAGAACAAGCCTGTGCAAGACAACCGACCCGCAAATAATGACAACAAGCGCAAATTTGAGCCAAAAAAGGGCAGACAACCCATACAGAAGGCCCGTACATGGCAACAGACTCAAGTGGAGTACAAAGCCAATTGGCAGCAGAATGTGAACAAGACAACTGTTCAAGTCAAGAATGTCGTGACCAGTCCAGTACACGAGGAGCATGATGCGGAGCATCCTACGGACATCACCATGTCAAGAGTCCGTTTGGCAAGTGACACGTGCGACATCTACTTCACATACATCAAGGTGAATCATCTCCTTTATACACTCCCACTTGACACCTTTGAGGATGGCATACTACTTGACACTCCACTCGTGTGCATGCATAGGTATTACCGGAGCTTCACGGACGACGAGGAGGAGTGCAACCACCAAGGAACAACTACACCATCCGCGAGGGAAGCATGGAAGAGAAGACGGAAGAAGACGGAGCTGCAGCAAAGCTACAGTCACTTGATGTCCGACGGACACCGGACGTCCGGCCGCCCGCAGAACAGACGGCCAGAAGAACAACAACCGACAAGAGCTACAGCGGCCGGACGACCGACGACCATGAGACGTCCGAGAAGTACCAGTGACCGGACGACCGACGCCGACCGGACGACTGGTGCCACCGGAGAAGAGAAGAATCGTCGGAAGTCCGACGCCCTTTGGACGTCCGGACCCCCGCGATCGGCCGGACGTCTGACCCACACCGGACGTCCGACACTGCCTGTGCGCAGCCAGACCTTTGGCCTTGTATCCCTCACCCACTTATCCCTTCGTGGCTAAGACTATAAATAGACCACCTCCACCTCATTTCTAGGGTTAGCAGAGTGATAGCTCATTTGATAGAGAGCTTTGCTCCTTGTACCACTCTACTCTTGAGAGAGAGACTACTACTACATTGGAGGCCAAGACCTCCATCTAGGAGAAGATCCTGCGGGATATATCGTCAAGACCCCTTCATGGGAAGATTCGTCTAGGATATCATCAAGACCTCCTTTTGAAGATGAACCTTACCTTGTATATTTCCCTTTTTTGTTCATGTACCTTGTGGATCATGTGTGTTTGATTGTCTAGTGGATGTGTGATTAGACTTGTTCTTGAGTGTTTCTCATGTGATTTCTGTCTGTTCTTCCCCGTATTCTTCGTGATCTTTGAGGGATCCCACTCCAATCGTGAAAGATCGGCCTACACCGGGTTAGCCCCGCATGATATGGTATCATGAGCCACGTTGATCACGTATTTGGACTCCCTCCCACTGTTTTCTAGCCTTCTTTTGCTCGATTTCGTCCTAAATTTCGAAAATCCCCACCAAAAATAGCCCCATTTTTTTGTTATTTCTTGTTTTGATGAAGTTTTGTTGATTTTGATCCATGGATTTTCTTGGTTTCAAGTGGATCCAGCATTTCCCCAAGTTTCCCCACTTTCCATCCACGAAATCTCATCAATTTTGACCACAAAATGCCCATTTTCCGCCCAAAATCGTGTCCCGAAACTCGCATCTCGCGTTGACCCCGACCCACCGGACGACCGACGTTTTTACGGACGTCCAGAGCACCAGGACCCACCGGACGTCCGACCCTTACCGGACATCTGGAACCGCTAACCCGAGCAGAATTTATGGATTTCCAAACCCTCCGGACGTCCGGCCTCCGGACATCCGTCCATTTCCGAACGTCCGTAACTATAGATGTTGACATCGGCTGATTCTTGTTTCGGCCATAACTAATTCATGCGAACTCCGATTTTGAGATTCTTTAGCTTGTTTTGAAGCTCTTGACATCCCCCTTCCCACAAAAATACCATCATCATCATTTGACTCAATCAATTTTTTGGAACTTTGGCATCTTTACTAAGGCTTCCACCATATATTCCGTATTACCACCACCGACTTCCGCAACCTAACCCATCTTGATCCCTATCGCATATATGGGTGCTTGAGTAGTGATTCCAGTCTTCTAAGGTGTTTCGGCTACTTAGGGACAGTTGCTTCCTCATCAACCACCACCACCACTTTCGCATAGGCTTGCCCACCATACACTTCCACCACCTCAACTTAACCCAATTTTGTTTGAGCTTGTTTGACTTGTGGCTTGTGTCTCCTAAGAGGTTTTGGCTACTTAGGGACGGCAACTTCAACTTCGACTCGCATAACCCATCATCCCACATCCGCAATGCCAAGTGCAAAACTACCACCACTTTCGGCTACCACCATTTTGACTTTTGTCCTTGAGATTTTGAGTTGTGATTTTTCCGTTTCCTAGGGTGTTTCGGCTAACTAGGAATGGGTCGACATCGGCAACACCGCCTCTCATCATCTCCAAGGATGGTAACCTCGACGACAACTACATTGGTGCTCTCAAGGCGGAACAAGAACACATGAAGGCCGAGGTTTCTCGACCCCAAGCACACTTCTCTAAGACCAAGCTCCAAGTCGACGAGCATGAGGCTAGTACCACCACGATGTCCAAGCCCGAAGAGCTCCAAGACGATGCTCCCAAGTTCAACTTCACCGCTATACCTCTTTATGGCATTGACGATGCCGAGTCTATCATGACTCTTTTTCAAGATGGTGCGGCAACGAGTACGACTGCGGAGACCCTCAAGGACCAAGCTTTGGAGGAGAGCGACAAGGTGGCGAGCAAGGATGATGCTTCCATCTTAGGAGGTATGAGTGATGATGTGCCATCTTCGGCCTTCATAAACGGCGATGGTGATGAGATGATCGAGCATGGGATTTTCCCTTCGGTCATGGAGGAGAGTGATGATGTGCCATCTTCGACCTTCATCCATGGCGACAGCGATGAGATGGTTGAGTATTTCACCTCGACCACGACGATGTTCGATGACTTGAGGGACCTGTGCCACCATATTGATAGTGAGTGTGATTTCACCACTAGCCCCATATATGACGAGTTGCCCCAATTCCCATGTGAGGAGAGCCACAACCCCCAGCACTTGAGTGAGATGAGTGACTCCACCATATGTGAGATTGAGTGCACCTACCTTGAGGGAGTGGGTGAACCACCACATAGAGAGAGTGAGATAGTTGATAGGTCATGTGAGGCCACTTTCAACACTAACGACTTGACCTCTACCTCTATTGTGTCTTCTCATTTGGTGCTAGGCCCCATCTATGATGACGCGCTGATTCGCGATGACTTCGTCCTCCCTTTGGACAAGACGATGGCCATGGTGGAATATGATGCACCCCCACATGGTTCCATCAATATGAAGATGACCACCATTTGGTATTTCCCACCTCACCTACACCACTTGCGTGGAATGATAACAGTAACATTGGTGACGGTGATGCTCTAGTCCCACTAGTGGGCATTCTTCACAATGATTGCTTGCATGATGTTGATCCACCTAGTACCATGATTCATGCTAATGCGACTTCCTGTGATGATTTCTTACCCATTGATGATGAGTATGATGATTGCCATGTAGATTCTCTTAGTTGAGATGCCATGTTACATAGGATTTCTTGTGACAATTCTCTAGGTCACATCATGTTTGATAATCCTCTTGACTTGTCATATGCTATGCATGAGATCAATCATATTTCATATTTGCAATCTCTTCATAGTGACTATGCATATGCTATTAAAATGAACCCAATTTGCACATATGGCATAGATGACAAGCCCATTGTTATTGGCATTTGTTGTTCTTGTGATGATATTAATATGCTCCCTTTGCATCATTTATCTCATATGCCATGCCATGACCACCTATCTTAGAATATGCATTGTTTTGGATGTTGTCCATTTTCTCCATATGATGTTTCCAACATTGCTCATGAGGAGACCCCCATAGTTTCCTCATACATTTTAGGAGATTTTGATCACTCCTATCCATTGCATGATCCCAATACTTGTGTGCACCATATGCTCCCCATGAATAAAAATGCTATTGTTGTGCCTTATACTTGTATGCTCAATTTGCATCCCCATCGTGTTATACACAATAACTATTCTTTCATGATGGATGACATGTTCTTATACAATGCATCAAATTTCTTTGAGCGATGCTTATCTTTTGCTAACTCTCACGTGGACATACACATCATGATCAATGATGTGTACATTTATCACACACACAATTTTTTTCATTTGTGTCTCTTTTGTGTAGGTACCCATGAATACTTGTCAACCTCACAATCCCATGAGTTGACAAAACGAGCTCTAGAGAGCAACGATGATTTGGGATCTCATGGATTGTCTTTACAATCGATCTCTTCGCGCAAATACTTCGCGCATTTCTTCTACATGGACCTCAATTGGCTATGGGTTATTGTCCATTATATATCATTTGCCCATCTTGCCATGTTCACTTTGCATGATATGTTCATTCATATACCTTTGCCATGCATTTGTGACCCATGATTTGCAGTACACATGATGATTGATTCTACTACTTGTATGTGTATTTGCAAGCTTGGTGGATATATTGCTTGCTATTTCCATGTTTGCTTTGTACCCCATGCCTATCATGATACTTTCATCTTGCTTTGTGTTCGTGCTTGCGATATGTCATTTACATTGCCTATGACTATTATTTGCTCACATGACATGATTGCCATGATTTCCTCTAGTATGTTGCATCTTCGCACTACTTACTTGCACGACTTGATTCCTATGATTGCTTGCCTTGTTGCATCACCGATGATTCATACTTGCTCATTTCATGCAGTTGATGACAACCATCTACATGCTTTGCACATGATTGTTATTGCTTCTCACACTACTAGGGAAAAGCCTAGCAGTAGCGCTGGTTTTTGGCCTATCAGTAGCGCGGGTAAGCGCGCTACTGATAAGGCGCTACAGCTAATGCTTAGTAGTAGCGCCTACTGGCACTCGCTACTGCTATATCTACTTAGTAGTAGCGCTTTCCAAGTCAATCGCTACTATTAATTATTAATAGCGCTTTCGAAAACAACCGCTACTACTATTATTCCCTATTCAATTTCTTTTGAATTTTAGGTCATATTCATATACCTGTATACAATTTTTCATACAGTAGCAATTTAGAGATTGTTGTTACATCATAATGAGTTATTAAATCACTAGGTGAAAGAACCTTCGATTAGTTTCAAGTGCATGGATCCAAAGTAACCGGTCCTTCACCATAATGAAGAATGGACATAAACCTATCTCCAACTTGTGGCTTGCGCACATTCATTTTGTCTCCAATTATTTGCGTGTGTGCATTCATCACTTTGCTCCATTCTTTGATTTTGAGCCTTCCATCATTTGAAGAAATCGAGTATGCAGTATTGTAAGCCTCTGAAGGAGTTGGTCGTAAGCTAACCATATGCATATCACCTTCGGTAAATAGCATGTCAGGCACAACCTGCTTCGGGAGCCTCTGTTCAAAAACGAAATAGTAACATATATAGTTAGCAATGGTTTACTTAAGAATAATGTATGCAATGAAGTTACCATCATTAACAAAATCTTACCAAGTTTTTAGCAATGAAGTTATCATCAAGCAATGTATGGACTAGTGGCACGTATCTAGTATAATTTTGGCTGATAGAGTGACTGGTTTTGAAGGCCTCAACATCTTCTATGAATGAGACAAGATAACCTTTCTCCTCACAATTAAGCTTGGAGTCATACCTGTAGTATGTGTTGTCTACTACCTTCCGAGTATTTCTTGAAGATAAGAAATAAGCTGAAAATTATAAATAAATAAGTTTAGTATGGACGAACACCAAATATTTTTAAATTAACAACATAAATTACTGAACTTAACAAATTAGTTTGACAAAATCACATCTAGGCAAAAACTGGAGGCATATCCACATCCACCCAGATGTCGATATCATCATCATCATCATAATCTTCGGGACGAATATCAAATCTTATTCGCATTCCCTCCTCAAATCCATATGCCTTGCAGAGAGCTTCCCAATTAGAGCAACCGAAATGGGAGCGATCGACCGCATTGTAGAACTTAACCAGAAACTCGTAACCATGTTTAGTTCTTAAGTGAGCCCTCCTCGTCTCCACATTCTCAAAGTCATCTAAACCAAAACCAAGCTTCTCCAATACATATGGTCTAGCATGGCACGGGATGTAGTAATCGAATTGAAAAAAATCCATAAATTACAGGTTGAACAAAAGAAGCACAAGTGATGATATTAATTACGATGAAATGCTTGTCGTTGCATACAGTACAAACATCGAAGGTCTCTTATAGCTTCATGGTGAAAAACCTATCATTTTGCAGGTGAGGAAACTTGTCGCACACACCACGGTCATCATAGCAGTACCCACACTCCCGGATCCCATCGTCATCAGACACCTCCTGTGTTCAAAATTTAGAGATTATAACTCGACAGCAAAACCCAAAGAATCCGGCATGACCTTTGCTAAAAAAGGACACATTGAGCGCCTGAAATTTGCCAGAACGGAAATTAATCAACACTCCGGCAAAACATAGGCCACTTATCGATGGTAATTGCATTTCAATGGTTCAAAATATGAAAAAAAATATTCGAAAATATCTTATATATAATCCTAACACTAATTAAACTAGTTTTATTAACTACTTACTAAATAAACTAGTTTTATTAACTATTGACTAAATAAACTAGTTCTATTAAGCACTTACTAAATAAACTTGGTCCATTAAGCACTTCATATAAATAAGCTAGTTATATTAATCACTTGCTAAATAAACTAGTTACCTACGATTTGCAAGAACAGAAACAAGGGAGGGAGGGAGGAGAGAGGAGGGGGAGGGGCGGCCGGAGGAGGAGGGGGAGGGGCCGGCCGGAGGAGGAGGAGGGAGGGGCAGTGGGAGGAGGGCTGCCGTCGGAGGAGGGAGGAGGGGGCGGCCGCAGGCGGAGGGAGGAGGGAGCGGTGGGAGGAGGTGGGTGGAGAGCGCGGTGGGAGGAGGAGGGATGGAAGGAGGGAGTACCTCGGTGGCGGATGGACGACGGCGGCGGAGGCGACGAATGACAATGGTTATCGGCGTGGGCGAGAGTGACTGAGAGGGAGAGTGAGTGAGAGAGAGGGTCGGCCGCGTGGTGATAAGGTAGGGTTAGTTGTAGCGTGGGTATGAAAAAGCGCTACAGGTAAGGAGAATAGTGGTAGCGCGGTACGGTGTAAGGCGCTACTGCTATAACTAGATGGACGGCGAGGTCATGGCAATTAGAGTAGTAGCGTGGTTTAGAGATGACGCGCTACTACTATTTTTCTTTCAGTGGCGCGTTTTCCCGGCACGCGTTGTTGCTAAATAGCAGTAGCATCGTATTTTGAAGAGCGCTGCTGGTAATATTCTGTGTATAAGGTTTTCCCTAGTAGTGTTATCATATATCTCCATATGTTGCCTCTCTCATGCTAGATGATTTGCCATGTATTGAGTGCAACGATACATTTAGCAGTGCTAATGAGATTGCCCCCATATCATTCTCACATATGATTGGAGATTTTGAAATTTTTCTTGTGAAGCATGCTTGTCTTGCCTCTTTGCACCATATACCTAGTGCCATGAGTATAGCCATTATTGCATCATATTATTCATGCACTTGTGCTACTAATGGTTATGTGCAAGAGCGGAGAACCATCATGATGGATGATGTGTTTATCTACCATGCGCATACATTCTTTGCTTTGTTTTGTGCATGTGTAGGAAACTTGGACTTCGTGTCAACTTTCACATCACGTGAGTTGACAATCCGAGCTCTTGAGAGCGAACCACCTTCTACCATGGCAGTTCTACATCATACTTGCTTGTGCTTCGGCATTGTGAAGGACGCACAAGGACATGCTTTCAAGGTGATATCCCTCTCTTTTGAGAACCCCCAAACCATGAGCATGCATATTGTGGATCATACTACTTGTGTTGCTTGCACCATGAGACTTATTTGTCATCTTGGACCCTTTGCTTTCACACATGTTAGTGATATTGCCTCCATTCATGATTTTCACATTCCCATGCATCATGATATATATATATGCCTTGTGTGTTGCATACAATTCTTGGACTGCTTGCTACTATAATATGTTTGGTTGCAACAATGTCATCACTTCACATATGCCATGTCACATTGCTTGTCACATGATTGACTCGATTGCCTCACACATGATGAACACTTGCTCTTTCTATAGTGTTGAGCGCAATACTATCTTCACTACACACTATGCACATTATGCTTGGATTGTCTTGCACTTGTCCCATGTGTTTGGACACTTCCTTTTACTTGGTGTTGTGAATGATTCCTATGCCTACCATCGACCATTTTTCGAGCGCTTTATGCATGATTGCTATGAACTTGAGGTAGATGCTTGTTCTCTTGTCACTCATATTTGCATCACTACCTCACATTTACATGCTTGTCCCCATGATATCTTTGCTTGTGCTCAATTTATGTGCTTACATGCCATGTCACAATCCTTTGTTAAACCATATGCTTTGCATGATGATGACACTTGTTTGGTGAATCACCTCTTGAATGCTTGGTTTTGCACTAATGCTAACCACATTTATTTTTCCAAATGTTTGTGGTCCTTGCACATTTTGAAGGAATCACTAGACGGTGCGACATTGGAGAGTGCCCACTTCAAGCTTGAAGATGATGACTACTTGGTGAACGTCCGCTTCTCCACAGCGAAGCCATCTCTTTCCCATGGTGATTTGGTTTTCGATCCGACGTCGGATCTTTCCCAAGGGAGGGGAGATGATGCGGAGCATCCTACGAACATCACCATGTCAAGAGTCCGCTTGGCAAGTGACACGTGTGACATCTACTTCACATACATATAGGTGAATCATCTCCTTTACACGTGCCCACTTGACACCTTCGAGGATGGCATAGTACTTGACACTCCACTTGTGTGCATGCATAGGTATTTCTGGAGCTTCACGGATGACGAGGAGGAGTGCAAGCGCCAAGGAACAACTACACCATCCGAGAGGGAAGCATGGAAGAGAAGACAGAGCTGCAGCAAAGCTACAACCACCGAATGTCCGACGGACACCGGACGTCCGGCCGCCCGCAGACCAGACGGCCAGAAGAACTACAACCGACAAGAGCTATAGTGGCCAAACGTCCGACAAGTACTAGTGACTGAACGAACAATGTCGACCGGACGACCGGTGCCACCAGACTAGGGAAGAATCGTCGGAAGTCCGACGCCCTCCGGACATCCGGACCCCCATGAGCGACCGGAAGTCCAACCCCGACCGGACGCCCGACACTGCCTGTGCGCAGCCAGGCCTTTGGCCTTGTATCCCTCTCCCACTTACCCCTTCATTGCTAAGACTATAAATAGACCACCTCCACCTCCTTTCTAGGTTAGCAAAGTGATAGCTCATTTGATAGAGAGCTTTGCTCCTTGTACCACTCTACTCTTGAGAGAGAGAGACTACTGCTCCATTGGAGGCCAGACCTCAATCTTGGAGAAGATCCTGCGGGATATATCATCAAGACCACTTCATGGGAAGATCTGTCTAGGATATCATCAAGACCTCCTTTTGGAGATGAACCTTACCTTGTATCTTTCCCTTTGTTGTTCATATACCTTGTGGATCTTGTGTGTTTGATTTTCTAGTGGATGTATGATTGGACTTGCTCTTGAGTGTTTCCCCTTGTGAACTCTCTCTCTGTTCTTCCCCGTGTTCTTCGTGTTCTTCGAGGGATCCCACTCCAATCGTGAAAGACCAGCCTACACCGGGTTAGCCCCGCATCAGAGCGCCAGTGCAATAACGCATGTTTTAACTATGGGCAGACCGGACATTATGCCAGGCAGTGTCCCAAGAAGTTAAATGCTCCATTCCGTCCGCAAGTCAATCATATGGGGCCATATCATACCAAGTAGATCTTCCAAGGGCAAGCGCATCACCCCTCCACGGACTAGGCTCAGGAAAACCCTGAAGTCATCATTGGTATGTTCCGTGTTAATATCATACCCGCAATAATTTTATTCGACTCTGGGCTTCCCACTCTTTTGTTTTTCGAATTTTTGTTGCCCAAAACAAATTCCCTTGATCTCTTATGGGGAAAAGTATGCTGGTTTAGTCCCTGGGATCTGTGCTCAAAAGCAAATTGGTCTACCGAAATTTGGAAATTGATATCAAGGTGGCCCGCTTTCCAACAGCTTTGATAGTAATCGAGTCTGCCAAGTTGGACGTTATTTTGGGAGTGAACTAGTTGACTCAATATCAAGTATGCATAAACTGTGCAACTCGAGAAGTCACCTTGACAAATCAGGAAGGGCAGGCTATGAAGTTCTATGATCGCAGGAGTATATCCAAGAAAGAAATGATTTTCACCGCTGTGGCGAACGAGTTGGGATTAATTCCTGTGGTCAGTGAGTTTCCCGATGTATTCCTAGAAGAATTGCCTGGCATGCCACCGGACCGAGAGCTTGAGTTTGCAATTGATCTTCTACCTGGAACTACACTGTTGTACAAAAAGTATTATCGGATGCCTTCCTCCGAACACGTGGAATTAAAGAAGCAGTTGGATGAAATGCTACAGAAAGGATATATCCACCCCAGTTCATCACCATGGGGATCACCTGCAATATTTGTGGACAAGAAAGACAGTGGTCTTAGAATGTGCGTTGACTATCGTAAGTTGAATTATGTCACCATCAAGAACAAGTACCCTTTACCAAGGATTGATGACTTGTTCGATCAGCTCAATGGTGCAAAATTATTTTCCAAGGTTGATTTAAGGACCGGATATCATCAACTAAAAATCAGGAAGGAAGATATTCCTAAGACTGCATTCACTACTCGGTATAGTCTCTATGAATACACGGTGATGTCCTTCAGCCTCAAAAATGCCCCTGCCTTTTTCATGCATATGATGAATAAGCTATTCATGGACATTTTGGACAAGTTTGTGGTGGTTTTCATCGATGATATTCTCATTTACTGCAAGATTAACAAAGAACACGCGGAACACCCCCGAGCAGTCCTACAAAGACTCCATGACCATCAGTTGTATGCAAAATTCAGCAAGTGTGAGTTTTGGCTAAAACAAGTTGGATTTCTGGGGCATGTTATGTCAGCAGAAGGTATCGCAGTGGGTCCTAGCAAAGTGGAATATGTGCTTGATTGGGAAGCACCCATGACCATAACCCAAGTCCGGAGTTTCCTTGGATTAGTCGGGAACTACCATCAGTTCATTGAAGGATTCTCCAAAATTGCCAACGCAATGACATAACTTCTCAACAAAGACAAGAAGTTTGAATGGAGTGAGGATTGCGATCGGAGCTTTAATGAGCTAAAAACCAAATTGACATGAGCACCGGTCTTGACTCCCCCAGACATTTACCATAGCTTTGATGTGTATTGCGACGCATCCAGACAAGGCATTGGGTGTGTACTTATGCAAAACGACAAGGTAGTAGCTTACGCATCTCGCTGGCTACGAGCTCATGAAGGAAACTATCCTACACATGATTTGGAACTAGCCCCTGTGGTGCACTCTCTGAAGATTTGGGGACATTACCTCATTGGAAAGAGATGTCAAATATTTACCGACCACAAGAGTCTCAAATATATATTCACCCAGCCAGACTTAAACCTTCAACGGCGAAGATGGATCCAGTTGGTCAAAGAATTTGATTTGGAAATAAATTACCATCAGAGAAAGGCCAACGTAGTTGCTGATGCCCTCAGTCGTAAGCCTGCCAAATTGAATGCCATGATATAGTCTTTGCCTTTAGAACTCCAGCAGGAGATCGCTCAGCTCAACTTGGTAATTATAAATGCCGGCCTTGCAAATATTTTGGAAGTAACTCCTACCCTAGAAGAGGAGATTCGCATAGCACATGCTAAAGACAAGTGTCTGCAAGGATATATCCAAAGCCTGCGAGAAGGCAAGACTCAGGATTCCTCAAGAGACGCACTGGGTACACTCAGGTTCCGAGCAAGGATATGCGTACCTAAGTTAGTAGATTTGAGGAAGAAAATTTTGGCAGAAGCACATGAATCCTCATACTCAATACACCCAGGCTGTACTAAAATGTATGAAGACTTTCGACAGATATTTTGGTGGAATGGAATGAAAAGGGACATCGCATATTTTGTCACTTGTTGTGACATCTGCAACAAAGTAAAGGCGGAACACCAAAAACCCGCCGGACTTCCCCAACCTCTACCTGTCTCACAATGGAAATGGGACGATGTCTTCATGGACTTTATCACTAGTATACCACGGAGTCACTGAGGCAATGATGCTATATGGGTCATAGTGCATACGCTGACTAAAGTGGCTCATTTCATTCCTATCCACACCACCCTTCGCGCTGATCAACTTGCACAATTATATGTATCCCGGATTGTCAGTTTGCATGGAGTACCAAAAAAAATCACTTCAGACTAAGGTTCATTGTTTACATCCGCATTCTGTTCCCGGTTCCATCAAGCTTTGGGGACCACTCTCAAATAAAGCACCACCTATCATCCACAGATAGACGGTCAGACTGAGTGGGTAAATCAAATCCTTGAAGATATGCTTCGAGCATGTGCCTTAGCCCATGGACCCAAATGGGAAGATTGTCTTCCATATGTAGAATTCTCATACAACAACAGTTTTCAAACCAGCTTGAAAATGTCACCCTTTCAAGCTTTATACGGTCGTAAGTGCCGCACTCCATTAAATTGGTCTCAAACCAGAGACATCCAAATTTTCGGTACTGATTTGTTATTTGAGGCAGAGAAACAACTCAGGGAATTTTGAGATAGACTACAGTTGGCTAAGTCACGACAGAAGAATTATTATGATGCCAAACACCTACATGTTAGCTTTGAACCTGGTGAACATGTGTATCTCCAAGTAACACCCATGAAGGGGGTCAAGAGATTTCAGACCCGAGGAAAATGGCACCAAGGTATATAGGTCCGTTCAGTCATGACACGAGTTGGCATAGTTGCTTATCAGTTAGAATTGCCACCCAAATTGTCGAATGTGCACAATGTGTTCCATGTATCACAGCTGAGAAGGTGTATTTCACCACCTAAGAAGAGGATGGATATGTCAGAAATTGAGCTTTCCAAGGATTTAACTTATGAGGAGAGACCATTCAGAATCTTGGATGAGGCAGAAAGGGTCACACGCAACAAAGCGATCAAATTTTTCAAGGTTCAGTGGGAGCATCACATCGAGGAAGAAGTAACTTGGGAAAGAGAGGAATTTTTAAGAACAACCTACCCAGAATTTTTTTCCAAACAACCGAATCTCGAGGACGAGATTCATATTAAGTGGGGGAGGTTTGTGTAGCCTAGTTTTTGCCTTCTATCTTTTTCCGTACTTTCTACTGCTTTTGCTTTTGGTTTGGAGTTTTGAATCAATTCAAATGGACTTGAACACTTGGGTCCAACCTTGATTTTCACCCAAGTGACCTCTCCACCTCTAACTCATCTTTTCCTTCTTTGATAAACTCCACAAAAGCCCAAGGAATATTTTTCATAAAGGAAACATATTCATTTTCTTCCCTAAAAATCATTTCAGAGAAGTATGTTCCAAAGCAACCCTCATTTTTGTTGCCAACAAAAATCTGAGAAAATTCCCAAATAGTATTTAAACCCTAGGGCACCTTCCTGAGCAAAAATATTGCATAAATTTTTGTAATATTTTTGCTATAGAACATCATTTTTGTTCTGGACAGAATGATCACTTTCTACAGCAAGTACCATTTTCCTTGATCCAACGAGGCTGGTTTTTCTTGAGCTTCATTACCCTCCTAAGAAACTATTAACCACCAAAAATCAGCCCTTAACCCTCTCTGGTTTGACCACAGTCAAGATCACAAGTTTCTGTCCAGAAACTTGCTAGGAAGAGAGCCACTCCCACAGTGCACCTGTGACCAAGCCAACTATGCAAAACGACCAAAACCACTAAGGACTAGCTGCCAGACATGGTGTTTGCGCTTAGCTCGGCCTGATGCCATAGTTCACGCGGTGACCACATTCGTCCAAGGGGGTTGGCATGTGGTCGATGCGCTCTGCGTTGCACCAGCGCCTCTATTGCGCGCGTGCTCACTGCCCTGACCATCATACCTTGCCAAACCGTGCCCCCATCTTCATTTGAACCTCCATAACTGCACTCAGGCGCTCGCCAATGTCAGAGCTCATCGCACCGAGCATGGGCATGGCGCGGCCAAGGCAATTGTGCGCCCGTGCCCCTGTGCTCGTCGCGTACCGCGCTCCTGTGCTCGTCGCGTACCGCACTCCTGTGCTCGTCGCCACTCGTCTACAGTCTCTGCATGATCACTGACGTCTTCCTCCTCTGTCACTGACGCCATTCGTCGCCGGGCGATGCTCGAGAGAGCTCCGGCGAGCTCTCGATCCCTGCCTCGGCCTCGCCTATATATAGTCCCTCCCGAGCTCGTTTCCCTCCTCACTCACCACCACCACATCACCACGATCCCGTCGGAAGCCGCAGCCCGGCCGGGCAGGCCTCTGGCCGTCGCCCCCGTCCTGATCTCGCTGGCAATCCCCGTCCTAGGGTCCCTCCCTCTCCAGAGCCGCTTGTGCTCTACCGACTCCTTAGGCGTGTTCATGGTGGTCCACTAGTGTGAGTTGGTGACATTGGAGCAGCTGGACCGGCCTTGCCTCACCAGAATCGCCAACTCCGACGAGCCCCGCCCGCTGCCGCCGCTAGAGAGCTCAGTTCCGACCCCGTCCGGTCACCTCTAGCTACGCTATGGGTACGGGAAGGTGCGTCTCAACCTCCTCTCCAATCCTATCCCTTTTCATCGGGCCAAGGAACCCACCTCACCGGCGTGTGCTTCGGCGAAACCTTGTTGTGCTCTATCTCTCTCCCCCTCCCACTCCGACCTGACCAGCGGGGCCCGTTGTCAACCACCCAGGCCGTGCTCAAAGTGGTATGAGTGGTGGTGCCCGGGCGTTTTACGCCTTCGACGTCACCCCCTGGATTTTCTTTTTAATTCAAATTTAGTTTAAATTTGTCCAGAACTTTGACCAGCTCTAACTCTTATTCTACAAGTCCAAATGAATTGATTCTTTTTGCATTTCTGTTCTTACTGGAAAACTCTAGCAGCACACGCAAGATGGCATTTTTCCTTGCTTCCTAGAATTTCTGGTGATTTTCAGAAGTGTTCTTGATATTTTATTTTTGTCATTTGAATTATTTTCAGAAGGTGAAGCTTGTCTTGAAGGCATCCAGGAGGAGTGTGAAGCTCCTCTGCACTAAGGCAAGCCACAATAACATTATCATGGTGTCTTTGCAATATTCATGATTTTCTACTTGAATATATATATATATATATTATTCATTGCATATAGTATTAAAATTAATTATGCTTGTGTTATTTAGTTTGTCATGGTCAAAGGGCTTGGTTAACAGAAGTGAATGCTTGAAGTAGTGAAGAATAGATGGAGTAGTTGATCTAAGTAAGTTTGACATGACTATTGTGATATGATTATCAGTCTTATTTTGCTATATTCTTACTGAGAAAAGTTTTACTTGATTAATGCCAACCAAAGTGATGAGTTTAAATAACGAGTAAGAAAGGACCAGAAATGTTGAAAGTTAAGTTTGTGCAAGTAGAACTTGGAAGAAAGTTGATCTGTTGTGATTTGTGATGCATGATATATGGTTGCATAAGCATGGCATATTCTTGACTTGAGCATTTTTATTTCAAGTTAAACTTGATGGTAATTGAACTTGAACATAAAAGTTGGTCGGGTCATGGTGCCACAAATCGGGCTGACGAGTGCAACCACACTTGCCTTTGTGGTGAGGTCGGTAGTCATCCGTTGTCATGCCTTTTGTCGGTGCCTCCGAAGAGGGAAGGTTATGGGCGTGCATTACCCTGGCCCAGTAAGCAGACATAACCTTGTGAACCTGTTGTTGTTATGGTACTGTATCCCATTTGGGACTGTTTGTTTGCCACGACGGTGGTAGTTTTGCCTTTGGTAGGCTGGGTTACCCAGGACTAACCCCAGTGGGGAGATGGTCGGAGCGGCCGTAAGAGTGTCATGGCAATGGGAGAGTTCTGTCGGAATGCCGTTGGTCCACCAGAATGGGAGGGTGAGGCCATGGATTCGGTGGTGTGGGTAAAGTGCGCTACCTCTATAGAGTGTATTAATCTATCGATAGCCGCGAACACGGATAAGGGCCCAGTTCGTAAGTAAGTCACACCATGGACCAACTGTTATTAAGGAAACTTGCACACTAATCAACTTGCATTGCAGTGGTTAGATGATGATGAAGTCAGTGAGGCTGACTATTGTGGTTTTATTTGTGATCCGGTAGCGATCATGGTTTGGTTACGAGGTAACCAGTTGGACCAAGTATGGTTATGTTCGTGCTTTGTCATGAGCACTGTTCGGTTGCGAGGCAACCTGTTGGTAAGGGAGTCTGTGTGACTCGATGCACAAGTTTGGTTTCACTATATGAGTAGCATGTTGTTGTTTGCATCTAACTTGATTAAATGTCATGATGTTGTTTGTCATTATGGTTCTGTTTGCTGTGAGCTTGCAAGTACATTCAATGTACTGACCTAGCGTGTTATGCTAGATTTCAGGAAAGCCTAACTAGATAGGAGAGCTGCCGTGTCTAGACCGTGTCCACATCGGTGTCCCTGTGCTATGGAGTCCCGCTATGTCGTTGTTCCGCTGCCGTGTAGATGTCGTGTTCGAGGCCCCTTTATGTCTACTAAATAATGTACATATTGTTAAGCCACACCGAGTGTGTCGCTTGGCCTTGCAACTTGTTGTAATGTCACTCTATGCTTCTGGTAGTTTCAACAAAGCGGTGATTTCTATACCAAGATTTTGTGTGTTGCTAGAAGACATGATCCCTGAGCCAGGGTGCCACAGAGGCTTTACATGGCAACATGGGAGGCTATATAAACAAGTGGTAGGTAGCACGACATAGCGATAAAACAACCAACTAGCAAGCAAAGATAGAAGTGATATCGGGGTAATGATCATCTTTCCTAAAATGTCCTTTGTGGTATCAGGAACTTGCTCCTCGTGAACATATTCAATAGGGCCCTCGGATTCAATATCGTCTCCGGAAACTACCCACAAGAAGCACAAGCATACAATAAACAAACAAGGCATGGCAATGAACATATACTCCATGCAACTCTAGCATGAATGCATATGAAGAATGTTATGCATGGAGCTACGGTTCTACCAGAACGAGGGATACGTAAACCGGGCGGAAATGGTGAAGACAAGATGGATATGGGCAGAATGTTGGTAAACCAAGCATGCCACTGGAAAGATTGGAAGAGTTCCATTGAAATAGATATAAAGATCACCAGAAACGGATGCACGGTTTGAAAATGACAAGCAAAACCATATACAATGCAATCGGTTGAAAACAACAACATGACAACTTGGATGCAAAGTTTAAATATGCTAGAACACACCGACATGAAAATGAATGGCATGACATTGAAGCACATGTCAAAAACTACAAAACATGATTACGGAGCGACTGCTAAACCTCACTAGAACATGTTTAAAAGAGCATGGCAAAAATGCAAATGATAACAGTTTTACAGACTTGGCAGAAATTCACTGAACATGGCAAAACATATTTAGATAGCAATGTTTTGGACTAGTAAACTATATGATACAGGAACATATCATAGCAAACAAGAAAATGGCATGCTATTACTAAATGCACTTAACAAAACTCCCTCACTAACCATGCTCCAGGGACATACAGATATGATGATAGCATCAATGCAAAATGACAAGTTATGCTGACAGTTTCAGACTTGGCAAAATAAGTATGACATAGCAAAATTTGCATGACATGGCAGAAACAGATTTAAGTAGGCATGTTTGCAAGCTTGTTGCACTCACTACAATGCATTTCATAGCATGAAACAAATTCTAGCGGTAAGATGTCATGTAAAAGAGCATGTTCATGTACAAAGTTATCATATATCATAGTTGCATAATTATCCACATAAATGACAAAACAACAATGTGATGTAAAATGACATATGTGCAAACTTGCTCAAATGATGAAACTAATGACACCACTGGATTGGTGGTATTTTTTTACCCCAAAAACATATATAATATGTCTATGTTGCAGTAGAAAATAACCACAAGTGCATTAAGTTATAACCTGCTTAATATGGAATTAAATAGAAATGGCAAATTTCCTTATATGGAATGTCCAGAACTGGACTTGCCTGAAAAGGAAAGATGATCTCTGCCTGAAATGGAATATGATGGAAAAATGCATAAAAGAAAATAAGAAAAAATGGGGAGAGGGGATGACATGTGGGACCAAGGCGTCAGTGTCCCAAGAAAAAATAAAAGGCCAATGGAAACATATGGAGGCCGGGATTCGAACCGTGCTCTCCTAGGTGGAACAACAAGGCTAGACCTAGTACATTGCAGCTGTTGTTGTCACTAGAAGGTGTCGCTGGGCCTCTTGGCCTAACGCTAGCTGGGGGCTGGCTGGTCCTGCCGGCGGTAGAGAAGTAGACCACGCTTCCAGCGGTCGTGACGGCGTCCACTCGAGCAGAGGGTCACCGGCGGGCGCATGAGATTTGAAGGTGGAGCCAGGGCATGCAAGTGGTGCAGCTGCTAGAGAGTGGCGCAAGGCACAGGCTTGCAGGGGTGCTTGACCCGGGGGACGGCACGATGCAGCGAGCGACGACATCAAATTACGCGAGGAGGCAGCTGAGCTGGGCTAGTTGCAGAGGAGGCGTGAGGCCCGAGGGTTGGCTGCAACTCTGCTAGAGGCCTCTGGTGCACGGGATGCAGAGGAACATCAACTAGCTAAAAGATTCAGACTTCGCCAAAGCATCAAGAACACGACAAATGGCAGGACTCTAGCAACTCCTACGGGGAACGATCGGCGACAGGAAAGAGCAGGAAGCGAGTTGAGTATACCTATGATGACAAGATGTGGCCGAGGATGCAGTAGATCGACGACGAGGAGGCGAGGAACTTTGGTGGACTTGCTATCCATGAAGAAGAGGAAGAAGATGGGTCGAGGCGGTCGATCCAGGGGCCGTGGCGACGCATGTGTTGTGGTAGAAAGACACGGAGGTGTCGGTGGAACTCTCCACGGTGACAGGCCGGTCGGAGGCACGACGCGGACGGCTACCCCGAGCTCGAGCTCTTTCTCTCTTGCGTCATGGTGGGCAGGGCGATAGCGTGGCGTGTGGTGACCTACCTAGCGGCGGCGAGGGCAAGAGAGGGACGGATGTGGACGAGGGGAACTAGGGCTAGGTCTAGGACACCATATGTAGGGGCTAGGGGCGCTGGACGGCCATCAAATCAACAAGCACATTGAGGTTGCGCCTTGGATATGTGCCGTACAGAGGAGGACGCCTCTTCTGTTGCTGGTGGGTTGGTTGGGCCGGACGAGGTAAGTGGCTGGCTAGTTGGAGGGATAAGGCCCCAGTGCAGCGCCCAGCTAAGGAAAAGGTGAGTTCCCTTTCTCTGTTTTATTAACAAAACAAATTTAAGAAAAGGAAAAGAAGGGGGAGATAGGGAGACAATTTGGAAGATTTAAAAATATCTTCATGCTCCTGGAAGCACGCACTATTTAATAAAATTGGTTTGGGCATTTTTAGAGGTAAAAAAATAAAACAAGTTTGAAAAAATTCAAACTTGGGCCATTTTTGAGCCTGACCAAAACAACTTCAAATGAGATGAAATTTGACAGGGAGGTAAGTGGAAGGGTCTATCATTTATAGGGAAAAGATGAACATTAATCGAGAAGGGAAAAGTGGCACTTGCAAAAAGAAAGGAAGGAGGAAGGGAGAGGTGATGGTGCAAGAGCATGGATAGAGAGAGATGGCCTTGGAGTGATGCACACTTCACCACAACAATATTAATAACACAATGCACATGATGAGCATGATGAAATGCAATACGACAAGAAGCACAAATGGAACATAGCAATGGTGATCATGGCAATGCAATAAGTAAAACAACAAAGCAAAACAAGATGAAGCAAACATGATGGAACCCACATGGAATTAGAAGAAGATAAAGGTTGGATACATGCCAAAATGGGAAGTGTTACAAAGGGCGTGTTACAACTCTCCTCCACTACAAGAAGATCCTGAGATCTAGGACTGAAAGAACTCTTAATATTCAGATCGGAGGTGATCCTCGTGCTCCAAAGTAGCTTGTCGATTGGAATGGTGAGACCACTTAACTTTGAGGAACTTGATCGACTTGTTTTGAGTTTTCGCTCGGTTTCTTCAAGAATGGCAACATGATTCTCATGATAAGACAAGTCCTCTTGGAGGTCAATCTCTTTGAAGTTGATTGTGCGCTCGGGCGTCTTGAAGCACTTGCGAAGTTGTGACACGTGAAACACATCGTGTACATTCGATAAGTTGGAAGGGAGCTCAAGTTGATAGGCAAGGTCACCTCTTTTGCCAACAGTCTTGAAAGGACCCACATATCTTGGGGTAAGCTTCCCTTGGATACCGACGCGTTGAGTGCCTTTCTTTGGAGAGACTCGGAGATAGACATGGTCTCCAATCTCGAAAACAAACTCACGGTGCTTGCTATCATAGTAACTCTTTTGGCGCGATTGCGCGCCTTTGAGATTTTCACGAATGCCTCAACACATTTCTTCGGCTTTTGTGATCAAGTCATTGCCAAGAAGTTGGCGTTCACCAGTCCTGGACTAGTTGAGAGGAGTATGACACTTTGTGCCATATAGAATTTCGAATGGGACCTTGCCCGAACTTGCTTGGTAGCTATTGTTGTAGGATAACTCGGCATACAGGAGGCAATCTTCCCACTTCATACCAAAAGAGATGACACAAGCTCTTAGCATTTCTTGAAGGATTTGATTGACTCTTTCCACTTGGCCACTTGTTTGAGGATGAAAGACCGTACTGAATAGAATGTTGGTGCCCATGGCCTTCTGGAAGGAGTCCCAAAACTTGGAAGTGAAAATGCTTCCGCGGTCTAAGGAGATCAACTGAGGAATTCCGTGCAATGAGAAAATTATGGAGGTGTATAGCTCTGCCAACGGAGCTGCCATGCTGGATTGTTTGACTGGAAGGAAATGAGCCACTTTTGTGAGCTTGCCAATGACGATGAAGATAGCATCATTTCCTAGCTTGGACTTGGGAAAGCCGGTGACAAAGTCCATTTCGATATGGTTGAACTTCCACTCGGGAATAGGTAGAGGTTGGAGGAGTCTAGCTGGACGTTGATGTTCTGCTTTCACCCTTCGATAGACATCACATTCATTCATGAATTGAACAATCTCTCGCTTCATTCTTGTCCACCAAAATGTCTGCTTGAGGTCATGATACATCTTGGAACTGCCTGGATGGATGGAAAGGAGAGAATTGTGTGCTTCGTCCATTATGACCTTCCTTAGATCACCCTTAGGAACCACTAACCGGTCCTCCAAGAATAAGGTGTCTTTGTCATCATGCGATAGCACTTGTATTTGGATAAGCCATTGGCAACACCATCTTTCACCTTCTTCACCATAGAGTCAAGGAGTTGTGCCTCATGAATTTGGTCTTCCAAAGTTGGAGTGACTTGAAGCTTGGCAAGAAAACCTTGAGGAACAACTTGGAGGTTGAGCTTGCGGAATGTTTCACAAAGATCAGGCTGGAATGGCTTGAGAATTAAGATGTTACAATATGCCTTTTTGCTCAAAGCATCAGCAATCACATTTTCCTTGCCTGGAGTGTAATCAATGCTTGGATTATACTCTTGGTTCATTTCAACCCAACAAGTTTGCCAGAGGTTGAGGTTGGTCTGAGTGAAGATATATTTGAGGCTCTTGTGATCGGTAAAAATGTCCACTTGCCTACCCAACAAGAGATGTCTCCATGTGATTAAGGCATGGACAACTGCCGCCAACTCAAGATCGTGAGTGGGGTAGTTATTCTCGTTTGGCTTCAACCTCCGAGAAGTGTAAGCCACAAATTTTCTTTGTTGCATAAGAACGACACCGAGACCATGCAACGAAGCATCATAAAATACTTGGTAGGGCTTGGACTCATCAGGAGGACTAAGGACCGGAAATGTGACGGGTTTCTCTTTGAGAGTATTGAAGGCCACGTCACACTCAGGAGTCCAGGAGTATCTGAAATTCTTGTGGAGCAGGTTGGATAGAGGCTTAGCAATTTTGGAGAAGTTCTCCACAATCCTTCTGCAAGAGCTTGCAAGCCCAAGGAAGCTGTGAAGGTGCTTGACATTCTGAGGAGGCTCCTAGTTGACAATTGAAGCAACCATTTCTGGATTGACTGAAATGCCCTTAACAGAGATGACTTGACCAAGGTAAAGAACTTCATCAAGCCAGAATTCACATTTAGAGATTTTTGTGTAAAACCGATACTCTCTGAGCTTGTCGAGAACCAATCGCAATGTTTAGCATGATCCTCTTTATTCTTGGAGAACACTAGGATATCATCAAGATACACCAGGACGAATTCATTGGTGTAGGGGTTGAAGATGAAGTTCGTCATATGAGAGAATGTTGGAGCAGCATTTGCGAGCCCGAAAGACACGACAATATATTCATAAGAGCCAAAGCTCATTTTGAAAGCTGTCTTTGGGATATCTTCTTCACGAATGCGAATCTGGTGATACCCCATATGGAGATCAAGCTTGGAAAGCACCTTTGCACCTTTGAGTTGCTCGAATAACTCATTGATATTGGGAAGTGGTTATTTAATCTTGATTGTATTCTGGTTCAATGGGCTGTAATCGACGCAAAGTCGTTTCGTGCCATCTTTCTTCTGGACAAAGAGAACACCACATCCCCAGGGAGACGAACTTGGTCTGATCAAACCCAGACATTCTTGTTCATCAAGCTATTTCTTCAATTCTTCCAGCTCTTGTGGCCCAAGCTTGTAGTGGTGCTTACAAATGGGATATGTACCGGGCTCAAGGTCAATAATGAACTCAACTGGCCGGCGAGGAGGCATACTCAGAAGCTCTTCTGGAAAGACATCGTGATACTCACACACAATTGGAATCTAAGAAATAGCATTGATTTCGCCTTTCTCATTGAGAGAGAACAACTGAATGGTGTCATCACGAGCCGCAAAGATAATCACATCTTCATAAGGATGAGTCAGTCTAACTTCGTTGGCAGCACAATCAAGAAAAGCCTTGTGCTTAGAAAGCCAATCCATGCCAAGAATGAGGTCAATATCGGAATCACCAAGAACCATCGGAGAAGCCAGAAAAGAATAATTGCCCATCTTGATGGTGACATCTCGAACGAATACATTAGAGCTCATCAAAGCACCCGGAGAAACGACATGCAAAGGCTTAAGTAGTACTTGTGAAAACAAGTCATGCTTCCATACAAAAGGTCTTGAAATGAAAGAATGCAATGCACCAGAATCGAATAAAACTTTTGCAGGAATATCACTAAGTGGAAGATTACCCATGATCACTTCTGAAGAATCCTCTGCTTGAGCTGAAATCATCAAGTTCACCCTTGTAGACTTGGGACTGTTCTTGACAACTGCATTGCTTGCTGATCTGACAGGAGGAGGAGGCAGAAGGCACCTCTGGTTGAAACACTTGTTGGAGTAATGCCCTTTCATACCACACTTGTGACAAGTGATCTCTGAAAGTGGGCGAAAAGGTGGAGGAGGAGGACTGCATGTCCTCGGAGCCTGAGACTGAGACTTGTTCTGTTAGCTTGGGTTGGGTGGGTGGGAAGATCCACGGCCACCTGACTGCTTCTATTGATAGGGCGGACGAAATGGAGGAGGTGGAGGAAGCCAGAATTTTTGCTGCTTTGAGACCACATGAGAGGAAGAAGAAGAGTGGACTGCATCCCTGAGTCTCTTTTTGGAAGCTTCACACTTTAGTTGAGTCGCTTCTTGTTTTAGAGCCATGTTATAGAACTGATCGAACTGAGTGGGCTCCACAAGAAGGAGAGCTAGCTGAAGGTCCTCTCTGAGGCCACCTCTGAAGTACTAGATCATACTTTTCTCATCTGGAATATCTTGCCTTGCATAGCAAGAAAGATTTTGAAACTTGATGTTATATTGATACACAGACATGCTGCCTTGCTTGAGATTGCGGAATTGCTTATGCATGCTTTCGACAACACTTGTTGGAATATGATGAGATCAAAAATCCCGGCAGAAGTCGGTCCAGATGATCATTCGACCCCCTCTGGAATCTTTGTACTACTGATACCAATCTGCTACTTGGTTCTTGAGCTGGAAGGAAGCGAACTTGACGTACTCCTGAGGTCTGACATTGCTGTACTCAAAATGCTTGTTGATGTCCACGAGCCAATCATCAGCATCCATGGCCTCAACACAAGCATTGAACGACTTTGGCTGATTTGTGAGGAACTGATTGAGTGTAGCAAATTGAGGTTTATTGTTGGATTGCCCTGGACCTTGATTTCCTTGGTTGCCTTGGCGTTGGTTGCACTCTTGTAAGAGCTAAAGAAGCATCTGGGTATTGGCATTGGTGGCCGCCATCACAGCATGACATGCCTCCGGAGGCGGATTCAGACGAGTTGCGGGAACCTTCCTGAAGAAGATGACAACCGTTAGAATCACCATAGATATGATAGATGAGCTGAACAGAAAGATTGAACGAATGCATCTGAACAGAAAGATTGAACGAATGCATTCCAAAGTTAATATGATACGACCATTGAATGAGAAGCCACTTGAAGGAGGTTGAAGAATAAAAACCAAGGCAACAACCAGAACAAATACATGGTAGAGATTCCCCAAATCTCATAACAAATATCTATCAGAAAGATAACCTAGAGCTACTTGAATTCCCACCTATTAACTCCCGAAACTTTCTGGTTATGCAATCTGGTGTTGGGGTATAGGGAGGCATAAATATCTCACACAACTAACAAGCCCTACGCTCCAACTGTATCCATCCATCAACACATAACCGAGAAACCTTCAAAAATCGTGTACCTCACACCTTCGAAAGAACATCACCTATACTAGCTGTGGCAATACATCTGGTCGCTCTCCCCAGTACTGGGTGTCACCAAACTACTCTCACCACTAGTAGCATAGAAGCGCTTTCGATATCAGTGTCCTATGGTATTCTGAAACTGAAACGATAAACACTGTGACGAAAACACCTTGGTGCTCAACTCCCCGGGACACTGTCACAACCCCTAAATGTCAGGAGGCACCAAGACAGAATCCCTGTCTCCACAATACCTGTGTGATCCTAAAAACATTTGAGTGAAAAAGGATAGAACAGTGAGGAAAACACCTACATGACGAGTCCTTAGCAGAGCGACGAAGGGGATAAGGAGTAAAAAGAATTCCTACTCTCCGATATAACTAAGACTCAAAAAGTTTTCTTCTAGACTCCTCAGCGGTTCGATCAAGCAGGGGCTCCGATAGTCGGTATGGCTCTGAATACCAACTTGTAACGCCCAAGATGCGGTTCTATCCCAATCACGTGATGAAATCATGATTGGGGCACAATCGCATTTCCAGCGCGTAGCAAGGTGGCATACAAATACATACATCCAAGTGAATAGATAGAATACGAGATCCAGGCATACACTTGCCCCAAACTAGCATAAATATCACAATCATCATTCAATCATCCATACATGTAGTAGAGTCCAACTACGGACTAGATAAAAAGAAAACACCACCCTGCTACTATCCCGGATACTCTGACTAGGTCCCCTACTGATCGTCCGGATAGGTAACATAGAAACAACCATGATCCTCGTCAAACTCCCATTGGAGCTCAATGGCATCTTGCTACCTCTTGAGCACTGCGTTGGTTTTCCCCGAAGAGGAAGGGATGATGAAGCAAAGTAGCATAAGTATTTCCCTCAGTTTTTGAGAACCAAGGTATCAATCCAGTAGGACGCTACGCGCGAGTCCCTCGTACCTGCACAAAACAAATAAATCCTTGCAACCAACGTGAATGGGGGTTGTCAATCCCTACATGACCACTTACGAGAGTGAGATCTGATAGATATGATAAGATAATATTTTTTGTATTTTTGTGATAAAGATGCAAAGTAAAATAAAGGCAAACTAAAAAGCAAGGAAATAACTAAGTAGCAGGAGATTAATATGATAAAGATAGACCCGGGGGCCATAGGTTTCACTAGTGGCTTCTCTCGAGAGCATAAGTATTCTACGGCGGGTGAACAAATTACTGTTGAGCAATTGACAGAATTGAGCATAGTTATGAGAATATCAAGTTATGATCATGTATATAGGCATCACGTCCGAGACAAGTAGACCGACTCCTGCCTGCATCTACTACTATTACTCCACTCATCGACCGCTATCCAGCATGCATCTAGAGTATTAAGTTAAAAACAGAGTAACACCTTAAGCAAGATGACATGATGTAGAGGAATAGACTCATGCAATATGATGAAAACCCCATCTCGTTATCCTCGATGGAAACAATGCAATACGTGCCTTGCTGCCCCTACTGTCACTGGGAAAGGACACCGCAAGATTGAACCCAAAGCTAAGCACTTCTCCCATTGCAAGAAAGATCAATCTAGTAGGCCAAACCAAACTGATAATCTGAAGAGACTTGCAAAGATAACCAATCATACATAAAAGAATTCAGAGAAGGTTCAAGTATTATTCATAGATAGACTTGATCATAAACCCACAATTCATCGGTCTCAACAAACACACCGCAAAAAGAAGATTACATCGAATAGTTCTCCACAAGAGAGGCGGAGAACATTGTATTGAGATCCAAAAAGAGAGAAAAGCCATCTAGCTAATAACTATGGACCCGTAGGTCTGAGGTAAACTTCTCACACTTCGTCGGAGAGGCTATGGTGTTGATGTAGAAGTCCTCCGTGATCGATGCCCCCTCCGGCGGAGCTCCGGAACAGGCCCCAAGATGGGATCTCGTGGATACAAAAAGTTGCGGCGGTGGAATTCGGTTTTTGGCTCCGTATCTGATCGTTTGGGGGTACGTAGGTATATATAGGAGGAAGGAGTGTGTCGGTGGAGCAACAGGGGGGCCACGAGGGTGGAGGGCGCACCTGGGGGGGTAGGCGTGCCCCCCTACCTCGTGGCCTCCTCTTTTGTGTCTTGACGTAGGGTCCAAGTCTCCCGGGTCTTGTTTGTTGAGAAAATCACGTTCCCGAAGGTTTCATTCTGTTTGGCTCCGTCTGATATTCTTTTTCTTTGAAACCCTAAAATAGGCAAAAAACAACATTTCTGGGTTGGGCCTCCGGTTAATAGGTTAGTCCCAAAAATAATATAAAAGTGGATAATAAAGCCCAATAATGTCCAAAACAGTAGATAATATAGCATGGAGCAATCAAAAATTATAGATACGTTGGAGACGTATCAAGCATGCCCAAGCTTAATTCCTGCTCGTCCTCGAGTAGGTAAATGATAAAAACAGAATTTTTGATGCGGAGTGCTACTTGGCATAATTTTAATTTAATTCTTCTTAATTATGGTATGAGTATTCAGATCTGAAAGATTCAAGACAAAAGTTTCATATTGACATAAAAATAATAATACTTCAAGCAAACTAACAAAGCAATTATGTCTTCTTCAAAATAACATGGCCAAAGAAAGTTATCCCTACAAAATCATATAGTCTGGCTATGCTCCATCTTCACTACACAAAATATTTAAATCATGCACAACCCCGATGACAAGCCAAGCAATTGTTTCATACTTTTGACATTCTTAAAACTTTTTCAATTTTCATGCAATACATGAGCGTGAGCCATGGACATAGCACTATAGGTGGAATAGAATGGTGGTTGTGGATAAGACAAAAAGGGAGATGATAGTCTCACATCAACTAGGCATATCAACGGGCTATGGAGATGCCCATCAATAGATATCAATGTGAGTGAGTAGGGATTGCCATGCAACGGATGCACTAGAGCTATAAGTATATGAAAGCTCAACAAAAGAAACTAAGTGGGTATGCATCCAACTTGCTTGCTCATGAAGACCTAGGGCATTTTGAGGAAGCCCATCATTGGAATATACAAGCCAAGTTCTATAATGAAAAATTCCCACTAGTATATGAAAGTGACGAAATGAGAGACTCTCTATCATGAATATCATGGTGCTACTTTGAAGCACAGGTGTGGTAAAAGGATAGTAACATTGTCCCTTCTCTCTTTTTCTCTCATTTTTTATTTTTTTTATTTGGGACTTTTCTCCTTTTTTATGGCTTCTTTTTTTTCGTCCGGAGTCTCATCCCGACCTGTGGGGGAATCATAGTCTCCATCATCCTTTCCTCACTAGGACAATTCTCTAATAATGATGATCATCACACTTTTATTTTTCTTACAACTCAAGAATTACAACTCGATACTAAGAACAAAATATGACTCTATATGAATGCCTCCGGCAGTGTACCGGGATATGCAATGAATCATGAGTGACATGTATGAAATAATTATGAACAGTGGCTTTACCACAAATACGATGTCAACTACATGATCATGCTAGGAAATATGACAATGATGGAGTGTGTCATAATAAATGGAACGGTGGAAAGTTGCATGGCAATATATCTCGGAATGGCTATGAAAATGCCATAATAGGTAGGCATGGTGGTTGTTTTGAGGAAGGTATATGGTGGGTGTATGATACCGGCGAAAGGTGCACGGTATTAGAGAGGCTAGCAAAGGTGGAAGGGTGAGAAAAGTGCGTATAATCCATGGAATCAATATTAGTCGTAAAGAACTCATATACTTATTGCAAAAATCTACAAGTTATCAAATCAAAGTATTACGCGCATGCTCCTAGGGGGATAGATTGGTAGGAAAAGACCATTGCTCGTCCCCGACTGCCACTCATAAGGAAGACAATCAATAAATAAATCATGCTCCGACTTCATCACATAACGGTTCACCATACATGCATGCTATGGGAATCACAAACTTTACACAAGTATTCTTCAAATTCACAATTACTCTACTAGCACAACTTTAATATCACCATCTTCATATCTCAAAACAATTATCAAGCATCGCACTTCTCATAGTATTCAACACACTCATAAGAAAGTTTTATTACTAATCTTGTCTACCAAGCATATTAGGATTTTAAGCAAATTACCATGCTATTAAAGACTCTCAAAATAATCTAAGTGAAGCATGAGAGATCAATAGTTTCTATAAAACAAATCCACCACAGTGCTCTAAAAGGTATAAGTGAAGCACTATAGCAAAACTATATAACTCAGAAGATATAAGCGAAGCACATAGAGTATTCTAACAAATTCCAAATCATATATGGCTCTCCTAAAAGGTGTGTACAGAAAGGATGATTGTGGTAAACTAACAAATAAAGACTTAAATCATACGAGATGCTCCAAGCAAAACACATATAATGTGGCGAATAAAAATATAGCTCCAAGTAAAGTTACCGATAGAAGTAGACGAAAGAGGGGATGCCTTCCGGGGCATCCCCAAGCTTTCGCTTTTAGGTGTCCTTAGATTATCTTGGGGGTGCCATGGGCATCCCCAAGCTTAGGCTCTTGCCACTCCTTGTTCCATTATCCATCAAATCTTTACCCAAAACATGAAAACTTCACAACACAAAACTTAAAGTAGAAAATCTCGTGAGCTCCGTTAGCGAAAGAAAACAAAAGACCACTTCAAGGTACTGTAATGAACTCATTCTTTACTTATATTGGTGTTATACCTACTGTATTCCAACTTCTCAATGGTTTATAAACTATTTTACTAGCCATAGATTCATCAAAATAAGCAAACAACACACGAAAAACAGAATCTGTCAAAAACAGAACGGACTGTAGTAATCTGTAGCTAGCGCAAGATCTGGAACCCCACAAATTCTAAAATAAATTTCTGGATGTCAGGAATTTATCTATTAATCATCTGCAAAAATAATTTACTAAATATCTCTTTCCAAATAAAAATGGCAGTAGTTCTCGTGAGCGCTAAAGTTTCTGTTTTTTACAGCAAGTGTAACAAGACTTTCCCCAAGTCTTCCGAACGGTTCTACTTGGCATAAACACTAATTAATCACAAAAAAATACAACCAAAACAGAGGCTAGATAAATAATTTATTACTAAACAGGAGCAACAAGCAATGAATTAAAATAAAATTGGGTTGCCTCCCAACAAGCGCTATCCTTTAACGCCCCTAGCTAGGCATAACAAGCAAGGATAGATCTAGGTATTGCCATCTTTGGTAGGAAATCCATAAGTGGCTCTCATAATAGATTCATAAGGTAATTTAATTTTCTTTCTTGGAAAGTGTTCCATGCCTTTACTTAATGGAAATTGGAATCTAATATTTCCTTCCTTCATATCAATAATTGCACCAATCGTTCTAAGGAAAGGTCTACCAAGAATAATAGGACATGAAGGATTGCAATCTATATCAAGAAAAATAAAATCTACGGGTACATAATTCCTATTTGCAACAATAAGAACATCATTAATTCTTCCCATAGGTTTCTTAATAGTGGAATCCGCAAGGTGCAAGTTTAAGGAGCAATCATCAAAATCACGGAAACCTAACAAATCACAAAAAGTCTTTGGAATCGTGGAAACACTAGCACCCAAATCACATAATGCATAGCATTAATGATCTTTAATTTTAATTTTAATAGTTGGTTCCCACTCATCATAAAGCTTTCTAGGGATAGAAACTTCCAATTCAAGTTTTTCTTCATAAGATTGCATTAAGGCATCAACGATATATTTAGTAAACGCTTTATTTTGACTATAAGCATGAGGAGAATTTAGCACGAATTGTAACAAGGAAATACAATCAATCAAAGAGCAATTTTCATAGTTAAATTCCTTGAAATCCATAATAGTGGGTTTAGCAACATCTAGGGTTTTAATTTCTTCAATCCCACTTTTATCAATTTTAGCATCAAGATCAAAAAATTCTGAATTCTTGGAACGCCTTCTAGGTAAAGGTGGACCATATTTAGTCCCATCATTATCCAGATTCATATTGCAAAACAAAGATTTAATAGGGGACACATCAATAACTTTTAGATCTTCATCTTTATTTTCATAGCAATCCGGTTTAGCGGCCATCTTATTAACTAAGGTAGCCTGCTTATCTGAAATTTCAGCAGTTAATTTCTCAAGATGAGCAATTTGGGATCTCAAACCATCGAATTCTTTAGACATATCATCAAGCTCTTTATTCATAAAACTCATAAAACTTTTCTGTTCTTTAAGCTCGTTTCTGAAGAAACTATTATGTTCAAATTGCAAAACCATAAAACTCGTGACATTGCTTTCGATCTATTCTAGCCTTTTAAGGTGGAGATCACCAAATTTAGGTAGAGCCATAGAGGCAAGCAAGCAAACTAACACACAAGCAAACAAAAAGCAAGCGGGCAAAAAGAGGCAAATAGAGAAAGAGTGGGAGGATAGAGAGAGAGGGGGCGAATAAAATGGCAAGGGTGAAGTGGGGGAGAGGAAAACGAGAGGCAAATGGCAAATAATGTAATGCGGGAGATAAGGGTATGTGATGGGTACTTGGTATGTTGACTTTTGCGTAGACCTCCCCGGCAACGGCACCAGAAATCGTTCTTGCTACCTATTGAGCACTTCGTTGGTTTTCCCCGAAGAGGAAGGGATGATGCAGCAAAGTAGTATAAGTATTTCCCTCAGTTTATGAGAACCAAGGTATCAATCCAGTAGGAGGCTACGCGCGAGTCCCTCGTACCTGCACAAAACAAATAAATCCTCGCAACCAATGCGAATAGGGGTTGTCAATCCCTACACGGCCACTTATGAGAGTGAGATCTGATAGATATGATAAGATAATATTTTTGGTATTTTTATGATAAAGATGCAAATTAAAATAAAGGCAAAGTAAAAAGCAAGGAAATAACTAAGTAGTAGGAGATTAATATGATAAAGATAGACCCAGGGGCCATAGGTTTCACTAGTGGATTCTCTCGAGAGCATAAGTATTCTACGGTGGGTGAACAAATTACTGTTGAGCAATTGACAGAATATAGCATAGTTATGAGAATATCTTGGTATGATCATGTATATAGGCATCACGTCCAAGGCAAGTAGACCGACTCCTGCCTGCATCTACTACTATTACTCCACTCATCGACCGCTATCCAGCATGCATCTAGAGTATTAAGTTAAAAACAGAGTAACGCCTTAAGCAAGATGACATGATGTAGAGGAATAGACTCATGCAATATGATGAAAACCCCATCTTGTTATCCTCGATGGCAACAATACAATACGTGCCTTGCTGCCCCTACTGTCACTGGGAAAGGACACCGCAAGATTGAACCCAAAGCTAAGCACGTCTCCCATTGCAAGAAAGATCAATCTAGTAGGCCAAACCAAACTAATAATTCGAATAGAGTTGCAAAGATAACCAATCATACATAAAAGAATTCAGAGAAGATTCAAATATTATTCATAGATAGACTTGATCATAAACCCACAATTCATCGGTCTCTACAAACACACCGCAAAAAGAAGATTACATCAAATAGTTCTCCGCAAGAGAGGGGGAGAACATTGTATTGAGATCCAAAAAGAGAGAAGAAGCCATCTAGCTAAGAACTATGGACCCGTAGGTCTGAGGTAAACTACTCACACTTCATCGGAGAGGCTATGGTGTTGATGTAGAAGCCCTCCGTGATCGATGCCCCTTCCGGCGGAGCTCCAGAACAGGCCCCAAGATGGGATCTCATGGAATTAGGTTTTTGGCTCCGTATCTGATCGTTTGGGGGTACGTAGGTATATATAGGAGGAAGGAGTGTGTCGGTGGAGCAACAGTGGGCCCACGAGGGTGGAGGGCGCGCCTGGGGGGGTAGGCGCGCCCCCCTACCTCGTGGCCTCCTCTTTTGTGTCTTGACGTAGGGTCCAAGTCTCCCGCGTCTTGTTTGTTGAGAAAATCACGTTCCCGAAGGTTTCATGCCATTTGGACTCCGTTTGATATTCCTTTTCTTCGAAACCCTAAAACAGGCAAAAAACAATAATTCTGGGCTCGGCCTCCGGTTAATAGGTTAGTCCAAAAATAATATAAAAGTGGATAATAAAGCCCAATAATGTCCAAAACAGTAGATAATATAGCATGGAGCAATCAAAAATTATAGATATGTTGGAGACGTATCACATCTCCTGTATCAGACTCAATGGTACCTGCAACTGTATTTGTAGTATATTGTTAGACACAAGGACTCAGCAATCCTATTACCCACGGTGTCAAGACTATCAAAGCTTAAATAGGAATGGCATAGTTAAGTGGTGAAGTTGTAGCAAGCACTAAGCATATGTATGGTGGCTAACTTACGTATACAAGAATGAGATGAGAAACTACACAAACGGTCGCAAACTAGTAATGATCAAGAAGTGATCCTAAACTACTTATGATCAAACATAACCCCACCATGTTCTCTTCACGAACTTTGCCGAAATGAGACGATCACGGTACACACGTGGTTGGTGTATTTTAAAGAGTTTAGTGTCAAGTTCACTACAACCGAATATTAAATACTCCCATCTTCCACATAACCATGGGCACGACTTTCGAAAGTTTAAACCCTGTAGGGGTGTCCCAACTTAGCCGATGACAAGCTCTCATGGTCAATGGAAGAAAATCCTCCTCCCGGAACAACCCGATCAGGCTCGGAATCCCGGTTCACAAGACATTTCAATAGTGGTAAAATAAAACCAGCAAGACCTCCAGATGTGCCGACACCATGATAGTAGCCACGTGTACCTCGTCTCAGGACATGGTAGATGAGCTACGCGTATAGGTGCCAAAATAACCTTGGAAGCCCTGGGTGGCCCCGCACAGTGCTCTAATTTGGACCAACACTCATGAGGAGCACTGGCCCGGGTTGTTGATTAAGAATCCTTGGGTTAATTACTCCCTATGCAAATTTTAGTTGTTCTTAGGCAAATGGAAAACCAATGTTGGGCCTTGCTGGAAGAGTTTTATTCAAAGTGAACTACCAAGGGGGCCCATAAACCCCAACCATGTAAGGAATGCAAATTCAAGAAACATAATACCGGTATGACGGAAGCTAAGGCAGTAAGAGTAGAACGAAACACCGTGCAAAAGCCAAGCCTTCCACCCTTTACCAAGTATATAGATGCATTAATCAAATAAGAGATATTGTGATATCCCAACATATCCATGTACCAACATGGAACGACCTGCATTGCACCTGCAAGTAGCAACGCTATAAGAGGGGCTGAGCAAAAGCGATAACATTGTCATACAACGGTTTGCTAGGAGGGTGGGTTAGAGTCTTTTCAAGGCAACATGGGAGGCTATATATACAAGTGGTGGGTAGTGCGACATAGCGACAGAACGAACAACTAGCAAGCAAAGATAGAAGTGATATCGGGGGTAATGATCAACTTGCCTGAAATGTCCTCAGTGGTATCGGGAACTTGCTCCTCGTGAACGTACTCAACAGGGTCCGCGGACCCAATTCCGTCCCCCGGAACTACCCACTAGAAACACAAGCATACAATAAACAAACAAGGCATGACAATGAACATATACTTCACGCAACTCTAACATGAATGCATATGAAGAACGTCATGCATGGAGCTACGGCTCTACCGGAATGAGGTAATAGGGCTGAAATGGTGAAGACAAGATGGATATGTGTAGAATCTTGGTACAACAAGCATGCCACTAGAAATATTGAAAGAGTTAGGTTGAAATCGATATAAAGATCACCGGAAACAGATGCACGGTCTGAAAATGACAAGAAAAACCATATGCAATGCAATCTGTTGAAAACATCAACATGACAACTTGGATGCAAAGATTAAATATGCTAGAGCACAGCGACATGAAAATGAATGGATGTCATTGAATTACATGTCAAGCACTACAAAACATGATTATCGAGATACTACTAAAACTCACTAGAACATGTTTAAAACAGCACGGCAAAAATGCAAATGATAACAGTTTTACAGACTTAGCAGAAATTCACTAAACATGGCAAAACAGATTTAGATAGCAATGTTTAGGACTAGTAAACTATATGCCACAGGAACATATTATAGCAAACAAGAGCATGGCATGCTAGTACTAAATGCACTTAACAAAACTCCCTGACCATGCACCAAGGATATATAGATATGATGATAGCATCAATGCAAAATTACAGGTAATGCTGACAATTTCAGACTTAGCAAAATAAGCATGACATAGCAAAATAAGCATGACATGGTAGAAACAGATTTGAGTAGGCATGTTTGCAAGCTTGTTGCACTCACTACAATGCACATCACAACATGAAACTAATTCTTGTAGTAAGATGGCTTGCAAAAGAGCATGTTCATGTAAAAAGTTATCACATATCATATTTGTGTAATTATCCACATAAATGACAAAATAGCAATGTGATGTAAAATGACATGTGTGCAAACTTGCTCAAATGATGAAACTAATGCCACCACTGGATTGGTGGGATTTTTTACCCCAAAAATATATATAATATATTTATGTTGCAGTAGAAAAATAACCACAAGTGCATTAAGTTAGAAGCTGCCTAATATGGAATTAAGCAGAAATGGCAAATTTCCATAAATGGAATGTCTAGAATTGGACTTGGCTGAAAACGAAAGATGCTCTCTGCCTGAGATGGTGTATGCTGGAAAATGCATAAAAGAAAACAAGAAACAATGGGGAGAGGGGATGACATGTGGGACCAAGGCATTAGTGTCCCAAGAAAAAAAGGCCAATGGAAACATGTCGAGGCTGGGATTCTAACCCTGCTCTCTTAGGTATAACAGCAAGGCTACAGCCACTGCGCTGCATCTTTTGTTGTTACTAGAAGGGGTCACTGGGCCTCTTGGCCTAATGCTACGCAGGGACTGGTTGATCCTGCCGGCGGCAGAGAAGTAGACCACGCTGCCAGCGGGCGCGACGGCGTCCACCGGTGCGGAGGGTCACTGGAGGGTGTGCAGGATTTGAAGGATGAGCCGGGGTATGCAAGTGGTGCAGCTGCAAGAGAGCGGCGCAAGGCACGGGCTTGCCGGGGCGCTCGACCCGAGGCACGGCACGACACGGTGAGCGATGACAGCAAGGTATGTGAGGCGGCAGCTGAGCTGGGCTAGCTATGGAGGAGGCGCGAGGCTAGAGGGTCAGCTTCAACTCTTCTAGTGGCCACGGGTGCGCGGATGCAGAGGAACAACGATAACGGTAGGGCTCTAGCAACTCCTACAGGGAACAGTCGGCGACAGGAAAGAGCGGGGAGCGAGTTGGGTATACCTAGTATACCTATGACAAGAAGATGTGGCCGAGGACGCAGTAGATCGACAATGAGGAGGCCAGGAACACTGGTGGACCTGTTGTCCGTGAAGAAGAGGAAGTAGATGGGTTGAGGCGTTCTATCCAGGGGTCGTGGCGACGCGTGTGTTGTGCTAGAAGGACGCGGCGGCGGCGGTGGACCTGTCCACGGCGACAGGCGGGTCAAAGGTGCGACGTGGATGCCTACCCCGAGCTCGAGCTCTTGCTTGCTCGGGTCATGGTGGGCAGGGTGATGGTGAGGCACGTGGAGACCTACCTGGCGGTGGCGTGGGCAAGACAGGGACGAAAGTGGATGAGGGGAACTAGGGCCAGGTCTAGGATGCGCGTCGAACGACCATCAAATCAACGAGCTCAATGACATGGTGCCCTGGATGCACGCCGCACAAAGAACGACGACTCTTCTGTCACTGGTGGGTTGGTTGGGCTGGATGAGGTAAGTGGGTGGCTTGTTGGAGGGAGAAGGCCCAAGTGTATCGCCCAGGTAAGGAAAAGGCGAGTTCCCTTTCTCTGTTTTTATTAATGAATAGATTTAAGAAAAGGAAAAGAAGGGGGAGCTAGGGAGAGAATTTGTAAGATTTAAAAATATCCTCATGCTCCTGGAACCACACACTATTTAATAAAATTGGTTTGGACATTTTTAGAGGTAGAAAAATAAAACAAGTTTGCATAAAATTCAAACTTGGGACATTTTTGAACTTGACCAAAACAACTTCAAATGAGATGAAATTTGACAGGGAGGTAAGTGGCAGGGTCTAGCATTTTAGGGAAAAGATGAACATTAATGGAGAAGGGAAAAGTGGCACTTGCAAAAAGAAAGGAAGGGGGATGGGAGAGGTGATGGTGCAAGAGCATGGATAGAGAGAGAGATGGCCTTGGAGTGATGCACACTTCACCACAACAATATTAATAACACAATGCACATGATGAGCATGATGAAACCCAATATGACAAGAAGCACAAATGCAACATAACAATAGTGAGCATGGCAATGCAATAAGTAAAAGAACAAAGCAAAACAAGATGAAGAGAACCATGATGGAACCCACATGGAATTAGATGAAGATCAAGGTTGGATACATGTCAAAATGGGAAGTGTTACAAATGGGATGTTACAATAAGCTGTAGGGTTCTTGCTGCAGCCTTGGTCCCGAAGAGAAGAAATGGAGACGAGCCCACATAGCGGTCCCCGGCGAGCCAAACTAATAAGTTCCTTCTTATCCATTCATGTTCTGTAAAGTGAAAACTTGTGAATATGAAAACCTTGTTACCTTCGAAACATGGGTGCTCCCATCCTTTGTCCCAAACGTTGCTTCAGTCAAGGTGGCCGTAGTGGCCTTTGACGGAGAAGGTTCGACGAGGAGCTGGTTCCTTTTTATTGTTTTGTGCCTGGCAGGCCTAGCCCCGCGGCAACAAACGAAAGGCAGAGGTAGGATAGCTTTCTGGAGAAAACTTGTTTACTTAAACGTATAGAGGCATCTCACCTCTGCATGGAAATGATACATCCACAAGTACCCGGCAAGGCTTGTCTTTTTCATTAATATGCGGAGAAGCAAGTACATATCATACATAACACAACCATGGATAGAGGAGATTGAATAGTTTAGACTAAAATTTGGCAAATGCCCACACATTTTAGACTGAAAAAATAAAGTGATCTGTAATACCTTTCTTGTGCCTCTCCTCCTAGGCATTGCGGTGGGAGGCGAAGAGGGCAAAAGGAGCGCCTAGGCAGAAGCCCGGCCTGACCCCGTCAGACCCCATGGAAAGGAGCCTGACAAGATCGGGCTGGCGCAGGCAAAGATGATTGTGAAGAGATCAGCGGAGACAGCCCCCTCATGACCCCCACCAGGGCCAGCAGGACGCGGTAAGGTGAACAAAGCCGGAGCCCATGAGGAAGCCTACCGAGGTCCAGCTGGATGGCTGCTGGAGGAGCCGGAGACACCATCCACACCTCTACATCAAACTCCCCGGCAAATTGCCTTATCGGAGAGGAGATGCAGGTGTAGATGGTGGTGCCGCCATCCGACGGTGATGGTGCGGCTGGTGTTCAGCCGGAGTTGGAGCCGTCGTCCTCCCCGTCGGCGCCGTCATCATCGTCGTCACTGTCCTCCTCGTCGCTATCGCTCGAGGAGGAGCTGTCATCGTCAGTCGATCTGTCTGCGAAACACCCTAAGAGAGCACCCGAGCGTCCGAAGACTTTGACGGACAGCAGGGTGGCATCCATTAACTTAAAATGGAGGACGTGCCCAGCCGCCAAGCTGTGGGCACGAGAAAAAGTCTTCCAACCACGCCGGAGAAGCATGACATGAAGAGCGGGGAATTCCATGTCTGCCCGCATACTACCATTATAGTAGCCCCTCATGTGCAACCTTAGCCCCGATGGCTACTCAACCTCCATCACTCTTGCGAATGGAGTGGGGAGCCGAGGATGGCTGCGCAGAGGCCCTCGCAGCTTGAAAATGAACTCCAGCGGCTCATCTCCGACGTGGCCTCCATTCAGATCATGAATGGCCGGAGGAGGTGCGATTATTGCACCACCCCATTCTCCTCGACGCCGAGCGCCGCGGCGACCACATCCCCATCCTCTCCTGCCTCCCCTCATGACGGGCTTCGCCTCCGCACCCCCAATAGGAGGAGGGAGGCACTGTAGAGCAGAAGCCCTCGTCGCCGCTACTGTAGTGCCGTTGTGCCCTCTTCCCCTCACCATGATGAAGAAACGGTACCAGAAGAAAGAAGGAGGAGATGGGTGTGAGCCAGCACCTCGCCTGTGCCCATTTTATAGGCAAACGAGGCCAAGGGCTGGCTCCTTACTCTGAGGTGGCAACCGCCCCGTTCCACCAATCCGGCTTCCCCCACACCATCAACGGCTAATGGAATCGAGACTGACCCCCTGCGCCAATCCACGGCTTCTGGCTTTCTGCCATGGCACATATTTCCGCGACCTCCATGTTCGCCACCAACCCTATGCCATGCATGCAGTATACGTGACAGAACACTAGTAGAAAAGGGGGCTTTCGTTCGGGCCTCGCCAGCCCATTAGTGCCGGTTCCTCCACGAACCGGGACCAATCGATGCATTCGATCCGGTTCGTGAGCCCACGGGGCCTCATGGGCATTGGTCCCGGTTCGTATGGACTCATTTGTCCCGGTTCTAGGCATGAACCGGGACCAATGGGCCTCGCTCCTGGCCCACAAACATTGGTCCCGGTTCTTGGCTCGAACTGGGACAGAAGGCTGGGCTTTAGTCCCGGTTCCAGCCTCGAACCAGGAGAAATGAGTTGCCTATATATACCCGTCGCCGCAGCAGAGCACTCCACAGTGCTCTGTTTTTTCTGGCTGGCGAGGAGAGCGCATTGGGGTGCTCTAGCTCACCTCCTATGCACACGAGGTGTTCGATGAAATGCCCAAGCCACGCTAGTTAAGCTTTCTCCTCTCGAAGCTAGACCTCCAAGCTCCATTTCCCCGAGATTTGTCTAGGTTTAGCGGTCCGTCACATCCCGTCCCCGTCTCACCGCCGTCGATAGCCCGCACCGATCTCGTCGCCTGCACCACCGTGGTGAGCCTCTTATCTTCTTCTGAAAGAAAAAGATTTCTTACTTTAGGTAGATACTTGTCTAATTTTCTTATTTTCATTATTGCTTGTTACTATATAGTGCGATGGTTTTGGCATCCGCCCCCATCGGCCCTCGTCCTGGCTATGATTCGGATGTGGTATATATATATTATCTTTTATAACTATTTGGTTCATTTATTGTTTATGACAATTATGTCCATCAAGTTGACATAGATTTTACTTATGTAGGAGGTAGTTGAACCGGAAATTCCAAACGACCCTATTGTCGAGAGGTTAAATTTAGTTGAAGAAGAAAACAATTACTTGAAGGAAAAAATAAAAAAATTGAGGAGGAGAAGATGATATTGGAGTTGCATGTTGCAGATGTCGTCGATGATCACAAGATCAAGATGGATGCAATGCGCTTGAAGATTAGAAAGATAGGAAAATATGCCATTCATACCAAGGCTTGGTATCATTATGCCGTTGGATCAATATTTACCTTGGTTGTGATTATGATCGCATTTGTTGTTGCATTGAAAGGTTTTACATAGTTTCAAAGTATGGTTTAAGTAGATGCTCTGGAGAGCTATATGTTGTTCAATGAGAACTATGTATGTACTTTGTTTTTAATGTGATGATGAACTTCTATTAATTTGGTCACTTATCTATTCATGAGAGCTATATGTACTAAATTGATGATGTGGCTTTGAGTGGTGCATTTTATACACGAAGTTCATCCAGTTTTGGCCGTAAGCCTCTCTAATTTCTTGCAGATGATATGTGGGTGAAATGATCATACCATGCCAACTTTCAACCTTTTCAGAGTTCATTTGTAGTGATTTTCAATTTCAGGGTCTTATAGCTCAAAATAATCAGTAAATGCATGAAAAATAACAAATGAAGTTAGAAAGGGTTGAAAATTGATGATGTGGATTTGAATGGTGCATTTTGAACACATAAAAGTATGGAGTTCAAATAAGTTCAAAAAAATGAAATCCCTTTGTAATAGACGAGTTTTCGTATGAAACCCTGATACTTCGAAAGAGATTGTCCGTTTTGTACACGAAGTGCATCCAGTTTTTGCCGTAAGCCTCTCTACTTTCTTGCACATCCTATGTGGGTGAAATGATGATACCATGCCAACTTTCAACCTTTTCAGAGTTCATTTGTAGTGCTTTTCAATTTCAGGGTCTTATAGCTCAAAATAGTCAATAAATGCATGAAAAATAACAAATGAAGTCAGAAAGGGTTGAAAATTGATGATGTGGCTTTGAATGGTGCATTTTGAACACGGGAAAAGTATGGAGTTCAAATAAGTTCAAAAAAATGAAATCACTTTGTAACAGACGAGTTTCCGTATGAAACCCTGATACTTCGAAAGAGATTGTCGGTTTTGTACATGAAGTGCATCCAGTTTTTGCCGTAAGCCTCTCTACTTTCTTGCACATGCTATGTGGGTGAAATGATGATACCTTTTCATAGTTCATTTGTAGTGCTTTTCAATTTCAGGGTCTTATAGCTCAAAATTATCAGTAAGTGCATAATATATACGAATTTCAGGGTCTTTCAGCAAAAAGAATTATCATAAAATAAAATAAATAAGTAATTTGAAACAAAATAATATAAAATTTAATAAAATATATAAGTATAAACAAAATAAAATAAAATTTAATAACATAAATAAAATTTTTGAAGCTAAAATTATCAAAGTATTTACTATTCAAAACATTATAAGCAACCTCTAAAATTTATGAAACTAAAATTATATAAAATTGATGCAACTAAAATTATCAAAGTATTTTCTGTTCAAAATCATTAAAAGCAAAAAGAATTTTCATAAAGAACTTTTTTGTTAGAAACTTTAATAGCAAAAAGAATTATCATAAAATAACATAAGTAAGTAATTAGAAACAAAATAAAATAAAATAAATAGGTATTTTGTTGTAAGTAGAAACAAAACAAAAAAAATAAAGCAAAAAAGAAAACAAAAAACTGGGAAAAAAATAAAAAAATTGCCAGCTACTAGGCCACCATGGCCTGAATACGACTAGAAACCCATCCATGGGCCAGGATTCAGGCCCGCAGAAGGCCTAGTAGGCCCATCAGGCTTAGCAGTTACAATTAGGTCCGTAAGCCTGCAATGGAGAGGAGGTCGAGAGGGGTGCGACAGTGGGGCTTATAAACCGCTGCGTGCCCCTCTCAACTAGCGAGGTGGGACTAAACTCGCACCACCACCCCGCTGTGCAAGGCCTTTGGTCCCGGTTGGTGGCACCAACCAGGACTAAAGGAAAAGAAAACTGCCCGGCCCAGCCACCACCGCATTTTTCATAAAGTGTTTCCACCGAGTCCACGTCGCACCGATCGAGCACCCGCGGCGAAGCAATTCTTTTTTAATGTAGTTCTTTGTTAAAGTGAGGGGGGACGTCAGGAGCACCCCCGGCCCTCTCGCTCGACCAAAACTCTCGAGGACACGCAAACCCTAGAAAAAAACAATGTCGGTCTCCTACGCCCTCCCGCCGCGCCCCTACCCGATCGACAAACTCTCTTGAGGCCACCCAAATTTACCAAGTTAAAAGAGCGTTGGCGTCGAGGCCACCCCGAACCCTTGAAGCGTTGTTGAGGCCACCCCTGTAACGCCCTCGATGCGGCTATATCTCCCACGTGTCGAAGCACGACTTAGAGGCTTAACCACATTGAAAGCAATGTCGCAAGTGAGGTAATCTTCACACAACCCATGTAATACATAAGGGAAAGAGATACATAGTTGGCTTACAATTGCCACATCACACAATACAATGAATAAAGCATTACAACATCCAAATACAATCAAGGTCCGGCTACGGAACCAAAATAAAAGAAGAACCCCAAATGCGACAAGGTCCCCAATCGACCCCAACTGGGCTCCACTACTGATCAACTAGAAACGAAACAAGACTACGAGCACGATCTTCATCAAGCTCCTCCTTGAGCTGGGTTGCGTCACCTGCACGGTATCGTCGGGACCTGAAACTGGTTTTGGAAGTATCTGTGAGCCATGGGGACTCAGCAATCTCACACCCTTGCGATCAAGACTATTTAAGCTTATAGGTAGGGAAAATGTATGAGGTGGAGCTACAGCAAGCGACTAGCATATTTGATGGCTAACATACGCAAATGAGAGCGGGAAGAGAAGGCATGTTCTTTGGGATCCAAGCTTCATCACTTTCCCCCTCATCACCACCTCTCCTTCCCTTCCTTTTTCTTTTCTTGCAAGTGCCATCTTGCCCTACTCCATAAATGTTCATCTTCTCCCTATAAACCTTGTACCATGCCTACACCCTCTTTGTAAAATTGCATCCCATTTGAAGTTCCTTTGGTTAGGTTCAAAAACGCCTCAAGTTTGAATATAATTCAAACTTGTTTTATTTTTATACCTCTAAAAAAGTCCAATGCAATTTATTCAAAATGAGCATAATTCCAGCATCATGAGAATTTTCTCATACCTCTTATATACATCTCCTACCTCCCAGGCCTTTTCCTTTTTCTACAGCTGTGGATTTATATTTGCAGTATTATAAAGAAAAGAAAGGAAAAGCCTCGCAATGCTCCACCTGGGCTTTTTCCCTCTCCCGCAGCCCATCAGAGCACATCAACCGCAGCCCAGTCAGCCCACGCGTACAGGAGCTTCGTCCTCCTGTACGGCAGTGCATCCAGCGTGTCCACGTCGGCACTCTCGATGATTTGACAGCCGGAGTTCGCCCCTAGACCCTATAAAGTTGTCCCTGGTGCCCTAGGGTCTCCTCTCGACCGATTCCCGCTCCTCTTCTTCCCTCTCCGTCTCCGGGTGAGTCTCCACGCCCACGCCATCGCCCTGCCGACCATGCTCCGGCCGAGCTCGAGCTCGAGCTCAGGGTAGCCTCTCCGACCGCGGCCGATCTCTTATGCCGCCGTGGGGGAGTCCGCCAAGTTCCCCTACGTCTCCTTCCACGACGCACGCGGCCACAAGGCTTCCAGATCGACTTCTCCGACCTGTCTTCTTCCTCTTCTTCCCGGACAGCAGCCCCGCCAGTTTTAGAGCTCCCTCTCGTCGCCTTCAGCGCGTCTCCTGCAATCTCCTCATGTCCTAGGGTGAGCTGGGTAACGCACCTCCCTCTTCAGTCTTTTGCATGGCGTGTAGGCACCCCGTAGGACTCGCCCGATCTGTGTCTTTGACGCGCTTGTGGTGCTCCGGCTAAGTCTGCAAATTTCCTTGTGTGTGTAGTTGCTGCAGCGTGCCCACGCGTTCTCCAGCTTCGGATCCCCAAGTTGCTCTCTCACACACACATGCACGCACGCCCCTGCAGTGCAGCAGCTCACGCAGTGCTATTGTAGCCCTGCCTCGCCGTGTTCGTCGCCATGATCGCAAGCTCGGCAAGCTCCTGCCCACACGCACACCCACACATGTGCGCACGTTCCCTTCCTGCACCGCACGGGCACTGCCTGATCCCACACACCCGCCGCCACCTCCCGAGCCCCGCCGTCGCCGCCGTTGCTCGCCGGCGCCGTCGGCGTTTCTCTCTTCTGCCCAGGAGAGGAACCCGTACCAGGAGAGCTTACCTCAAAAGGAGCGAGCTCCCCTCTTATCATGATCATGCTATTAGCCCGACTGGTTCCCGCGCCGTGTCTCCACTCAGGCGACCCGGGTTTGATTCCCCGCGGGCGCAGATTAAACTAGCCCTATTTTTTGGGTTATTTGAGTCACTAACAGGAAGACCCCACATGTCATCCTCACCCCCTCCTTCTCTTATTTCTTTTAATTATCTTTTTGTCCAGCGAATATTCCTTTTCTGGAATAGGGCATCTTTCCGAATGAGGCAAGTCCAATTCTGGACATTTCCACTTCAGGAAAATGCCAATTCTGTCATATTCCATTTAGGGCAGTTTTTAACTTATTGCACTTGTGGTGGTTTTTCTACAGCAACCCCAACATATTATATATGTTTTTGGGGTAGAAAAATCCCACCAATCCAGTGGTGGCCTTAGTTTTGGCATTTGAGCAAGTTCATAAACATGTCATTTTACATCATGGTGTTGTCTTGTCATTTTTGTGTGGTTTAATTCAAGCATGCTATGAGGTTGTTTTGGACATGGATAGCTTCATTTTCATGCCTACTACATGCTAGATTTATTTCATGCCATGATATGCTATGTAGTGAGTTAATCAAGCTTGTTAACATGCCAACATGAATCTGTTTTGCCATGCTCCAGTTTTTCTCTAAGTCTGAATCTGTTTATGTTTTTGCTATGTTCGCATGCTTGCAATTGTATTTTCTGATCCCTTTTGGCTTATGGTCACTAAGGGACTTTTCTTATATGCTTTGAGTGGCTTTATGCCATGCCTTGCTTTGCCATGATATGTTCCTGTAGCATGTAGTTTTCATGCTCTAAAGTATGCTTCCTAATGATAAATCCCTGATATGCTGTTAATTTCACTAAGTCTGAAACCTGTTATCATTTGCACTTTTGTCATGCTTGTTTGAACCTGTTAATGAGTGAATTAGCCGTAGCTCAGTGTTCATCTTTTGTCAAGCATCATGAGTGGATGCCTGCCATGTATTGTTTTGCTATGTTTGAGTGCTGTAGCATATTTAACTTGATGCATTTAGTTGGTCACTTGCTGATTATCACAGACCAGTGCCATATTTGTTTTGCTTGCCATTTCCAAACCGTGCATAAGATTCCGGTGATATTTATATCGATACAACCGAAATCATCTCCTCTTTCCAGTGGCACTCTTGGTTTTCCAAGATGAGGCCAGGTTCATTGATTCCTTTGCAAATCATGCCTATGCATCTCGTATCGCATCCCGCATATCATACCATGTTTGCATCATATTCCTTGAGCATTGCACATGGTTGATTGTGTTCCTTTTTGCTTGTTTTTCGTGTTTGGGTAGAGCCGGGAGACGAGTACGTGAACAAGGAGCCCGTTGAGTACGCTCACGAGGATCAAGGCAACTCTGAGAACTTTGCAGGCAAGATGACCATACCCTCGAAATCACTTCTATCTTTGCTTGCTAGATTCTTGCTCTTTTGCTATGCCTATGCTATGATACCTACCACTTGCTTATCATGCCTCCCATATTGCCATGTCAAACCTCTAACCCACCTTGTCCTAGCAAACCATTGTTTGGCTATGTTACCGCTTTGCTCAGCCCCTCTTATAGTGTTGCTAGTTGCAGGTGAAGTTTGGAGATCGTTCCTTGTTGGAACTTGTTTATTGTTGGGATATCACAATATTATCTTGTTTATCTTAATGCGCCTATATACTTGGTAAAGGGTGGAAGGCTCGGCCTTATGCCTGGTGTTTTGTTCCACTCTTGCCGCCCTAGTTTCTGTCATATCGGTGTTACGTTCCCGGATTTTGCATTCCTTACGTGGTTGGGTTATAATGGGAACCCCTTAACAGTTCGCCTTGAATAAAACTCCTCCAGCAATGCCCAACCTTGGTTTTACCATTTGTCACCTAGCCTCTTTTTCCCTTGGGTTTCCGGAGCCCAAAGTCATCTTTATTTAAACCCCCCCGGACCAGTGCTCCTCTGAGTGTTGGTCCGAACTGGGCAGCCTGCGGGGCCACCTCGGGGAAACTCGAGGGTTGGTTTTACTCGTAGCTTGACCTATCTGAGTGTGCCCTGAGAACGAGATATGTGCAGCACCTATCGGGATTTTTCGGCACATTCGGGCGGTGTTGCTAGACTTGTTTTACCATTGTCGAGATGTCTTGTAACCTGGATGCCGAGTCTGATCGGATTGTCTTGGGAGAAGGAATATCCTTCGTTGATCGTGAGAGCTTGTGATGGCATAAGTTGGGATTCCCCTGCAGGGATTTGAACTTTCAAAAGCCATGCCCGCGGTTATGGGAAGATGGGAATTTGTTAATGTCCGGTTGTAGAAAACGTGAAACTTAACTTAATTAAAATGCATCCACCGCGTGTGTAACCGTGATGGTCTCTTCTCGGCGGAGTCCGGGAAGTGAACACGGTGTTGAAGTAATGTTTGACGTAGGTTGTTCTAGGATCACTTCTTGATCATAGTTGTTCGATCGTGCCTTTGCTTTCTCTTCTCGCTCTCTTTTGCGTATGTTAGCCACCATATATGCTAGTCGCTTGCTGCAGCTCCACATCATACCTTTACCTTACCCATAAGCTTAAATAGTCTTGATCGCGAGGGCGTGAGATTGCTGAGTCCCCATGACTCACAGATTCCTTCCAAAAATGCTCCAGATGATATGACCGATCTCAAGTGGGAGTTCGATGAAGACTCTCGTCGTTACTATGTGTCTTTCCCAGATGATCAATAGTGGTTCCTGGTTGGGGCGATCGGGGACTTTGTCGCATTTGGGGGTTGATCTTTATTTTGGTTCCGTAGTCGGACCCTGAGTGTATTGGATGAATGTAATGACTTATTTATGTATTTGTGTGATGTGGCGAGTGTAAGCCAACTATGTACCTTTCCCCTTTATTTATTTACATGGGTTGTTGTGAAGATTACCTCACTTGCGACATTGCTTTCAATGCGGTTATGCCTCTAAGTCATGCTTCGACACGTAGGAGATATAGCCGCATCGAGGGTGTTACAACCCCAAACCCTTGAAGTGTTGCTGAGGCCACCCCAAACCCTAGAGAAGTGTCGAGGCCATGCCACTAATATGATTCCTTATTGTGCTTAGCTAGCTAGTTCTATGTTTGCCACTAATATATCCATCTGTCATGTTTGAATAATAATTGTCATGTTGTAAATATTTGCAGAAACTATGGATCCGCACCCCCGAGATGAAGCAACAGAAGCGGTGTTGGGGGAGATAATTGCACACGGAAGTGATACCGTCTTGTCGTTTCTCAACGACACATGCACCGATGGTCTGGAAAGACAGGATGAAGAAGCAGGCTATGATGATGATCAAACAATGGATGAGGAAGGACACTGTGATGACGGCTCCGGTGACCGCATGGAGGGGAAAGACACCGTGATGACGGCTCCGGTGACCGAATGGAGGGGGAAGGACACCATGATGACGGCTCCGGTGACCGAACGGAGTCCGGCCAGGTATATATATTAATTAATTAAGCATGTGCTAACTATAGCTAATTGATGCATTAATTATTTTTGGTATGCACACATATTAACTCTCTTCTTTTTCTTCATTTCTAGCCCTCCGGATCAAGCAACACTTCGGTAACGAGACGACGCCCGAAGAGAAAGTTGCGCGTGGATGAAAGGTACACGATCATCGAAATTGATCGCGCTAGCCAACTGATTCAACCCCTCCGGACCAAGCAAAAATTTAATGCTCAGTGCGGGGTTCTAGTTAGGGACATGATCCCGATGAGCATCGAGCAATGGTTGAAGCCTAAGGACAAAGTCTCTTAGGTGTCTTAGGTCAGCGATAGGCAGAAAGCTGATCTGTGGACCGCGATGCAGGAAAATTTCACCTTCCCGCTAGAGGAGGATCTAGAGAATCCAGTTAAAAAGCCAATGATCAAGGCTTATGCTCTTAAGAAGAAGGCTGAGCTATTCAGGACGTGGAAGAATAAGCTGAAATCATCGTTTGTCGACCAAGAGAAGACTCCAGAATTCATCGGCCGATTTGAGAAGATCAAAGATCAGTGGCCCGCATTTGTCACCAAAAAGAAATCCAAGAGAGCAGCGAAGATGTCAGCGACAAACAAGAAAAATGCTGCAAAGATGAAGCATCACCATCGCACGGGGTCAGGTGGCTACCTGAAAGCCCGGCCATTGTGGGACAAGGCTGAGAATGACCTCATTGATAAATGGATCAAACCAGAGACGCGACGCTGGCCAGACCGTTGCAGGACTTGGTTCTTCGGGGTTGGGGGAAAATTGGACCCTGTAACAGGGAAGTGCATTAGGACCAACGAGCAGCTGAACACATCCATCGAGAAGCTTCAGGAGTATATCGAAAAGGCGCAGCAAGGGACGTTTGTTCTGGACAGAGACAACGACGAGCTCATAGAGGCCCTCGGGAATCCTGAGCACCCCGGACGGACACGAGGCACGCCAGGATCCCTTTCGTGGAAGGCTGGATTTCCCGACGCAGGCGGTTACAAACGCCGGGAGAGGAAGAAGAAAAAAGGAGTTGACCCAACTAGAGGCACTGTACACAAGGGTACAAGCGCTAGAGGAATGAGACAAGGCCCGCAGCACATGACCTGCCGAAGCTGCTACACCCGAAGCTACCCCGCCATCTTAGCGGAGAAGCAGCGTGGCTTCCACGGAGCTCCTTCAGGAGCCTGTCTTCACGGCTCCTGCTAGCTACCCCGTGGATGCTATCACGGAGCCTCAGAATTGCCACCTTATGACGAAGTGGATGGAATTGAAAGTCAAGGTGGCTGTTGGCTCTGTTGCACCTCCTAAACCTGGCACAACTTTTTACTGCCGGCCGATTCCAGAAGGATATGCTAGGTTGATGGTGGATGAAATCACAGAAGGATTTGAGGACCCCCAGCTTGACCACCCTATGGGTGACGGGGAGATTCGGCTGGGTTCTTGTCTGAAGACTCCATGCCTATGGCGGAAGGAGCTCATCAACCTTCCGAACTTGACGCCTCCGCCTCCTCCTCCGGCAAGTCAGGGCACTCCGCCTCCTCCTCTGGCGAGTGATCAGGGCAGTCAATCTCCTTCTCCTGCGCGTGGCGGCACTCCGTCTGCGCCGGCGCGCCCGAGCAGCCACCGGCCTCCTCCTTCTCCGGCGCGTGGCGGCACTCCGCCTCCTTCTCCGCCTGCACCGGCGCGACCGAGCAGCCACCAGCCTCCTCCTTCTCCGCCTCGCCAGCAAGGGCGGAAGAGACCCGCTGCCGCCCCGGCTGCTCTGGCGCGTCGTAGTCCTTCTCCTCTGCCTTGTAAGCAAGCACGAAAGAAGACGGCCGTAGCCGCTCCGTCTCTTCCGGCGTCTAGCAGTACAGCTAGAGGCCGGAGGCAATACAGATTCGGTCCACCTCTCAAGCCTCTAGAGAAGTTACCATACGAGATGATCATGGAAGAAAATGCGAAGATCGTGGAAAAATAAGTGAAGGACTTCTTTGAAGGGGTGAAAGCAAAGAGACATCCACCTCCGGAGGAGAAGGTAGACCGGGTGAAAGCAAAGCGCACTATCGATGCCCTGAGGAAACCACCAAAGTCTCCGCTGAAAAACAATTATGAGCGCATTACTGCAAAGGTATATATCGAAGTGGAGTGGTCGGGAAATACTATCAGTGGGAAAAAATTGCCCAGCTCGGCGAACAAGCGGACGAATCGTGCCCCCCGCTCAAGGTGTCTAGCGATATCGTCGCTAATGATCCGGGGATGGTGCCCGGTTATAGCAATCTTGAAGATTACCTGCCCGACGATGTACATTATGATGTCTTGGAGGTGGAAGAACACCAATACCATTACGGGAAGCCTCTTGTCAAAGATGAAAAATCTCTAACAATGATGATGCGAAGATTCCATGATTGCTACATGAAAACGTCCAGAGAGTCTGGGGGACGGATACTTTGTATCTGACAGTGAAAGAGGAGCACGACCTCGTTGGAATTGATTTGTTGACTCTTCCATTTGAGGTGTTCTTCTAGTGGTTCAATCAAAAGGCCCTTGATAAATTAACGGTCACTTGCTACTGTCTGTAAGTACTACTTCTGTCATTAAGTCTTTATATATAGCTCAGCTCTTATATTGCATGTATCCTCACTATATTATGCAGATTGAAGATCGTCGAGTGCAGAAAAGCAGAAATGTATGATATTGGGTTCATTAACAGAAATCTCATAGATCAATTTGAGGTTGAAAAGAACGCCGATGATGCTGAGGCCAACTTGCTCAAATCATTGATAATAAATCAAAACAAAGATAAAATGCTCTTTCCTTACAACTTCGAGTGAGTGTTACTGTCTTGTGCATATTCGGTTTCCCTTATTACTCGAGCGAGGTTATAGTAATGTAATTGATGAGTTATGCATGGTGCGCAGCTTCCGCTATATTCTCCTGGAGATTAAGCTTGAGCAGGGACTAGTAACCATCTTAGACTCGAGACGAAAAGATCCCGAGACCTATGCGGACATGACTAAAATTCTAAACGAGTAAGTTCAATCGATCATTTTCGCACTATATCGGCAACTTTTTGTTCATTTCCTGATATCTCAAGTAATAATTATTTTCTTTGTCTTGCAGGGTTTGGAAAAAGTTCACCGAAGAACTTCCGGGACTGCCGAAGGAGCTGCGATATACATACCCGAAAGTAAGTACTACTAGCTAGCTAGTTCCGTGCATCTCCCGTTGATTCTAGCTACTTTCATCAATGCAATTTATAATGCTTCATTATCAGTTTGATTGACCTCTATTTCTCGTAAAGTGCTTGTGGCAGGAACAAGGGAATGATTACTTGTCGGAGTAAATGGCCATGGGTAGCCTAGCCGGCTTCCCCTGGCACTTCTGCAAAAATTACGAGCCCGCCCGGCTCTCAAAGATCCAAGACACGGGGCCGCCTTCCCCCCGCCGGCTGCGATCTAGGCCGGCTTTGGGAAGGCGGCCCGACTTCAACCTTCATGAGAGGGCCGATTCCAAGAAGCCAGCTACGAGAAAGCCGACTCCTTCAAGCCGGCTCCCCATAAAGTAGTCAAGACCGTACCCACAAAGTTTGCACCCACCTAACGGCGGTGCGACGGGGCATGGCTACAGAAGAGCCTGCCACCCCCGAATCCCGGAGCACGCCTGGCACAGTGCGCCGTACGAGGTAGGCATGACCCGTCCGGCGCAGCACTGTTGCCATGTTGACCCTGGCGTCACCCACGACGGGCCGCCAGCATGGCCCACAGGCGGTGGGCCCCTTAGAGCAGGGAGGCGGCCGAAGGCGGCCGCGCTTCCAACCAGCCGGCCCAAGATGGAGCCGGCTCCGCCAGCCGGCTCGCCGCTTCCCTCGAAAAGGACGCCCCATTAAGGAGACAAGACGCGGTAAGGCTACAGCGATCACCCGGCAGGCGGCGGTACTGTAGCCGCGCCTACCACGATGAAGCTCACGTCAGCAAGATGAAGCCACAGTGACCAAGGAGTTCATAGCCGGCGGGACCCACCAGCCGGCGGGCCCCAGCAGTCGGCGCAGAAGCCGGCGAGTGCAGTCACAGACGGCTGGGCCCCGCGCCCAGCCGGATTACCATTGTGCCCCTGGGGGGTAGGCCTATATAAACCCCCCGGGGCACCCATGCAAAGGGTTCGACCCCCTGCTAGTTCTAGAGACGATACAAGGAGAAGAAGCAGGCTAGCCGTGCCCTTTCTTCCTCCTCCTCCCCCAAACAGCTCAAGGAGCGTTGTGTAGCTACTTGCTTCATCTAGCGAGCATGCGGAGACCCCGCAGAGCAGCAGTAGGGGTGTTATCTCTTCGGAGAGCCCCGAAGCTGGGTAAGAGCCGCCGGCGTGCGTGTCTACGCCTCATCCCGCTTCCAGGCACCGGCGACGTCTTACTGGTTCCCACACAGATAAGCCACCCGTTGGCATATGTCGCACCTACCACCCGACATTACTGTGGTTACTACATGTGCGAGTTCATCTACAATGGGACTTGCAAAGATAAGCGGGGCTACTCTAAAATACAATTTGATGTGCGTAAGCAATAATATTCACAATTTTATTTTATTACACCATCATTTCTGTTGAGTTTCATTCATATATATGTATTAAACCCCTTTATTCAAATTAGACGTGGGAGATGCGGAATGAACTCCTACCAGAAGATCGCATGAAAGCAATTCAAGAGGAATTAGCAGGATTCTTTCTTGACCACGTCATCAATAAAGCCGGAGAATGCCATGTGGAAGTTGATTTCAGATGCTAGGGGATTGTAACAGATCTTACATATTTGTATATGTATGTAGCCAGTAGCGTCGGATAGATAATTTCGAAACTTGTTGTTCGACCAATCTCTCGGAGAAGGAGAGGTCGATCACTTCTCTCGGTATGCATGACGAACTTCTATACTTAATGGTCTCCTTCATTTTCTTACTAGCTAGCGTGTCGAGGGCCTCTCTATACGTATAGTACGTAGCATCGACCAAGCACGGAGATAAGAGAGGACACTTCTCTCTATAAATTAATTAGCTACCTAACACAATATATGAAACACCTTAATTAACCATACAAAACCCCCTAATCCCCCCCCCCCCCCTTTCAGAAAAAAAACAAAAACCCTAGCCCCTGAACAGCTGATGCGTGGATGCCTATTGGTCCCGGTTGGTGCCACCAGCCGGGACTAAAGGCCCTCCTGCCTGGGCTCGCCACAGCGGCCACGTGGAGGCCCATCTGTTCCGGTTTGTATAAGAATCGAGACTAAAGGCCAAGGGCATTAATAATGAACCTTTAGTCCTGGTTCCCCGACCGGGACAGATGGGCCTTATGAACCGGGACAAATGGCCCTTTTTCTACTAGTGGAAACGCCAGAAGCGGGGAAACTAGTGGAATGGAAATTACTGCCACGTGAACATGGGACGTGGGTAGCCCACGGATCGTGGATCACAACTCCCCCATAACTTCTTGCAGGACGCACGGAAAATCCAAAAACTGACTCAAGCACAGGTTAATGAAGAAGCAAATAAAATCTCAAAGGATGAGCTACCGGAAACTCCTTCCCTGTGTATTAGACAGGGCCTACCCCGAGGATGCTCGGCAGTGCGTTCAGGCCAGGCCCCGGGACTCTTGTCGGTGCAAAAAACCCCGACGTATGTTGCCCGGACTGTACATAGGCTCAAGAGCAAGGTTGCAGCATCCAAGACAAGGCCAAGCAGAAGAGATGGCTCTTTGAGAAATCATAGGGCCGATCAAGAAGACCAAGACAAACTAAATGAGCAAGTTACCATTAAGGAAAAACCGCCCTTGCTGGGCAGGCGAGCCTGGCAAGGTCGAGATCACCCAGAATACAAGTCTCAAGACTCCCCCGGCAAGCTTCCCGGGAGCATCGAGGGCGGGTCGCCCCGCCAAGGCTCCACCACTCCACCTCACAGCAACGCAAGTCACCTATCAGTGAGGTGTCGAGCCCCTAGGTGATTAAGCGGCTGTCATTTGGCACGTGGCAGCCATTTCTGAGGAAGAGCACTCCTAAATGACACCCATCCAGAAGGAGTGTCATGCAGACAGGCTAGAAGGTCACTAAACGGCATGGCAAGGCTTACCGGGCTACACCCAGGATGTGACACTAAGTGGTGCATTTAATGCACCTTGTCCTGTCTGTGGAGTTAGGTATGATAGCACTGTTTGCTATCTAATCAGCACGTAATGACCGATTTTCCATTGTGGTGACCCCTGGACCTATAAAAGGAGGGTCGTGGCAACCTTAGAAAGGATTCAGGCCCTTGTACACTCATACGCACGTGGCTGCTCTTGACCCGAGGTAACCTTGCCGGGCTAAAGCGCCGCATCTCTACCACGGTCCTTTCACCAATCCATGAAAGTAGGAGTAGGGTTTTACGCCTCGCGGCGGCCTGAACCTGGGTAAAGACTGCCTGTGTCATCACTACCATGCTGCTCTATGCTCTCTGCTCTTTGTGCAACATGCTCTTCCCCGTTGCTAAACCACAAGGGGCCAATGGCCCCATAGGTGGTCGTGTTAAACCACGACAAGAAGTAGAACATTTATCAGTTATGTTGAAGAGTATAACTTGTTCATTGCTTTCAACCTCATAAAGCAATTCCCACAGCGGAGATTTTAACATATGCATAGTCCATCCAAATCTATCAGGTGTCATGAGGAGGTGAACAATAAAATTGAACCAACTTACATGAATGTTGACAGAGAAAATGTTCTTGTCCTCCAATGGTTTCTCTGCAAAGTGTTTTTTCTATAGTAGAAGGCCTACTTCGGAAAATCCAGTTTCATGATTAACATTATCAGAAAGCTGGATTTTTTTCAGAAAGTTGAGTTTCAGTTTCATTATTATCATAATTTTCCTCGGCTGAACCGTAGTTCACCTGACCACGTCATGTTGCGGCTTGGTTTGATGTAGAACGCCTTGCCTATTGGCTTACCACGACTGACCCCCTTCCCAGAAGGGGGTGGAGCAGAGCTCTCCTGAGTGCAACCACATGCATCGAGGTCAGACCCTCCGCACTTGAAGCAATTAAATAGAGGAAGGACGAGGACCCACATTGGCAGGCAGTCCACCATACTTCCTGGGTGGTGGATACTGCTGAACTGGGCAAGGCGCCACATAGGATGGCCTCCGTGTGTAATATGGCGGAAGAGTTGTGTTAGGCACCCAGATCCGGCGCTTCTGAGATCCCGAACCAGAACTAGAACCAGTATCACGTGAATGCTTGTGAGACGCCTCATAAGTAGCATGTCCTGTCTCGGCATTAATGCCATATTCACAAGACCATGGAAGGTAACATAGTCGTGTAAGTGAAGCTCACGGTGAAACTTAGGGTTGAGCCCCTTCCTGAGCCTAGCCTGCTTCTTGGCATCCGTGGACACCTCCTCTAAAGCATAGCGAGCAAGGTTCCTAAACTCCCTGCTATAAGCATCAACAATCATCTTGCCCCAAACAAGATTACATAAGTCCTCCCTCTTATGGTCCATGAGGGCCTGAGGGATGTGATGCTCACGGAACACCTTGGTGAAGTCTCACTAGGTAGGGATTTGGCTAGCTAGAATCATGCCCTCATTGTTGGCCCATCACTGACCGGCGGGACCGTCTAAGTGATAGGTCGCATAGGTGATCTTGTCACCTTCAGCCATGTTCACAGAACGTAGCTTGTTGGTGATGCTACAGAGCCAGTCATCAACATCAAGTGGCTCAACTGAGTGATGGAAGATAGGTGGTTGCAGTCTGATAAAGTCGTGGATAGACACCACTGCATTGCGTTGGAAAGCGGTATTATGCTCAATACGCTCCAACAAGCGGTTAGTCTCACGCTTGTTTCTCTCTGCATAGAGCATGAGCTCTGCCAGGGAGGATGGATGGGGAAGGTTCCCATCCCTAGCCCCACTACCCTCACCCTGCTCATGGGTGGCAGCTGGGGTGCTTCCTGTGTTAACCATCCTGGAAACAAAACCATGGTTTAGACAAGGATGGCATGAACTCTAACATAAGGGTGCGAAAATAATGGACAACTATGGAATGCGAAGATGAACATCTGTACAACATGGTAAAAAGCAAACTGCCATATATGCACCATCGGTCGTACACGCCATAACATAGTTTAGTACAAGCCCAAACTGAGGTACGAACTACGGTGAAAGATGATAGATCTCATCAGAGGAATTCCAAGATCCTATACATTATTTATCTGGGCCTCTGAAACACAGTACACACCTCAGTTATATCCCACAAATCACACAGGACCATGGGGATACAACCGCTACTACTCTACTCCAGACCATAACCCAGAAGCTACACGTGGAGATCTGGAAATAGACCAGCCTAGGGATTCTGGGGTCCGTATGGGCTCGTGTGTGGCCTAGGCCCCACATGTGGCGGTATACGAGGTCCACGCGAAGGCGTGATGCCTCCCACCTCCGGCCAAGCAACGTGAGCTGGCATGTGAGTCCGCTCTGGGTACATCACACCCATATGGTGATAACCTGACTGGACGGAGATGCAAACTGTAGCAAAGCTGAATAGTGACGGTCTCGGGTGGCGTAGAGCTCCATGCGGAGGGCAGAGACCTTGCGATCCTTGTCCTCTAGAAGCTGTGTGGTGGTCTAAATCTGCAGCTCCTCAAAATAAGACTCACTATAGAGGCTAGTGAGATAGCCCTCTTTGCCTGAAAGCGAAGCTGGGACGTACCCAAACTCTGTGTTCTGCAGCAAGGGGTGAATAGCTTGCGGTACAGTCATGAGAGAATAGGCTGCATCCTGCACAACCATGTATGTCATGACTACCCACTACAAAAAATACACTTCTGGGATGATACGTGTTTGTCACAGTAGGTCACGTTTTCTGTCATGCATGTACATCCATGAAAAATTTATCAAGATAGTCATATATGTGCTGTCGTCGAAGTGTTCCATGACATTACGAAAATTATCATCACAAAAGTGTCCACTTCCATGACAATAAATGGTGTGTCATGCAAGTGCTTTCATCAAGGGTAATCGACACATGGCATCCACCATAATAGGTCGCATTAAGCTATCGGGTTCCAGTTTGGATCTGATGACCCATTGACCAATGGGGATTTTCCACATGTAGAATTCTCATTCGCCGGCAGATCCACTTGTTGGCCCAGCATTCGGACAATTTTCATCCACCAAATGGGACGGGATGCGCCTTTGATATGTCAACACATGTCTCGGCCCAACAATGGCCCATTCATGTCAACAGGACGACCCGTTTGACCTAGTCAAAAGGTAACGACCAACCCACGTAAAGCCTGCTAGCGGCTTGTTCAGATATAGCCCATTTACAGCCCGCTAACTCATGGCCCATTATGGCCTCTCCGAATTAGGCCCTGGAGCGTCATCTGGGCCATCCAATATGATTCCAGCCCCTTGTATCTTCCGGCCCATGTATGGCCCATGACGTCTTTCGGCCCGTATGAGGCCCTTTGTAACTCTTGGCCCATTAACAGCCCATGGTGAAACTGGCCCGTAATGAACAATGTATTGCTTTATACCCATTAACTGCCCATTATTCCATTGGGCCATTTCCAGCCCATGTTATCTTTCAGCCTTCTCACGGCCCATTTATTCTTGGGCTTATTTGCAGCATTCGATTACTTACAGTCCATTATTGGCCTGTTCCAGTTTTGGGCCAAATTCAACTCGTGGTTGAAGTCACCCCGTTTGTGGCCCGTTAATCCATTGGGGCATTTCCATAGCGTCATCATATACGGTCAATTAACGGCTGACCGTTACGGTCGGCGTAGGAACAGACGATTCCAACTCTAGCCCGTTTACGGCCCATAATGCGGTCCGTTATTGGCCCATGTTTGGCCAATCGATCATACGTCCCGTAGAAAGCCAATTGATTCTACGACCCGTAGAAGGCCCATTGTTTCTACGGACCGTAGAAGGCCCATTGTTTCTACGGCCCGTAGAAGGCCCATTGTTTCTACGGCCCGTAGAAGGCTCATTGTTTCTACGGCATGTACGTGGCCCATGGTCACTACAGTACATATGTAGCCCATGGTTATTGTGGCCTAGTTTTAGAAAATAGGTTATTGCAGCCAATAGCAAACCGCTAAAAAAGCACTGCACTGACTACAAGCAAACAAGACAACAAGGAAATAAATAAGCAAGCAACTTACGCTAGGCTATGACGGATATTACATATATTACATCCACTGGGCATCAAAGTTCACCACCAGTGCAAATATGGGGGATAAAGCAGCATATTACATACACTCCTAGTCAAAGTTGGTGACCGGTGCAAATAAACGCCACAGCGAAACAAGTCCAGCACTGAATCCACTTCGCAAGAGCCCTAGAAACAATATCCTTGGTATCCACCATGCTGTCAAGACGCTTAACAAGCATGTCGGCTTTCTCTTGTTTGGCGCTTAAATCCTGCAGCACTTGCTGTTGTGTCAGGAAGTATGCATCTGAATTCTACAGGGACTTCCTCTGTCCTTCGGCTTCCTGTCGCAGCACATCTGATCAATGTCTTTCAACTTGAAGTTGAGACTCAAGAAGCCGAACTAATTCAGGCAGCGAGTTCGAAGAGCAGGTGCAAGCAGTTATGGCCAGTAACTCGAACACTACATCAAGACAGGACTTTTGGGTTGTCTCAGTGTCTTCAATATAGTTTTTATCAGCTTTCTTGGAGACCTATAGGGATGTCTCACTATCTTGAACCCTATCTGCATTACTTCCTTTACCATTGCATAACAGGGTACTTTTCTCCAATATTTTTTCCGCATTCTAAAAGAGAAACAAGAAGACAAATCACGGGTTTACCATGGTGTATATGAAACTCATTTTGGTAAACCAGTTTAGTAGTAAGGTGGACATGATAACAACATGAAACAAACATATATCTATGTTTTATGGTCACTATATGGTCTATATCATTCTAGTTTGTGTTGCCAAATCAAGATAGAGACAGTTGAAATCATATCTGTTTAAGACAAAGCAGCATAGACAGAAAATAAGTGTGGGAAACTACACAACAATAACAAAATACTTGTAATGTGCATGGCATGAGAACATAACTGTTTATTCAACTGAAACTGAAATCATCATAGAGCAAGTTACAATAGCAAACATGTTAAAGAAATAGGTTTAAAACATACCTGTTGCTCCATTGGAGTTTCAGTTGCATCTTTAAAATTTGAAATTAGTTGGTATGAGTAAATACAGTGATGCAAGAGCAAAGGGGTATGAACCATACCTACAGAACCTGACCTGAGAACAATTCTTCTTCTGCTTTAAGCGCTGACTTGGGGTTCAGAGTGGTGGTCCTCGTGCTTTGGGCACTACAGTTGCCTTACTAACTACTCGTGTTTGGGTGCTCTATGGTGGAGACGGTGTTGTGTCAACTGGAACTGGGTTACTATCTGCTAGGGTTGGGGTTAGAAAGGGTGTAGCTAGTTCTCTGTCCAACCGGGTAGGGGTACAATCTACGTGAGTCTGGGTTATGTGCGGTGGGGCTGGCTCTTGGGAAAATACAACCGTGGTTCTATCTGCATCGACGGGTAGCTCGATCTTTTTTGAAGTCCATGTTTTTGTCCCATAGATACTGCCATCACACCCTCCAATTCAAATGGCTGATAAACAAGAAAAGAAATTGAATGTACAAACATTGTAAGATAGACAGGTGCAATGGACTGTAGGGAAGAAAATAGGGCATGAAATAATTCACATTTATGTTGTCTAACCAAACAGGATAGCATGACATAATTTCACATATATGATGGCTAATTAAACAGGATATCATGACACAATTTCACATATATGATGGCTAACTAAATAGGATAGAATGACATACTTCAAAATATGATGACTATGTAAAGAGGATGACATGATATAACTATATGATGTGTCTATTAAAGTGGTTGGCATGCTATAATTCACAAACATGCCATCGATGGAAACATGATGGCATGATATAATTTACGGACTGAATGACATAATTCAACATATGAGGAGTATGTAAATAGGATGAGATGATATAACTATATTATGTCTTTAGAAAATGCATTGGTATGCCACAATTCAGATACATGCTATCTATGTAAACATCATTTCATGATATAATTCAAATATATGATTTATATACTAGGCAAGTGAGCGGAGGGCAATCGCATATATGATGTGTGAACTAAGGAGATGGCATTCAATATTGTGTATATGATGTAAAAACTAAGCATTGCAAGACAACATATGCATGATATGAGTAATATAACCCTACCAAGTTTGAGAATACACCTTAGGGGGGAAATAGGACTGGTCATCTGCCTCTGAATCATCCTCTGATGAGCTATCTGTAACCAGCAACATATCTGCTTCAGCAGGTAGCATTGTCTAATGGCTGACGCATAGGAAGAGCAATTGGATATACAAACATTGTTGACAAATGGAATGAGAAACACAAAAATAGGATGGCATGATTCACATATATTATCGATGTTCTGGGACGGGGGGTGCAGAGACTTGCCTGCCTACGGCCCAAGGCGTGGCTGCACAAGCGACCTGGTTCGGCCCAGCTTTAGCAGCGACAACCCAAGACCCTCGCGAGGCGGACGACACCAAGACCTCCTAAGGGAGTCCTGGATTAAGGGGTCCTCAGGCGTCCGTGCTATGTGACGTGGGCTGGACTAATGGGCCATGAAGATACAAGACAGAAGACTTCCTCCCGTGTCCGGATGGGACTCTCCTTTACGTGGAAGGCAAGCTTGGCGTTCGAATATGAAGATTCCTTCCTCTGTAAACCGACTCTGTACAACCCTAGGTCCCTCCGGTTTCTATATAAACCGGAGGGTTTAGTCCATAGAAGCAATCATAATCATAATCATACATGCAAGACGTCTAGGGTTTAGCCATTACGATCTCGAGGTAGATCAACTCTTGTAAACCCCATATTCATCCAAGATAATCAAGTAGGAAGTAGGGTATTACCTCCATCAAGAGGGCCCGAACCTGGGTAAACATCGTGTCCCTGTCTCCTATTACCTTATATCCTCAGACGCACAGTTCGGGACCCCCTACCCGAGATCTGCCGGTTTTTACACCGACACCTCCCTGGGGGTGGCCTCACTAGGCCGGCTCCCAAGGAGTGGAGATATCCATGAAAGGGGCACCTCGCGAGGTTCACGTGACGTGAGCCATGACGACCAAGGCCAGGCGGGCGCCAGCGGGCGTAGTGTACCAGTTTCCTCTTTGGTGCTAAGGAGGCAAGCGCAGGCGTGGGGTCCCAAGGCATCAGGCAAAGGTTTCCATATATGTGCAACAAGACCAAGCCTGCGAGGACAGCAGGACGGAGGTCATCACGGAGCCCACAACAACATCACCACCAGAGCCTTTTGCAGGCGAAGACCACCTTTTGTCAGGATAGCTTGTACTAGTTGTCCCCCTTCAAACTTGGCCATTGTGGGATCCCTTCCCACCTAAACATTTGGGAAGAGGACCAATGCCACTATAAGTAGGGCCTAGCCATCGCCGTAGCAGGGAGGGGATTCTGATCATCCTCACACACATCAGCTAATAAAGCCCAAGAACACCTCACCTCCTGAGGCTGTTCATCCACTATACTAGTTCATCCTCGGCCCCTCGAGGCAATCCACCACACACTGGAGTAGGGTATTACACCGCAAGGTGTCCCGAACCAGTATAAACCCACGTGTCTCTTGTTCTTTGGGTCCGTCGAGCTAGGTTGTGGGACCATTGAGCGAGCGAGCTAGGAAGAGAGTGTTCTTCATCCGCACCCGAGAGTTTGAACCTCACAAGGGTTTGCCGGAACCCGTAATATGACATTTTGCACGCCAGGTAGGGGCGCGCTAAAGCCTTTATTCCATCGATCGACGCACCACTGCTTCACCACATCCATCGCTGACGCTCGTCGGGCCCGTGCTGAGCGCCGGGCCGCCCTGGCCGCTCGTGTCGCCCAGACGGGGCCCTTCGGCGTACCTTCCCGTCGCTCTCTATCACCCGCAGCCAACACCGCCACCGGCCCAGTGGGAAACGAACAGCAAGCTTCGTCGCTGCAACCCTGTATGTGGTGGACGGATGCACCGCCACCCCGTCGCTGGCTCCGGCTACCTCGTTGTCCCATGCTCATTGCGCACCCACGGACGCGCAGGCCATGCTGCTCATGGCGTGCGAGCTCTTGCGTTACCACCCCGTCGACGACCTCTATGAAGACTGGCTGGACCGCATCGCCGAGCTCGTCAGCGCCACTAGGGGCTCTCCCACACCGTCTCTCTCGTTGCCTTGTCCGCCCCCTGTTGTGGGAGACGTAGTGCACGGAGCCCCTCGGCCACCTCCACATCAGGACGTCTCCCTCGCACCAAGACATGCGTCCCGGCGGCGCGACCCACCGCGCAGGGCGCTCGGGCGTGAAGAAGGCAGCTGCCAGGAAGTCCCGCGGCCGCAAGAAGATGCTCTTGCACTCCCCACACCACCACGTCAAGATCGCGCGCCGCCTTCGGCCGCGACGTGTGGGTACCAAGACCAGGCTCCACCTCCATGACGGGCTCCAGTGACCACGGTTGGTTGACGCACCTTCACCCCCGAGCTGCGCAGTGTTGTCTAGCCCGGGCAAGTTCAAGCCTGACCTGTCTCCACTCTATGATGGCACCCCCGACCCTGTTGAGTTCTTGTAGCTCTATGAGCTAAGCATCGAGACGGCTAATCGCGACGAGAGAGTTACGGTGAACTAGTTTCCCATGGCTCTCAAAAATGGCGCGCGCTCGTGGCTCTTGAACATGCCGGCGGGATCGATCTCCTCCTGGGGAGAGATGTGCGAGCGATTCTTCGCCAACTTTCAAGGCATTCGCGACTGCCCGCCTGCCGCTAGTGACCTGCGGCGCATCAAGCAGCAGCCAGGGGAGACCCGGCAGAAGTACTTCCAGCATTTCAACAATGTTCGCCTCAAGACCCCCAAGGTGACGGACAAGGCCATCATCTGAGCATTTTTCGACGGTGTCCGTGATGTCAAGATGAAGGAGGAGCTCGCCATACACGAGGACCTGTGCACAGCTCTGGAGATGTTCAACATGGCGACCAAGTGCGCGAGAGCTGATGAGGGATGCCTCTCCCTTCTCGAGCTTCCAGCCGCCGACCCGAAAGACAAGAAGGCCAAGACCAAGGACGTGAAGCGCAAAGGGGCTGCCGTGCTCGCGGCGGAGCCGGAGATGAAGCGCGGTGCTACCTCTTGAGCACTGCGTTGGTTTTCCGCGAAGAGGAAGGGATGATGTGGCAAAGTAGTGTAAGTATTTCCCTCAATTTTTGAGAACCAAGGTATCAATCCAGTAGGAGGCTTCGCGCGAGTCCCTCGTTCATGCACAAAACAAATAAATCCTCGCAACCAACGCGAATAGGGGTTGTCAATCCCTACACGGCCACTTACGAGAGTGAGATCTGATATATATGATAAGATAATATTTTTGGTATTTTTGTGATAAAGATGCAAAGTAAAATAAATGCAAAGTAAAAAGCAAAGGAAATAACTCAGTAGTAGGAGATTAATATGATGAAGGTAGACCAGGGGGCCATAGGTTTCACTAGTGGCTTCTCTCGAGAGCATAATTATTCTACGGTGGGTGCACAAATTACTATTGAGGAATTGACAGAATTGAGAATAGTTATGAGAATATCTAGGCACGATAATTTATATAGGCATCACGTCCGAGACAAGTAGACCGACTCCTGCCTGCATCTACTACTATTACTCCACTCATCGACCGCTATCCAGCATGCATCTAGAGTATTAAGTTAAAAACAGAGTAACGCCTTAAGCAAGATGACATGATGTAGAGGGATAGACTCATGCAATATGATGAAAACCCCATCTTGTTATCCTCGATGGCAACAATACAATACCTGCCTTGCTGCCCCTACTGTCACTGGGAAAGGAAACCGCAAGATTGAACACAAGCTAAGCACTTCTCCCATTGCAAGAAAGATCAATCTAGTAGGCCAAACCAAACTGATAATTCGAAGAGACTTGCAAAGATAACCAATTATACATAAAAGAATTCAGAGAAGATTCAAATATTGTTCATAGATAGACTTGATCATAAATCCACAATTCATCGGTCTCAAAAAACACACCGCAAAAAGAAGATTACATCGAATAGTTCTCCACAAGAGAGGGGAGAACATTGTATTGAGATCCAAAAAGAGAGAAGAAGCCATCTAGCTACTAAGTATGGACCCGTAGGTCTGAGGTAAACTAATCACACTTCATCGGAGAGGCTATGGTGTTGATGTAGAAGCCCTCCGTGATCGATGCCCACTCCGGCGGAGCTCCGGAACAGGCCCCAAGATGGGATCTCGTGGATACAGAAAGTTTCGGCGGTGGAATTAGGTTTTTGGCTCCGTTTCTGATCGTTTGGGGGTACGTAGGTACATATAGGAGGAAGGAGTACGTTTGTGGAGAAATAGGGGCCCACGAGGGTGGAGGGCGCGCCAGGGGGGTAGGCGCGCCCCCCTACCTCGTGGCCTCCTCTTTTGTGTCTTGACGTAGGGTCCAAGTCTCCTAGGTCTTGTTCGTTGAGAAAATCACGTTCCTGAAGGTTTCATTCCGTTTGGACTCCGTTCGATATTCCTTTTCTTAAAAAACCCTAAAACAGGCAAAAAACAGCAATTTTGGGCTGGGCCTCCGGTAAATAGGTTAGTCCCAAAAATAATATAAAATTGGAAAATAAAGCCCATTAATGTCCAAAACAGTAGATAATATAGCATGGAGCAATCAAAAATTATAGATACGTTGGAGACGTATCAAGCATCCCCAAGCTTAATTCCTGCTCGTCCTCGAGTTGGTAAATGATAAAAACAGAATTTTTGATGCGGAGTGCTACTTGGCATAATTTTAATGTAATTCTTCTTAATTGTGGTATGAATATTCAGATCCGAAAGATTCAAGACAAAAGTTTAATATTGACATAAAAATAATAATACTTCAAGCATGCTAACAAAGCAATTATGTCTTCTCAAAATAACATGGCCAAAGAAAGTTATCCCTACAAAATCATATAGTCTGGCTATGCTCCATATTCACCACACAAAATATTTAAATCATGCACAACCCCGATGACAAGACAAGCAATTGTTTCATACTTTTGACATTCTCTAAATTTTTCAATCTTCATGCAATACATGAGCGTGAGCCATGGACATAGCACTTATAGGTGGAATAGAATGGTGGTTGTGGAGAAGACAAAACGGAGAAGATAGTCTCACATCAACTAGGCGTATCAACGGGCTATGGAGATGCCCATCAATAGATATCAATGTGAGTGAGTAGGGATTGTCATGCAACGGATGCACTAGAGCTATAAGTATATGAAAGCTCAAAAAGAAACTAAGTGGGTGTGCATCCAACTTGCTTGCTCATGAAGACCTAGGGCATTTTGAGGAAGCCCATCATTGGAATATACAAGCCAAGTTCTATAATGAAAAATTCCCACTAGTATATGGAAGTGATAACATAGGAGACCCTCTATCATGAATATCATGGTGCTACTTTGAAGCACAAGTGTGGTAAAAGGATAGTAACATTGTCCCTTCTCTCTTTTTCTCTCATTTTTTTATTTGGGCCTTTTTCTCTTTTTTTATGGCCTCTTTTTTTCGTCTGGAGTCTCATCCCGACTTGTGGGGGAATCATAGTCTCCATCATCCTTTCCTCACTGGGACAATGCTCTAATAATGATGATCATCACACTTTTATTTTTCTTACAACTCAACAATTACAACTTGATACTTACAAAAAAATATGACTCTATATGAATGCCTCCGGTGGTGTACTGGGATATGCCATGAATCAAGAGTGACATGTATGAAAGAATTATGAATGGTGGCTTTGCCACAAATACGATGTCAACTACATGATCATGCTAAGAAATATGACAATGATGGAGTGTGTCATAATAAACAGAATGATGGAAAGTTGCATCGCAATATATCTCGGAATGGCTATGGAAATGCCATAATAGGTAGGTATGGTGGCTGTTTTGAGGAAGGTATATGGTGGGTGTACGATACCGGCGAAAGGTGCGCGGTATTAGAGAGGCTAGCAAAGGTGGAAGGGTGAGAGAAGTGCGTATAATCCATGGACTCAACATTAGTCATAAAGAACTCATATACTTATTGCAAAAATCTACAAGTTATCAAAGCAAAGTATTACGCGCATGCTCCTAGGGGGAGAGATTGGTAGGAAAGGACCATCGCTCGTCCCCGACCGCCACTCATAAGGAAGACAATCAAAAAATAAATCATGCTCTGAATTCATCACATAACGGTTCACCATACGTGCATGCTACGTGAATCACAAACTTTAACACAAGTATTTCTCAAATTCACAACTACTCAACTAGCACAACTTTAATATCATCATCTTCATATCTCAAAACAATTATCAAGCATCAAACTTCTCATAGTATTCAACACACTCATAAGAAAGTTTTATTATTATTCTTGAGTACCAAGCATATTAGGATTTTAAGCAAATTACCATGCTATTTAAGACTCCCGAAATAATCTAAGTGAAGCATGAGAGATCAATAGTTTCTACAAAACAAGTCCACCACCATGCTCTAAAAGATATAAGTGAAGTACTAGAGCAAAACTATATAACTCAAAAGATATAAGCGAAGCAGATAGAGTATTCTAAAAAATTCAAAATCATGTATGGCTCTCTCAAAAGGTGTGTACAAAAAGGATGATTGTGGTAAACTAAAAAATAAAGACTCAAATAATATAAGACGCTCCAAGCAAAACACATATCATGTGGCGAATAAAAATATAGCTCCAAGTAAAGTTACCGATAGAAGTAGATGAAAGAGGGGATGCCTTCCGGGGCATCCCCAAGCTTTGGATTTTAGATGTCTTTATATTATCTTGGGGGTGCCATGGGCATCCCCAAGCTTAGGCTCTTGCCACTCGTTGTTCCACAATCCATCAAATCTTTACCCAAAACTTGAAAACTTCACAACACCAAACTTAAAGTAGAAAATCTCGTGAGCTCCGTTAGCGAAAGAAAAATAAAAGACCACTTCAAGGTACTGTAATGAACTCATTCTTTATTTATATTGGTGTTATACCTACTGTATTCCAACTTCTCTTTGTTTTATAAACTATTTTACTAGCCATAGATTCATCAAAATAAGCAAACAACACACGAAAAAAACAGAATCTGTCAAAAACAGAATAGTCTGTAGTAATCTGTAGATAGCGCAAGATCTGGAACCCCAAAAATTCTAAAATAAATTTCTGGACGTGAGGAATTATCTGTTAATCATCTGCAAAAAGAATTAACTAAATAGAACTTTCCAAATAAACATGGCGGTAGTTCTCGTTAGCACTAAAGTTTCTGTTTTTACAGCAAGTGTAACAAGACTTTCCCCAAGTCTTCCCAACGGTTCTACTTGGCACAAACACTAATTAAACACAAAAAACACAACCAAAACAGAGGCTAGATAATTTATTTATTACTAAACAGGAGCAAAAAATCAAGTAATAAAAATAAAATTGGGTTGCCTCCCAACAAGCGCTATCGTTCAACGCCCCTAGCTAGGCATAACAAGCAAGGATAGATCTAGGTATTGTCATCTTTGGTAGGCAATCCATAAGTGGCTCTCATAATAGATTCATAAGTTAATTTAATTTTCATGCCTTTCATTAATGGAAATTGGAATCTAATATTTCCTTCCTCCATATCAATAATTACACCAATCGTTCTAAGGAAAGGTCTACTAAGAATAATAGAACATGAAGGATTGTAATCTATGTCAAGAACAATAAAATCTACGGGCACATAATTCCTATTTGCAACAATAAGAACATCATTAATTCTTTCCATAGGTTTCTTAATAGTTGAATCCGCAAGGTGCAAGTTTAAAGAGCAATCATCAAAGTCACGGAAACCTAACAAATCACACAATGTCTTTGGAATCGTGGAAACACTAGCACCCAAATCACATAAAGCATAGCATTCATGATCTTTAATTTTAATTTTAATAGTTGGTTCCCACTCATCATAAAGCTTTCTAGGGATAGAAACCTCCAATTCAAGTTTTTCTTCATAAGATTGCATCAAGGTATCAACGATATGTTTAGTAAATGCTTTATTTTGACTATAAGCATGAGGAGAATTTAGCACGGATTGCAACAAGGAAATACAATCAATCAAAGAGCAATTTTCATAGTTAAATTCCTTGAAATAGATAATAGTGGGTTTAGCAACATCTAGGGTTTTAATTCTTCAATCCCACTTTTATCAATTTTAGCATCAACATCAAAAAAATTCGAATTCTTGGAATGCCTTCTAGGTAAAGGTGGATCATATTTAGTCCCATCATTATCAAGATTCATATTGCAAAACAAAGAAATACCTGACATTAATAACTTTTAGATCTTCATCTTTATTTTAATAGCTATCCGGTTTAGCGGCCATCTTATTAACTAACGTAGCTTGTCTATCCGAAGTTTCAGCAGTTAATTTCTCAAGATGAGCAATTTGGGATCTTCAACCATCGAATTCTTTAGACATATCATCAAGCTCTTTATTCATAAAAATCATAAAACTTTTCTGTCCTTTAAGCTCGTTTCTGAAGAAACTATTATGTTCAAATTCCAAAACTATGAAATACCTGACATTGCTTTCGATCTCTTCTAACCTTTTAATGTGAAGGTCACGAAATTTAGGTAGACCCATCTTGACAAGCAAGCAAACTAACACACAAGCAAACAAGCGGGCAAAGAGAGGCAAATATAGAAAGAGATGGAGGATAGAGAGAGAGAGGGCAAATAAAACGAGAAGGGTGAAGTGGGGGAGAGGAAAACGAGAGGCAAATGGCAAATAATCTAATGTGTTAGATAGGGGTATGAGATGGGTACTTGGTATGTTGACTTTTGCGTAGACCTCCCCGGCAACGGCGACAGAAATCCTTCTTGCTACCTCTTGAGCACTGCGTTGGTTTTCCCCGAAGAGGAAGGGATGATGGAGCAAAGTAGCGTAAGTATTTCCCTCAGTTTTTGAGAACCAAGGTGTCAATCCAGTAGGAGGCTACGCGCGAGTCCCTCGTACCTGCACAAAACAAATAAATCCTCGCAACCAACGTGAATAGGGGTTGCCAATCCCTACACGGCCACTTACAAGAGTGAGATCTGATAGATATGATAAGATAATATTTTTGGTATTTTTGTGATAAAGATGCAAAGTAAAATAAAGGCAAAGTAAAAAAGCAAAGGAAATAACTAAGTAGTAGGAGATTAATATGATGAAGATAGACCCGGGGGCCATAGGTTTCAATACTGGCTTCTCTCGAGAGCATAAGTATTCTACGATGGGTGAACAAATTACTGTTGAGCAATTGATAGAATTGAGCATAATTATGAGAATATCTAGGCATGATCATGTATATAGGCATCACGTCCGAGACAAGTAGACCGACTCCTGCCTGCATCTACTACTATTATTCCACTCATCGACCGCTATCCAGCATGCATATAGAGTATTACGTTAAAAACATAGTAACGCCTTCAACAAGATGGCATGATGTAGATGGATAGACTCATGCAATATGATGAAAACCCCATCTTGTTATCCTCTATCGCAACAATACAATACGTGCCTTGCTGCCCCTACTATCACTGGGAAAGGACACCGCAAGATTGAACCCAAAGCCAAGCACTTCTCCCATTGCAAGAAAGATCAATCTAGTAGGCCAAACCAAACTGATAATTCGAAGAGACTGGCAAAGATAACCAATCATATACATAAAAGAATTCAGAGAAGATTCAAATATTGTTCATAGATAGACTTGATCATAAGCCCACAATTCATCGATCTCAAGAAACACACCGAAAAAAGAAGATTACATTGTATAGTTCTTCACTAGAGAGGGGGAGAACATTGTATTGAGATCCAAAAAGAGAGAAGAAGCCATCTAGCTACTAACTATGGACCGGTATGTCTGAAGTAAACTACTCACACTTCATTGGAGAGGCTATGGTGTTGATGTAGAATCCCTCCATGATCGATGCCCCCTCCGGCGGAGCTCCGGAACAGGCCCCAAGATGGGATCTCATGGATACAGAAAGTTGCGACGGTGGAAATAGGTTTTTGGGTCAGTATCTGATCGTTTGGGGGTACGTAGGTATATATAGGAGGAAGGAGTACATCGGTGGAGCAACAGGGGGCCCACGAGGGTGGAGGTCGCGCCTGGGGGGGGGGGGGTAGGCGCGGCCCCTACCTCGTGGCCTCCTCTTTTGTGTCTTGACGTAGGGTCCATGTCTCCCGGGTCTTGTTGTTGAGAAAATCACTTTCCCGAAGGTTTCTTCCGTTTGGACTCCGTATGATATTCCTTTTCTTCGAAACCCTAAAACAGGCAAAAACAGCAATTCTGGGCTGGGCCTCCGGTTAATAGGTTAGTCCCAAAAATACTATCAAAGTGGAAAATAAAGCCCATTTATGTCCAAAACAGTAGATAATATAGCATGGAGCAATCAAAAATTATAGATACGTTGGAGACGTATCACGTGGCTGCGACCACCCCGAGTCATCCAAGGCCAACCGCCCATTTTGCGCCTTCCACAACGTGCACAGCCACAACACCAATGACTATCAGGAGCTTAGGGCCATCTGCAACGGGCGCTTTGGTTAACGCCCCGAGCACAACGACCGAGGCTATGACCGTGGAGGAGGCCGAAGTGGAGGACACTGGGACGACCGCGGCCCCCGCCAGGAGTGGCGCGACAGGCCTCGTGAGGGCGCCTGGAGAGACCAGCCTCGTGAGGACTGTCCGCAGGGCAAGGCCAGGCTCCCTCCGCTACAACCACCACCAAGGAGGAACGACGACCATCACCAGGACCAGGGGGCCGGGGGTGAGGGAGTCCTGGATTAGGGGGTATCCGGACAGCCAGACTATATCCTTTGGCCGGACTGTTGGACTATGAAGATAAAAAATTGAAGACTTTGTCCCGTGCTTGGATGGGACTCTCCTTGGCGTGGAAGGCAAGCTTGGCAGTACGGATATGTAGATCTCCTTCCTTGTAACTGACTCTGTGTAACCCTAGCCCCCTCCGGTTTCTATATAAACCGGAGGGTTTGGTCCGTAGGACCAACAACAACAATCATACCATAGGCTAGCTTCTATTGTTTAGCCTCTTCGATCTCGTGGTAGATCAACTCTTGTACTACTCATATTATCAAGAACAATCAAGCAGGACGTAGGGTATTACCTCCATCAAGAGGGCCTGAACCTGGGTAAACATCGTGTCCCCTGCCTCCTGTTACCATCCGCCTTAGATGCACAGTTTCGGACCCCCTACCCCAGATCCGCCGATTTTGACACCGACATTGGTGCTTTCATTGAGAGTTCCACTGTGTCGTCATCGTTAGGCTGGATGGCCCCTTCAATCATCGATAGCGATGTAGTCCAGGGTGAGACTTTCCTCTCCGGACAGATCTTTGTATTTGGCGGCTCCGCACTGCGGGCCAACTCGCTTGGCCATCTGGAGAAAATCAAGAGTTACGCCCCTGGCCACCAGGTCAGGTTTTGAAGCATAAACCACATGGCCGACATACACGGAGACTTGATCTTCGGCAGATTCGAGCCCTTGCCGAGTGCGCCGCACGGTCACGATGAGCATGATTTAGCTCTAACATCGGACAGTGTTTGGAAGATCACACCGGCAACTGTTCCGACCCTCAATTCGGAGCCCATTGCGCCATCCAAGGACGGGTGGATAGACCCAATCACGGAGGCCGCATCTTCTGCGGCGATCGATCCAAATACCGACCTTACCCTTCACGGGAGCCGTGATGCCGAACTGCCGGACTCTTCCCCGGCCACGGACTCCGAACCGCCTATGCCCGTGCCTATCGAATCCGACTGGGCGCCGATCATGGAGTTCACCTCCGCGGGTATCTTTCAGCACGCGCCCTTCGGTGACATACTAAATTCATTAAAGTCTCTCTCCTTGTCAGGAGAGTCCTGGCCGAACTATGTCCGGCAGGATTGGGATGCGGATTATGAAGAAAATTCGCCGCCCACCCACCACCCACTTAGTAGCCACTATCGACGATTTGACCGACATGCTCGACTTCGACTCCGAAGACATCGACGGTATGGACGATGATGCAGAAGACGAACAGGAGCCACTGCCCATGGGGCACTGGACGCCCACTTCATCATATGATGTATACATGGTGGACACACCCAAAGAAAACGATGACGAGGAACGGAAGGACACAGCGAAGGATCGATCCCTCGAGAAGCAGTCAAAGCAGTGGCGTAAGCGCCGCTCCAAATCCTGCCTCGGCAGAAACAGCAATCATATAGACCCAGCGATAGAGTAGGGTGAGCCAGCGGACGACAAACATGGCATTGAACCACCGTCCGACCACGGCAACACGGAGAATCAAACCGAACAACCCGACTCCGGCGAAGATAACAGTCCGGATGACATCACACCGGACAGGCACCCGGAGCAACAGAATACACATCAAAGGCTTGTTGCCACTGCAAGGAGTCTGAAAAAGCAAAAGCAAAGGCTCAGGGCTGCACAAGACACACTCAGAATTAGATGGAGTGAAGTACTCAACACTGCAGCAAAGTACGGCGGTAGTCGCCACACAAAGATCTACCCGAAGCGAAAGCTGCTACCTGAATTCGATGATGAGGCCTTAGAGCCCCCGCAATCAAAAAACAAAACAGCCATCCGGTCGGATAGAGGACCTCGTGGCCAACATAGAGCGGAAAACGACGCTGCACACAAGCTATTAAGCGATCCACGTGAGGACGCGCATCAAAAGGACGGCGCAACCAGATCCATCTATGGGCCAAGCAAGCGCGCTCCATCAAGCAATGCAACACAACAAAAATCCGAACACCACGGTACACCCAAATACAGGGGTGCCGCACACCCCCTATGTTTCACCGATGAGGTGCTAGACCATGGATTTCCAGAGGGATTCAAACCCGTAAACATAGAGGCGTACGACGGAACGACAGACCCTGGTGTCTGGATTGAGGACTACATCTTCCATATCCACATGGCTCGAGGAGACGATCTCCATGCCATCAAGTACTTACCCCTCAAGCTCAAAGGGCCAGCTCGGCACTGGCTTAAAAGCCTCCCCGAAAACTCCATTGGAAGCTGGGAAGAGCTCGAAGACGCTTTTCGGGCAAATTTTCAAGGGACCTATGTCCGACCACCGGATGCAGACGATTTAAGTCATATAACTTAACAGCCCAGAGAGTCAGCCCGAAATCTTTGGAACAGGTTCCTCACTAAAAAGAACCAAATAGTCGACTGTCCGCACGCCGAAGCCTTAGCAGCTTTCAAGCACAGCATTCGAGACGAATGGCTTGCCAGACACCTTGGCCAAGAAAAGCCGAGAACAATGGCAGCATTAACAAGCCTCATGACCCGCTTTTGCGCGGGCGAGGACAGCTGGTTAGCCTGATGCAGCACCAGCGACCCAAGTACATCTGAAGTCAGGGACGGAAACGGGAATCCACGACGCGGCAAAAACAAGCGCCGGAATAAAGAAGACAGCCCGAAGAGCACGGTGGTAAATGCCGGATTCAGAAGCTCTCGGCCAGGTCAGCAAAAGCCGCCCTCCAAAGGCAACAGAGACGAACTGTCCAGTATGAACAAGATTCTGGACAAACTATGTCAGATCCACGGCACCCCCGATAAACCTGCAAATCATACCCATAGAGAATGTTGGGTCTTCAAGCAGGCCGGCAAACTCAACGCCGAACATAAGGGGCAGGATACACCAAGCGAAGACGAGGACGAGCCTCGCAAGCAAAGCACGGGGGAACAGAAGAAATTCCCACCAAAAGTCAAAACAGTAAACGTGTTACACGTGATGAAGGGGAGAAACAAAGCGGCACTCCTAGAGACACATGCCCCAGGGCCTACCACCGCGGAGTTCTGCCACTGGTCGTCCAAACCGATCACCTTTGACCATCGGGATTACTCGGCAAGTAACCGACATGCAGGATGGGCTGCCTTGGTGTTAGACCCGATAATTGACGGATACAACTTCACACGAGTGCTGATGGACGACGGCAGTAGTTTAAACCTGACATATCAGGACACAATCCGCAAAATGGGGATAGATCCAACAAAAATCAGCCATAGCAATACTACCTTTAAAGGAGTAACGCCAGGCCAAGAAGCCCATTGTATGGGCTCCCTGCTACTAGAGGTTATATTCGGCTTTCCCGATAACTTCCGCAGCGAAAAGTTAACCTTCCACATCGCTCCGTTCCAAAGTGGCTATCAAGCACTACTCGGACATGAAGCTTTCGCTCGCTTTAACGCAATACCACATTACGCTTCTCTCATGCTTAAGATGCCTGATCCATGTGGCATCATTACAGTAAATGGAAATATTGAGCGCTCCTTGCGCGCGGAAGACCGTGCGGCTGCCTTGGCAGCCGCACACTAGATGGCCTCACCAACTAGAGCATCTGACAGGTCGTTAAGACCACGGACACGGTTAGACGATTCTGGTGTAGCTATATATAATTGATACAGGTTTGATGGCTATACCCCTACAATAATACAAGGGGCTCAACGTGTGTATAAAAGTGACAATTAGGCTCAAGTTTACTCATCTTGAACTGTACATGGTTTATTTAGGATAACCTACCTTTTGCACGAAAACTTTTCAACTAAGTTCCTCTCTTTTTTGGATGACCATCGTGCTACACCCGTCCAGAATACGGCACAACGGAAACACAGGCGCAGACGTGCAGCAGGGACCCGTTCCAAGGATTCTTTTTAGATTAAGACCCTGCATAAACCCTTTTTACTGTCTCTTGTTGATACACATCCCCTGGATTCTCAGTACAATTGAGAAGGATGCTGACGTATTGGCATGTGGACATGTCAGAATATTGCACGTACCTCGACACCAGGGGCTTATTACAAAGGGCACTGTTTAGCTCGGTTTACATCATAAAGACCGAATACCTTAGGGAGTGTTCGGCGTCGCGAGTTTGGCCTTATATGCTTCAGCTCCGAATCATGTCCTTGGTAAAATGTTGGGTTTGGCCGGCTCCTGTGTTTTGCTGCCTTACGTTCGGCTCTATCGGCTAAGGCGGCACTAGGAGAACTACTGCGATTGTGCCCTGGTTCATCCGAACGAGCACCTCAGTAGAGAAAGTCTAAAACTGACTGTCATGATATAGCGTGAGACTGGTCAACCACTCGATGACCTAGCAGAATCTTCGGGATTCCTCCGCCTTAACAAAGGGCCGTTTCCCAACCAGGCATGTATGCGCCCCGAATTCGGATGAGCGCGGAGCCACCAGGGGCTATATAGTAGCCCCACTGTCAAACTCCTCTGGCTTAGTGAAAGTGTTAAAGCATTATAGTCCGATTGCCTAGTTCGCTACGCTATCACCTCCTTCATGGTCCAAGACATTGGATCAAGTGCGAACATGCGTCTTCTGCGAGCACCCCCGCATTACATGCATGAGGGCGGAAGCCGACGACTGCCATCTTTCAGGTTATATACATATATACATAAACGGCCGCATAGGAGGCATCATAGTACTTTCGGGCAAAAGTATAAATACAGCCTTGATAAACTCAATAAAACATTGTTTTTACAATGGGAATATATGTCACTCAAACATAATATTCTTCGAGCACTGAGCCTCTATTGAACAAGCGCCTTCAAGAACTTCTTCAAAGTAGTGCTCAGCAGCCACTGGGCCTATGGCCGAACCCTGTGCCACAACAATGGTGGCATCCATCTCCGCCCAGTATGTTTTGACACGGGCAAGGGCCATCCGTGAGCCCTCTATGCACGCCGACCTCTTTACAGCATCGATGTGTGGCACAACACCAAGGAATTGTTGGACTAAGCTAAAGTAGCTATTTAGCCTTGGCCCTCTCGGCCACACATGATCCACAACGGACCTCATGGCAAGTCCGGATAATCTATAGAGCTCGGCCCACTCGGCCATTTGCTCATTCCACAGCAGCGGACGGGCTGGAGCATGAAACTGTGACCAAAACAGTTTTTCCACTTCGTGATCTTTCCGATCCTTGAAGTACTTGGCCGCATCAGCAGCACTTGCAGCCAAATCCACGTAGGCGTCCGTAGAACTCCATAGTCAGTCCAGAGGTGCATACTTCGGATCCCCGAATTTAGTCCGCAACAAGAAGGGCTTCCCAGATACAATATACACAGCTTGATGCAGCTCCTCCTTCGTCTCTCTAATTTTGGAGCGGGCTTCCTTGGCAGTCACCCGGGCCTTTTCCAGGTCCGTCGCCTTCGCCCGGTTTTCTTCTTCAAGAAGCTGGTAATGGTCAGCAGCATCTTTTAACTCTATAGCCATCTTGGCTATTTTTTCTTTGCTCTCGCAATGTGCGGCCTATTCGGCCCTTAACTCTTCGGCCGCCTTTAAAGCGGCCGCATTGCTACTCCTTGCTTGCTCCTTGGCTCGGGTAAGCTCCGCCCGAAGGGTCTCCACGGTGGCAGCTCCATCTGCAGTCAAACATATTAAAGATACTAGCATCATGCTACTCTTATTATGTGACAATCACCAGAGAAATCACCTACCCTGTGCCTCGTCAAGCCGCTTGTTAACAAGCACGATGTCGGCATCTGCCGCATCCAGTTGCCGCCTTAGTTCGGCAAACCCATCAGTCCAGCTAGCCACCGGAGCTTCAACCACCTGCACATAAAGGCGGTCTAGTTATTACCTGGGACTATGATCCTCTGTTTGCCGCCATTTTCGATGACAACCAGAGTCTCAGGGGCTACTATCTACACAGGGCACATCTAAAAATGTGCGCTACTGTCAACAATGTACATCATTTCGTGTACCTCAAAACCCGTTAGTAGACTCATAAAGGCTTCATGCAACCCGCTTTCGGCGGACGAAATCCTTTCAATCACCGTACCCATCAATGTGCGGTGCTCTTCTGAGATAGCCACTTGCTCTAGCAGATCCCTCAGTACGTCCGACCGCACACCAGACGGTGCCGGACTCTTTTGATTACTCTCTTCAAGAGCCGGATACTAAGGACTTCGGGTGGCCATAGGATTACCTTCTGGCCTTGCCGAATCAGGAGAAACCCTCCGAGACGACACCTCGGGGTCGCCCGCCTCGTGAGGCGGTGTGGCAGGGGGAGGCGTTTCGCTCTCCATCATCTCTGGAAGAAGATCCCCTGAAGACGAGCTCTGCTGAGAAGGGCTAAGATCCGAACTGCAAGATAAAAGCTTCGATTATTTTCCTCAGAAGTAAAGCGAGATATTTTCATTATTAAGTACCCTGTTACATACAGCTTGGTGGAGGGCTGATCCCCTTGAGGGCATGGTGCGGCCAGGGTATCCCCCATGGCAGGACCCTCTGGCGGAGATTTCTTCCCCCGTTTGGAGACCATTGTCTCCGGGTCCTCAGAGGCGGTTCTCTTCCTTCCCTGGGGAGAGGAAGTTTCAGTTCCTCCTCCCCGGCTAACCTCCTTCGCGGAGGCGCTAGCCTCCTTGTTCCCCCCTTTATCTTCTCCTGAGGGCACTTGATAAGGCGCGATCTCCAGCATCCTGGTTAGCACGGGATTTGGTGAGGTATCAGGGAGGGGGGCCGGACACCTGATCAACTTTGCCTTCGCTATCCATTCCTGGTCAAAAGAGCAGATTTTTAAGGGCAACATTGAGATAAATAAACGGATAGTGTGTTCGGATGCGGGGCTACTTACTTGGGTATCCGGGCGATTGCAGCTCAGACCTGCATCCTCAGTGATGTCCGGATACATTATTTGTGGTCCGAAGAACAATTTATACATCTCTTCGTGCGTCATGCCGAGGAAATTTTGAATAGCTCGCGGTCCTTTCTGGGTTGAATTCCCACATGCGAAGGGGCCGGCGTTTGCAGGGCTGGACTTGACGAACTAGCATAACTTGCACTACCATAACCAGACTGAAATCTCTTTCAAAGAGATCTCGGATACGGCTTTGCAGTATTGGCATGTCCTTGGCTGGACCCCAGCTCAGCCCCCTGCTGATCCATGACATCAGTTGTGGTGGGGGGCCTGAGCGAAAGGTGGGGGCAGCTACCCACTTGGCACTTCGGGGAGTTGTGATGTAGAACCACTCCCGCTGCCACAATCTGGACACCTCTGGGAAGCAACCCTCAGGCCATGGAGCGTCAGCTATTTTGCTTATTAAAGCACCTCCGCATGTTGCGTTCTGCCCCTCGATCATCTTCGGCTTCACATCGAAGGTCTTGAGCCACAGGCCGAACTGAGGGGTAATGCGGAGGAAGGCCTCACATACGACAATAAATGTCAAGATGTGAAGAAGGGAATCCGGGGCCAGATCGTGAAAATCTAGCCCATAATAAAACATAAGACCCCTAACAAAGGGATCTAGAGCGAGGCCTAGTCCTCGAAGGAAGTGGGAGACGAACACGACACTCTCGTTGGGTTTGGGAGTAGGGACAACCTGCCCTCGGGCGGGCAGCCGATGGGAAATTTCGGTGGTCAGATATCTGGCCTCTCTCAACCTCTTGATGTCCTCCTCCGTGACGGAGGAAGGCATCCACCGACCTTGAAGGTTGGATTCGGACATAGTTGAAGGTCTGAAGCACCTGACCTGAGTTTTGGGTGTTAGAACTCGAGGCGGGGGAAGGATTTGATTGAGCACGAGAGGGGAAAAAAGAAAAAGCCTTGTCCCCTTTATAAAGAGAGTGAATATCAAGCGTCCTCCTCGTGGCCATTTGGGACTTGCCTAAGATCTAGGAGTCCTACCGATAGGCACGGTTGGGTTACCCATGTCCGTATTGATGAGAATCCCGTAATAATGGGGACACGATCTCTGCTTCGACAAGACGTGCCAAGGAAACCGCCTCGCGAAACACGCTGAGATTGGTTATGAAAAATGATTCGAATAAAGACCTGGCTGTGGTGTGATGTCACACTACGGGGCATGTCAACAGATTAGATTTATGGAAATATTATTCTCTCTATGGTGGTATGTGGAACTTGTTTTGCAGAGCCGGACACGATCCTCGTGTTCAAAATCTTCTATGATGTATTCGGAGGAGGACCCGCCTTGCAATTCCGAAGACAATCTGCGCGCCGGACTCATCATCATTGAAGCCTGGTTCAGGGGCTACTGAGGGAGTCTTGGATTAGGGGGTATCCGGACAGCCGGACTATATCCTTTGGCCGGACTGTTGGACTATGAAGATACAAGATTGAAGACTTCGTCCCGTGTCTGGATGGGACTCTCCTTGGCGTGGAAGGCAAGCTTGGCAGAATGAATATGTAGATCTCATTCCTTGTAACCGACTCTGTGTAACCCTAGCCCCCTCCGGTGTCTATATAAATCGGAGGGTTTGGTCCGTAGGACCAACAACAACAATCATACCATCGGCTAGCTTCTAGGGTTTAGCCTTGTCGATCTCGTGGTAGATCAACTCTTGTACTACTCATATTATCAAGAACAATCAGGCAGGACGTAGGGGATTACCTCCATCAAGAGGGCCCGAACCTGGGTAAACATCATGTCCCCTGCCTCCTGTTACCATCCGCCTTAGACGCACAGTTCGGGACCCCCTACCCGAGATCCGCCGATTTTGACACCGACAGGGGGTTTCCAGGGACCGCGCGCCATCGCTTGCATCTTGGGTGGCGCTCAGGCTCCAGCCTCTGAGCGCATCTTCAAGCAGTTTGCTCATGAGGTGAACGTGGCGCTCCCTAGGCTCGAGGCGATGCACCCACTCAGGTGGTCCAAGCACACCATTACCTTCAGCTCATCCAACCAGCTCAAGTGCGCTGCAACTGTCGGCACCCTCCGAATGCTCTGCACACACATCATCAGCAATGTCCTCATCACCAAGACCCTCATCGACATCGGCGCACAGCTCAATGTCCTTTCCGTTGAAATGTTCGACCACCTCCAAGTGCCGTATGATCAGCTGCAGCCAACCAAGCCCTTCTCAGGGGTGACCGACGGCTCCGCCGCCCCGATAAGGCAGGTCCGCCTCCCTGTCACCTTCGGCAAGCGCGACAACTACCGCACCGAGCTCATCGACTTCAATGTCGCCCAGATCCGCCTGCCATACAATGCCATCCTTGGGTATCCAGCCCTGGCCAAGTTTATGGCAGTGAGTCATCATGGCTACAATGTCGTCAAGATGGCAGGAAGCTACGGTGTCATCACGGTCGCCTGCGAGGAAAGGGACACAGTGTGCTCTCTCGAGTGCGCTTACCAAGCTGAAGTGGCCGAAGACCCAGATAACGAAGGCGCCGTCTAACCTCGTGAGGCTTTCCCCAAGAAGAAGAAGAAGCAGCTGCTCTGCCAAGGGCTTCAGGACGGAGGAGTCTCCAACGGCACTGCCTTAGGGCCTGCGCCCACAGATGGGGCGCCGCCCTCTCTCGTCTAGGAAGGAGTGCCCGGTGCCCTCCTCAAGCTGGGCTCGGGGGATCTTTTCTGGAGGGCCTCTGACCTAGCCAATGTCACGAGGGAGGCGCTCGAGCACCACGTGGAGGCATGCTTCGACACACGCTTCCCTTACAAGGGCACAAGGCATGGAGTGCCTGGTGCTCAGGAGTTCATCACCAAGGTGATCGAGGAGCTTCAAGAAGCGAGAATCATGTGCGGTGATCGCCGCACACCACCTGGCACAGCTCCTCATCCTGGCGAGGACGACGAGCTGTGCGTCTGCGTAGACATCCCAGGACTCAACAGGGTGGCATCTCATAGGTCAGTGCGAGGGTCCACCTCACAGCTATGTTCGCATGCCATTTGGCTTGCTGAACACGGCCGTCACCTTCCAGCGCCACCTGCGGAGCGTTCTGGTGGCTCAGGAGGCCCGACATCACGCAGTTCTGGCAGAGATGGCGACAGTTCTTCATGAGCCGCCCGAGCCCCCGATGGCTGTCGAGGCTCAAGACCCGGGCGACTCATGAGGAGCAACTCCTTCAGCATGTGTCTTCAGCCACTTCAACACCTCTCCAACAGCGGTACCAGGTGACTCTTTTTGATTCATTCAGTTGGGGGCGCCCATCGGGCAGCATTATCCCCAAGTCGCACGGGCCTGTCCCTATGACATGTATCCCTTTTGCATCTCTAGCTTACCCTGTTCAGGGCGCCCCTTGGGCTGCATCATCCCCAGGCCGCATGGGTCCATCCCCACGGCATGTATCGTCCTTGCATTTATCTAAACTAGCTTGCCTCCTTGCATGAGTTACCTTATGATTATCACCTACCTGTCCGGTACCGCGATACTATGAACGTCGTGGGCCCTTGCAAGCCCGCCTGCAAACGCCTCATGATTAAGGACTGGCACGGCGTCTGTCCTCGGGTCCGTCCCTGCAGCGTCGCTAAAACTCAAGAGGCTGAGCTCTGGCTCGCGGGCCAGCTCCCATGTACGTCACCTCCCATGTCCCTTGGTGCCTTGTTCTCGCATGATCTAAACACGGACGAGCGATTCAGGGCGCGCGACCCGGTGACTCGTCAACGCGAGAACCGGGCACCAGTTGTCTTCCTTCAGGATTTTCGCATGAGAAGACGGGACACGACGTCTGTGCTCGGGTCCGTCCCTGCAGCGTCGACAAACCCAACGGCTGAGCTCTGTCTGGCGGGCCGGCCCCATTCACGTGACCTCCTTGAGTCATTGGTGTTTGGCCTTCTCATCTGATCACCTCTGGAGATTCATTCCGTGCAGGTTGTCTAACCATCTCGCATGACCATCTCAGCTGTAAGTTATCAAATTCCGGCACAACCCGCCTTGAGGTAGGGCCTCATGAGTCCCGTGCTGGCTCCCGAGTGCCTAGACACACCTCGTCTAGCCCTGCCGTGCAAGCCATGTGTCAGAGTGGGGTTGTACATGCCCTGAGGGCTCCACTCAGAGGGGGCCCCCACCCACGCACCAGGTGGAAGCACCATGCTCCGCGCTGGCAGTTGACACGGTCGAGGACCGGCTATGCCCGTGCAAGTGCGGAAGTGCTACGCTCCGCGCTGGTGATAAACAACTGAGGGTGGCCCCTTGGCCGCATCAACCTTAGGGAGCCGCCAGGCTTAGTGTCCAGCCTCATAGCTACTCTTCCCTTCAGGATAGCCACACGAGGGGCTGCGCACAGGGGCTGCACCCAGGTCACGCCTGGCGCATGCCACCTTGCCAGGTCCCTCGGACCTGGTCGTCGCGCGCACCTCCCAAGCGGGACCTCGGCGAGGATAGGTACGGAGGTTTGCTCGTACGTCAAGGGGGACTCCTGAGCATCATGACTCAGGAGCCTAACTAGTCACGTAGCCGCTCACCCCTTGGCCTCATCCTAGTGATCCGGAGGACCCAACGGCGGCTGAGGTATGCGCGGGGGCGGGCCCTGCTGACGCAGAATGCTAAGGCCTACTTGCATATTCCCTTCCCAGGGGTTGTTTGCACGTCAAGGGGGACTCCTGAGCATCGCTACTCAGGAGCGTAACTGGTCTTGTAGCCCTGACCCCTTGGCCTCGTCCGGGTGATCTGGACGACCCAACGGTGGCTGAGGCACTCTTGCGGCCGGGCCCTGCCGACGCAGAATGCTAAAGCAATGGGAAGGAAAATCGCAAAACCATAACAAATTATTACAAGCCATACTGTTCTTGAAATGCCAAACACAAGTTTTAACGCCTCCACGAGCCACGGTGCACGTGTCAGGAAATAAAAGTGGAGGGGAGTGCCACCAGCAAGCCTTCTCTTCATCCTTGGGCGCCACCGTCGCACGCAAGGGGTGTCCTTTCGACGTCGGCATCACCGTCAGCCGTGGCTGCAAGAACGGCGGTATCACCAACTAGGGGCGCAGGGTCGATGGCAAGGAACTTCTCCAGCAGGGCCTCTACCCAGTCCTTCACGGCATCAGCAGCAGCTACGCAGTGCTTCTCATCCACGGGCTCTACCAGGGCATTGAGGTCAACGCTGTTGGAGATATGCCCTAGAGGCAATCATGTATGATGATATTTCCTATGCATTTATGAATAAAGTTAGTCCTTGGACATTATCAATGATGTGTCTCAGCAGGTACGTGACTTGTTTGTGGGACTATACATTGTATGATGACTGTCATAAAAGGTCCCTAGTCGAAAGGGCTGTGTGGACTCGCACCCGACTAGACTAGGACATGAAACGGCCGATGGCTTGGTCTCACTATCCATGGAGCATTGGATGCTAACCGGATAATATGGACTCAGAAGGATCTGGTCGGATTCGACGTAGTCAGATCCGAGTTGAGGTAAGGTCCGAGTCAGACAGACCCAACTATGAGACGCAGCGATATGTCATCTGTGAGTCTCTAGTACAACATACATTCTATGTCCTAAGACCTGAGCTGGCGCATGTACTCGGGATGGTGACACACTTGCTTTGGGCCAACCAATGCTAGTTCGTGACTGGGTAGTTATAAAGGTAGGTTTCGGGCTTGTCCAGACCCATGCTGCGAGACATGGTCGAGCAAGATGTGATTTCCCCGCCGATCAGGAGAGATATACTCTGGGTGCCTCGTGTAATCCAACCAGGATAAGCATGGCCTCGTGACAAGGATTATGAGATAATCTGGTTTGTGGTCGGCATCACTAGAACGAGAAAGAAGTTGGGCTAGCACAAGGATGACAGACTCGGCTTGAGCCCGACGACATAAATCGTGTGGCAAAAGGAATGGAAGTATGATATACAGGTTCGCCTAACCAGCTTCATAGTCTGCTTGGTGTTCGGCATGCCTTGCTAGGGGCCGCTACCAACCATGCAGTTCGGAGGTAATCCGAACTGCGACCAAGCCGGCTTGAACCTAAGGGGTCGCATGCTTAATTGAAGGAACCTACGAGGTCGGATCCGAGAACACTGGTCGGATGTGATCCGAGCTGTGTTCGGATTCTCACTGAGTAGATTTATGGGCTTTAGGGTCCATGCGAAGCCCAAGTGTTGAGCCCACGACGGACGCCTATATAAAGTGGGGGTGCGGCACACTCTGGAAATTGATTGCTCCGGCGCTGTCACTAAGGTTTGCATGGGTTGCGAATAGCCACCTCTACTCGACCGCCGATTGTGTGATCAGACCTAGCAGTCCACCACATGGTCTTCCTCCTGCACGGGCGGATACCGTTAGAGGTGGTGCACTTGCGCCGCTCCGACGAACCTATATGTGGGAACCGACGACTGGCTGTACGAGGGAGATCGGACAAGGGGGAGACGATCCACGCGGACGCGCTGCCCGAACTCTTCTTCCGCTGCACAACGCTGCGCGTCTAGTGGTAACGATCTGTGATTCATCTCCCGTAGCATGTTCATGTTGTTCTACGCGTAGGAAAATTTTAATTTGCAGTCAACGCACCCTACCGTAGAACCCAACAGTTGTATCAGAGCCTTTGCTATAGGATTTGAATTTGGATCGTATGCATATTAGATATGTGGAGGCGATAGATGAGATTTGTTGTCGTTGATGAGTTCGGCTGTGTGCACGGTTGATGAGATCAATTGCACATGGGGATCGATGTGGCTATGTTTTCTGATGATCGGAGTCGATAAGGTCATGACACAACCTACCCTATCGGTCGGTGCCCGCCATCAGGGTTAACAGTGAAATGTAAATCCGAATCGGACTCGCAATGATCGATAAGATCGGTCAGATTTTAAAATTCGGCATGATCGGAGTTCAGATGTGATTTGTGATCAGACCGCCGTGTACGTAGCGCCTTGTATTTCGTACACAATCACTCAAACCGGTAGAATGTGATTCTATTCATAACTTTGTTTTGCAGGTTTGATGTGAATAGTATGGCTCATGTGTATGTGATGCATGTGTGTAAATTATACATGGGTTGCGTGTCATGTTTGTCAGCCACCAGGAGCCAAAGTGCTGCCATTATATTGTATAACGACCTGCATGTCGACTTGTGACTCTATGTAAAATTAATTACTAGTTGTGGTAGTTGGATAATAGAGATCAGGTTGGTGGCTTGGCGTCCCGGCGTGACAAACAAGATGGAGTTCCTAGATGGTCATTGGAGTCGAAGCTGACCTGGAAGAACAATCATGAAGGAGCCATACTATTTCACAATATATGTCTTACTTGTGATTGTTATGCTTCTTTGTTTCTATGCATGTTAAAGTGGTAGAAAGATCCCTCAAGAATATCAAGTGCATTGTCATCCCCGATGTTGCACCTTCGCACGTCAAGTACGTCTAGTAGCGGGCTCATAAAATTGGGGTGCTGCTAGGTGTCCTTGAACTGAAGGGTTCGTGTCGGACATGGACATGCACTGCATCAGGTTAACTTGACAAGGCTATCAAAATGGTTTTGGTCCTTGTCGCAAACAAGGTTGGGGGCCAGGGTATGAGATACCTCCTCGACCGATAGGAGTCGTATAGAGATACGATTAGCAAGGAGTTGCTTACCGGATACACATGTTGCCTAGCAGTGATGCTAAAGCTCACTAGTCGCATGTGCTAGCCGGATCCTGAATCACTAAGAGTTTGTAGAGGGATGCCAATTTCACTGGGATTATTTATATTTAAGGCTCGAATTACTGTACATAAACACATTGCTTAGTGATTGCATATTTTCTGTTGTACATCAATGGCACCACCTGCTCAGCCCAACTTTGCATTGAAATCAATTCTGGAAAAGGATAAACTGAATGGAACAAACTTTACCACCTGGTATAGAAATATGAGAATTGTTCTCAAGCATGATAAAGAGGAACATGTTCTAGAGGATCCACTTCCAGAGGAACATGCTGATAATGCTAATACCACAACTAAGAATGCCTACCAGAAACTCGTTGATGAATCAATGGAGATCAGCTATCTGATGCTGGCTTGTATGGAGCCTGGTTTGCAACAACATATCGAAAATGTTGAGGCTTACGATATGATCGAGAGTCTCAAGGGCATGTTTTAGACACATGCTAGGACCAAAAGGTTCAACGTATGGTGATCCTTGATGGATTGCAAGCTGAAGGAAGGTGATCCACTGAGCCCACATGTGATCAAGATGATCGGATATGTGCAAGCTTTGGATCGTTTGGGCTTCCCGCTCTTCGATGAGCTGGCACTGATGCAGTTCTGGGTTCTCTTCCGCCCAGCTATGGGACATTCATCTCGTACTATCATATGCATGGCATGGATAAGAAACTCACTGAATTACATGGGATGCTCAAAGTGGCAGAGCAGGATATTAAGAAAGGCACGCATCAAGTGTTGATGGTGCATAAATCGGCTAAGTTCAAGAAGAGTTGGTCCAAGAAAAAGGCTAAGGCAAAGGGCACGGAGACGGTAACCTCTGCCGGCACGCCGAAGTCTGGACTAGACTCGAAGACAATTTTCTATCATTGCAAGGAGACCGGTCACTGGAAGAGGAACTGTAGCAAGTGGCTTGCAGAGCATGGCAAGAAGGCCGGAAATGCTTCTTCGGGCAAAGGTACACTTGTTGCATATGTTATAGACATTTACGTTGCTGACATATCTAGTAGCTCTTGGGTATTTGATATCGGATCAGTTGTTCATATTTACAACTCGATGCAGGGGCTGGTAAGAGCTAGACGTGTGGCACAAGGGGATATTGACATCAGGGTCAGCAACAAAGCTAGAGTTGCTGCATTGGAGGTCGGCATGATGCAGCTCCAGCTTCCTTTTGGCTTTATTTTGGAATTGAATAATTGTTATTACATTCCTGCACTTAGTCAGAACATTATTTCTACCTCATGCTTGATGAGTCAGGGTTATGAATTCAATTTAAAGGATAATAGTTGTTCGTTGTATTTGAATGGTATTTTCCACGGCTATGCACCCATTGTTGAATGGCTATTTATATTGAATCTAGAACAGAAACAGGTCTATAACGTGAACGTCAAGAGGCATAAGCCTCATGAGATAAATCCGACATACTTCTGGCATTGTCGGCTTGGACACATTAGTCTAAAACACATAAAGAAGCTCCATGATGATGGGCTCCTAACTTCATCCGACTTTGAGTCCTTTGAGACATGCGAATCATGCTTGCTCAAGATGACTAAGTCTCCTTTCGCAAATAGTTGCGAGAGGGCATCTGAGGTACTGGAACTTATACATAGTGATGTGTGTGGTCCAATGAGCACAACTGCCACAGGTGGCTATCAGTACTTCATGACTTTTACCGATGACTTGAGTAGATATGGATATATATATTTTTGATGAGGCACTAGTCAGAAGCTTTTGAAAAGTTCAAAGAGTTTCAAAATGAGGTTGAGAATCAACTCCTCAAGACTATAAAACTTCTACGATCAGATCATGGAGGTGAGTACATGAGCCATGAGTTTGATGATCATCTGAAAAGCCGAGGCATTGTACCTCAGCTCACACCCCCGGGTACACCATAGAGAAATGGCGTGTCGGAACAGAGGAATAGGACCTTGTTGGACATGGTCCGATCAATGATGAGCAAATTGGATTTACCCTTGTCATTCTAGGGATACGCTCTAGAAACTACAGCTTTCACACTTAACAAGGTACCATCAAAATCCATAGATAAGACACCACATGAGATATGGACCGAGAAGAGTCCCAGTTTGTCTTTTCCAAAGATTTGGGGTTGTGAAGCATTTGTCAAGTGACTTATGTCAGAAAATCTTACACTCAAGTCGGATAAATTCATATTCGTGGGATATCCGAGGGAAACCCTGGGATATGGCTTCTACAACCGGGAAGAGAACAAAGTGTTTGTTGCTCAGAACGAGGTTTTCCTTGAGAAAGAGTTTCTCAGTCAGGAAGCAAGTGGGAGGATAGTCCGACTCAAAGAAATTGGAGTACCACTCCGGGACGGCTCGATGGGTGATGAGATCATACCGGAGTTAGTCAGGGAACCCGTAGTGGAAGAGGCACCGGAACCACGCAGGTCGGAAAGATTGCGCAGAGTGCGTGATGTATTGTTGCTAGAAAGCAACGAGATGACCACGTATGCGGAAGCGATGGTGAGCCCAGATTCCAAGGCATGGATAGACTCCATGAGATCCGAGTTAAAGTCCATGGATGAAAATCAAGTCCGGTACTTAGTTGATCCGCCGCCTGGCATAAAGACCATTGGCTACAAATGGGTCTTCAAGAAGAAAACCGATGTGGATGGAAATGTTCAGATCCACAAAGCTTGGCTTGTCGCTAAAGGTTATTGACAAGTTCAAGGAATTGACTACGACGAGACTTACTCACCGGTAGCAAAGCTGAAGTTGGTGAGGATCGTACTAGCTATAGCTGCATATTTCGATTACGAGATATGGCAGATGGATGTCAAGACGGCTTTCCTTCATGGAAATTTAACCGAGGACATGTATATGGTACAGCCCAAGGGTTTTGTCGATCCGACTAGGACTAGTAAAGTATGCAAGCTCAAGAAATCCATTTATGGGTTGAGGCAAGCATCTCGGAGTTGGAACAATCATTTTGATGAGGTCGTCACTGGTCTCGGTTTCATCAAAAGCGACGAGGACGCTTGTTTATACAAGCATTTAAGTGGGAGCTCGATTGTGTTTTGATCTTGTTTGTGGATGACATACTACTGATCGGAAATGATGTTTCGATGCTGAACTCGCTCAAGGAATCATTGAATGGCAAGTTTTCAATGAAGGACCTTGGTGAGGCAGTTTACATTTTAGGCATCAAGATCTATAGAGATAGATCGAGGAGGCTGCTCGTCTTGAGCGAAAGCACGTACATAGATAAAGTGTTGAAGCAGTTCAACATGAGTGAGGCCAAGAAAGGGTTCTTGCCTGTCTCACATGGTATAAGGCTAAGCGAGACTCAGACACCTTCGACATCTGATGAGCGAAGCGGGATGAGTCAGATTCTGTATGCCTCGGCAATTGGATTCATCATGTATGCCATGATATGTACATGGTCTGATGTTGCTTTTGCAATAAGCCTAACAAGTAGATCCAGTCCAACCCAGGAGAGAGTCACTGGGCAGCGGTAAAGACTATTTTGAAGTACCTGAAAAGGACTAAAGAGATGTTCCTAGTTTATGGCGGTGAGGAAAAGCTTGTGATAAGAGGTTACACCGATGCTAGTTTCCAGACGGACAAAGATGATTGTCAATCACAGTCCGGATTCGTGTATGTCATGAACGGAGGAGCAGTGAGCTGGAGGAGTTCCAAGAAAGATACCGTGGCCGATTCTACCACAGAAGCCGAATACATTGCGGCTTGTGAAGTTGCAAAGGAAGGTGTTTGGATCCGGAACTTTATGGATGATCTTGGTATCTTACTAGCCTTGGTAAAATCGTTGGACCATTATTGTGATAATTCTGGTGCCATCGCACAAGCCAAGGAGCCGAGGGATCATCACAAGACCGGACACATAGATCGGAAAATATTACCTGATACGAAAATTGTAAAGAATGGTGATGTTGAGTTATGCAAAATTCACACGGATGCAAATGTTTCAGATCCGTTAACTAAGCCACTTCCACAATCCAAGCATGAGGAGCATGTTAGAGCTATGGGCATTCGATGTCTATTTGATTGACTCTAGTGCAAGTGGGAGACTGTTGGAGATAAGCCCTAGAGGCAATCATGTATGATAATATTTCCTATGTGTTTATGAATAAAGATAGTCCATGGACATTATCAGTGATGTTTATCAGCAAGTACATGACTTGTTTGTGGGACTATACATTGTATGATGACTGTCCTAAAAGGTCCCTAGTCGAAAGGGCTGTGTGGACTTGCAGCCGACTAGACTAGCATATGACACGGTCGATGGCTTGGTCTCACTAGCCATGGAGCATTGGATGCTAACCGGATAATATGGACTTGGAAGGATCTGCGTCGAATCCGAGTTGAGATAAGGTCCGAGTCGGACAGACCCAACTATGAGACGCAGCGATATGTCATCTGTGAGTCTCTAGGACATCATACATTCTATGTCCTAAGACCTGAGCTGGCGCATATACTCGGGATGGTGATAGACTTGCTTTGGGCCAACCAAACGCTACTCCATGACTGGGTAGTTACAAAGGTAGGTTTCGGCCTTGTCCAAACCCATGCTGGAGATATGGTCAAGCAAGATGGGATTTGCCCCTCGGATTAGGAGAGATATACTCTGGACCCCTCGTGTTTTTTTGACAGAAAGACTGTAAGGGAACCCCCTACAGTATAATTGGTACAACAAACCCAAATTGCAAGTACCATGCCTTGAACCTGGGTGGGTGGGAAGGCATCAGCCCCTTCCCACCACTAGGCTATGCCTTAGTCTGTTGGGCCCCTCGTGTTATCCGACCAGGATAAGCATGGCCATGCGACAAGGATTATGAGATAACCTGGTTTGTGGTCGGCATCACTGGAACGAGTAAGAGGTCGGGCTAGCACAAGGATGAAATACTCGCCTTGAGCCCGACAACATATATCGTGTGGCAAAAGGAATGGAAGTATGATGTACAGGTTCGCCTAACCGACTTCATGGTCTGCTTGGTGTTCGGCATGCCTTGGTAGGGGCCGCTACCAACCATGCAGTTCGGTGCGGTCACTAGGGTTTGCATGTGTTGCGAATAGCCACCTCCACTCGACCGCCGACTATGTGATCGGACTTAGCAGTCCGCCACATGGTGTTCCTCCTACACGCGTGGATACCATTAGAGGCAGTGCAATTGCACCGCTCCGGCGAACCTGTACGTGGGAACCGATGACTGACTGTATGAGTGAGATCGGACGAGGAGGAGAAGATGCACGCAGACGCGCTGCACCAACTCTTCTTCCGTTGCACGGCACTGCGCCTCTAGTGGTAACGATCTGTGAGTCATCTCCCATAGCATGTTCCTGTTATTCTGCGCGTAGGAAAATTTTAATTTGCAGTCAACGCACCCTACCGTAGAACCCAACAAACGCCGGTATCGCAAAGATGAAGATGGTTGAAGACGCGTGTCAGAACCGAGGAAGAGAGCGCGCGGGCTTCCCCCTCCACCATGGAGCCGACCCCGTTAACGATGCCCTCGAGCGCCATGACAAGATTAGGGAGTAGCTCGGCGGGGCCTTCCTCGTCGGACACCAACGGCTTCTTTAAGCCCTTCCCATAGAGCTCCCGCAGTGCCTCGCGGGACTTGAAGGCAGCACGATCTTCAACGAGAACCTTCGCCTTGACTTCCAGTTTAGCCTTCTCCGCCTCCACCTTCTTCGCCAGCTCCTCCAGGCGGCTGCGCTCTGTGGCCTACGCCCGCGCCGACTGCTCCAGCTCGGTATCACGACATGCGGCTGCGTCTTCCCGAGCCTTCATCTTCTTCTTCCACGCCTCGTGTTGACGAGCCTTGTTGGTGTGCTTGTTGCGCATGGTCTCCAGCTCGGCATCTGCCGACCGGCAGCGCTCTTTGCCAGTCTCGGCATCCTTCAGTGCCACGTCGCGGGCAGCAGCGGCCAGGCCCGCGGCTCGCTCGCCTTCCTCTGAGGTTGCTATGGCCTGGCTCAAGGCCGCCCTGACAGACGTGTCAAATCGCAAACACCCTGAGACCAACTCCAAATGCCCTGACGCTAGGCGACGGTCGGCACCTTGATGGTCGTCCCGAAGCTGGGTCAGCATGGAAAGGGCCTCCTCCAGAGCGTCGGTAGGGCAGAAGGATCACGGCCCGGCAGCGTGATGAGAAGAGGAGGAAGCGGCGTCGGCGCCAAGACCTGCAGCTTGGAGGCAGCAGAAGAGGCCGGGGGCTCCTGAGCCTTCAGAGCCTCAGTAGGCAAGCTAGGGGCGGGCGCCTCCAGAGCCGGCTCGGCCATGAAGATCGCCTTCTCCTGAGAACGCCCCCCCCCCCCCCCCGAGTCTCGTGAGGGAAACCCGGCCGTTGAAGCATGGGAGCCACCCCCGTCCTTCCACCCGGCGGGTGGCGCAACCGTGGCAGGCTGCTGGATCCCGAGGGCCATGGCCCCTTCCTTCTTCTTCTTCACCACCAGGTTTGGCCTAATAGCACAGGGGAGAAGCGTCAAGAAACAGGGGCAAGGGCAAGAACGAAAGATCAAGACGGAGCACTAACTGGTCCACGACGGCATACTCCCTCGGCCTTTTCTGATGCACCAAGCCCGGAGACTTCGTGGGCTGGGGCACCGGTGTGCGAGCCCAGGGGCAGATGAGGAGGTGGCGATCGGATCAATGGCAGCACCAGCAGGCTGCGAGGCGGAGGCATCGCCTCGAGTGATCAGCACTGATATGCTTTGGGTGGTGCCCCTGGACCTCGAGGTGACCCCGGCGAGGCTCGGTGGCTCCCTCACCGGGTGCTCGCTGGGTTCGTCGTCATTAGGGAGGGTGAAGAGGAGATCTACTACGCGCGGAGGAGAAGTCTTCCCCTCCCTTCCCGGGTCACCTCCAAATCGGACATCTCCTCATCGCCAGACTCGCCGGAAGACACCACCATTAGGGCCTCGCTGGGCGCTGGTGGGACGAGCCCGCGCTCATTGAAGACGGGCATGGTGGCGGTGACCTATGCTCCATCTGGGCGGCGGCACAACGAAAGATGGTGTTCACACATGACACGTCACCATGTAACCTCGACGCCGGGGGTGATGCACCGCAGCTCACGTCGAAAGAGACCCGTCCGGAAGCGCGATACGCAAGCAATCCGGCAGGTGCTTTTGAGGACCCGAAACCCCACACGCCCGAGAGGGACCATAGGGCGCGCGGCGGCTATGGGCTTCCCTAGATCGAGCTAATCGCCCCTAGGGCCTCGAGGTTCTCCGCCCTGCAATAAGAAGAACAGACGAAGAACGAGGAAGAAGAAGAACTAGGGTTAAGGAGAAAAGGAAAAGGATAAAAAGTGATAGATGATTTTGTCGATTGTGTGTTGTTCAATCGGCCATCACCCCTTAGGTATATAAGAGGTGGCTGGACTTCCCATGCAAGGAAAAGGCTTGGATCCACATCCAAAACCCTAGTCAAATTCGAAATCTGAACTTTCCAAAATTGTTCGGTTTACAACCTGGCTGTACCTTGCAGGCCACGTTTGAGGCAGAAAACGTCCTCGGATGAAAACGATCCCAAAAGCAATCTTCACCGTTCCGACGAGACGAACAACTTTCATGTTGAATGTTTTTTGATCAGAGGCCATCTTGAGGGAGTTTTCGGTTGTTTTCCGAAGTCTGTGGCAGAAAAATCCAGAACCCAGACAAATATCCTTGGAGTGTCCGGCCAAACTCGGAGAAATCCAAAACCCGGATGATCATTCCCGGAGTGTCCGGCCATCCTGATTCAGCCGCGCATTTTCGGCTGTAACTTTTTGCATACGAACACCGATTGACACATTTCTTATATCAAAATCAACCGCTTCGATGAGACGCACAACTTTCATGTTGAAACTTTTTTCATTTGAGGGTACCTTAATTGGGTTTCAAGACATTCCCTAATCTTTTGTCAACATGAGCATCTCTGAACTTGTCATAACTTTTGCATCCGAGCTCTGTTTTAGACCATCTTCATATCCATCTTGATCTTCTCGAAGAGAGCCATCCCATGGTGACATTCAACAATAGGTTTGCATTAATCTTGACATAGCTTCAAGCTACTCTTTATGATCGTGCCACTTTTGAGCGTCAACACATGCCCCCCTGTTTTTTGGCAAAGCTAGCGTGCCGAAAAATAACTTGTACCGTGTTGGTTCTAAGAACGATGTCAACACTCCATCGGCCAGTTATGTGCTTAGGGCAATAATTATATATCGGCCATTATCATTTTTGAATGCTTGATCCAAACTTGGGAGAAACCATCTCAACTTCATTAACAATCCGATGATAAAGATCCATGGATATGTATCTCAAGGTCATCCTCTGAACCATATTGTTTACCCTTTTGCTAGGATTTTGTAGATAATCAACAAAACTTTCCCCAATCCTTATTCCCGCCTGCATAAAAATTTCATTAGTGGCCGAAGCTATGGACTTCGGTTCGGCCTTACCTCTGTTGACAAGACGAAGCATCAGCTATTGAGAGAAATGCAATACACCATGATTAACATAGTAGCCAAATGCTTGTTGTGCCAACTCTTTCAAATTCTCATGTCTAAATATATAAACAATTTTAAAGCAACTCAAGGTAAATTTTGCATCTAGACATACCCCAATATAAACTATAAGTGATTCATCAAAACATTGATAACCCTTGGATATTTTTTGCACTACTCATAACGAAACACCAAAAGCCTCAATATGTATAGCACCTATAGAAAGTAAAAGATTCAATCCAAATAATGGTGCATATTCGGCTTTGATTAGTCATGCATAAAAATATTCTAAGTGGCATGAGGCTTCCAAAATAGTACCATCAGGAGATATATAAACACCACTAACACTTCGGCCATTGCTACGTATTGAACCATCAAAACATAATCTCCATAGTATTAAAGAGACAAGGCTAGTATCAATAGTATGCATGTCATTAATCTGATTTGAAGTAATAAAATCAACTATGATTTGGCCTCTTATAGATCTCAAAGACGCATAAGCCAAAACATATCCAAACAAAGTATAAGCCCCCTAGCCAAGTCTGTAACTATGAATTGGTATATGCATCATGTATTCAATGACATCGGTCATCAAGTCTCAACTCCATTCAAATATAAATATAAATCTCCATGGGCGCGTACCTTGTCTCGCTCTCCAATCAAACTAAGGACGATGTTAGAATATTGTACCGGCCATGCATTGACATACTCTTAGGACAATAGATAAATACTGGCCATTACCATGTAAACTTCATTCAAAGCACATATAGCCGAAATAAACAAATGAAATGACAAATCAAGTATTTCGGCCATTTGGGTCAGCAACAAACTTGTAGCTAATCAAATGTATAGTGACTTGGTAATACCCTTTCATGATGTCAGAAATTATAATGGATCCATGGATTAAAATAAGCCCATTGAGGGTTACCAATAATACATAGGCGTTAATGGCATAGTGGAAGAATATGGACAATGTGTAGACCGAAGATGGTGAAACCTTAATCTTGGTCCTTCATAGTTTTCACTATTTTCCTTCTTCACCTTTGGTGCACTTCTTGTAATCGAAGCTTGCACATAATTCTTATTTTGAGCACTTCCTTTGGGAACCCATGCCATGTTCTGAAAGGATCGAGAAGAGGTGTCTAGAGGGGGGTGATTAGACACTAAGTGCCAAAAGTTGCAGTTTTTAATTTCTTTAAGTTGAAGTGGAGTTTAGGCACTAGTTTAACAAACACAATACATATCAAGCAAGAATGCAAAGAGTATATGAGCAGCGGAAAGTAAAGCATGCAACTTGCAAGAATGTAAAGGGAAGGGTTTGGAGAATTCAAACGCAATTGGAGACACGGATGTTTTTGTCGTGGTTCCGATAGATGGTGCTATCGTAAATCCACGTTGATGGAGACTTCAACCCACGGAGGGTAACAGTTGCGCGAGTCCACGGAGGGCTCCACCCACGAAGGGTCCACGAAGAAGCCACCTTGTCTATCCCATCATTGCCATCGCCCACGAAGGACTTGCCTCACTAGTGTTAGATCTTCACGAAGTAGGAGATCTCCTTGCCCTTACAAACTCCTTGGTTCAACTCCACAATCTTTGTCGGAGGCTCCCAAGTGACACCTAGCCAATCTAGGAGACACCACTCTCCAAGAAGTAACAAATGGTGTGTTGATGATGAACTCCTTGCTCTTGTGCTTCAACTTATAGTCTCCCCAACACTCAACTCCCTCTCACAGGATATGGATTTGGTGGAAAGAAGATTTGAGTGGAAAGCAACTTGGGGAAGGCTAGAGATCAAGATACATATGGTAAGAATGGAATATCTTGGCCTCAACACATGAGTAGGTGGTTCTCTCTCAGAAAATGTGTATTGGAAGTGTAGGTATGTTCTGATGGCTCTCTCCACGAATGAAGAGTGGGTGGAGGGGTATATATAGCCTCCACACAAAAACTAACCGTTACACACAATTTACCAATCTCGGTGAGACCGAAGTGAAAAAATCGGTCTGACCTATTTAGCAAACCTAGTGACCGTTAGGGTTTTCGGTGGGACCGACTAGATCAACTTGGTGGAACCGATGTGCTAGGGTTAGGGTAAAACCAAAACTCGGTTTGGCCGATTACTCAGACTCGGTGGGACCGATTTGGGTAATAAGCGAAACAGAGAGTTGGCCAAGCAAACTCGGTGGGACCGATTGCATATCTCGGTGGGACATAAAATATTGCAATAGGTAACAAAGAGTTTGCAAGCCCATCTCGGTGAGACCGAGATCCCATCGGTGAGACCGAACTGATTAGGGTTTCTAGCAATGGCTATGTTAACTGAACTCGGTGGCTCCGAATAGAAAGAATCGGTAGGGCCGAGTTTGACTTTTGGTCTAGGTCATATGTGGATGTGGGAAGGTAGTTGAGGGTTTTGGAGCATATCACTAAGCACTATGAAGCAAGAACCTCATTAAACAACACCTCATCCCTCCTTGATAGTATTGGCTTTTCCTATAGACTCAATGTGATCTTGGATCACTAAAATATAAAATGTAGAGTCTTGATCTTTGAGCTTGAGCCAATCCTTTGTCCTTCGCATTTTGAAGGGGTTCCACATTCTCTAGTCCATGCCACTTCATTGTTGAACTTATCTGAACCATACTAGGTAAAAGTGTTAGTCCAACAATAGATATGTTGTCATTAATTACAAAAACCACCTAGGGAGCACTTGTGCTTTCAATCTCCACCTTTTTGGTAATTGATGGCAACATACATCAAAGCTTTAGATAAAGATATAGAGAATAGCAAGTAAACTTTGGAAAGACATGTAACAACAATAGGCTCCCCCTACATGTATGCAATCATGTGAATATGGTATATAGAAGCATGTGAGAGCATAACCATGACAGAGTAGCAATGTGTTGCATGTATCTTGGCTATATGCATCAGAGCGAGTGATGAAAATATGAGAAATGTATCTTCATGCCCATGAGTCCTTCTTGCAAACAGTATGTACATCGGCAAGAATTTCTCATACACATGACCATGATGCATATACTTACCTTGTGGTCTTGAGTTGGCTAGGATGGGATGAACCTGCGTAAACAAGGTTAGATAACACAGATGCACCTACTAGCTAGAGCAAACAAAAGAAACCACAAGAGTACCAAGACTGGGATGACATGTAGAGTGAGTACAGAGTACCACGATAGGTATTGACATGTCCCCAAAGAGAAGGATATGCAATGAATTTAAGAATTTTCTTTCCCTTGGATGTCTTGCTCCCCCTGAATCTAGCATGGGATACTGGGAGAAGATAGGGAACAGAAAAACAGAGCTCAAAGAAAAAAATGAACAGAGCTAATGCAAATAAGCACATATGAACATGTCTTTCCACCAAGAACATGTGGCATCTCTCCTCTTGAACATCAAGCATCTGGGATCCTTGAAGATTACCCTTTCCTGGAGTATTCCCTCCCCTAGAGATCTCTCCCCCTAGAGATATGATTAATCTTTGATGTGATCTCTCTCTCCCCCCTTTGACATCAATTTCCAAGAAGGGTCTTCTAGAATTTGTTGTGAATGGGTTCGGTCCTTGAATCATAGTACAAAGCATTAAGGTAAATGTGATGCTTGCAGAGGACAAGATTCATTGAGTGGAGCTGGATCAAGAATAAAGCAGGAAGAAATGGCAAAATGTTTTTCCTGTAGTGAAATCGATGTCACCGAGTTGTATGCTTCGGTTGCTCGGAAAATCTTCGGTCAGACCGGAAACATGAAACCGGTGGAACCGAGTTCACCACAGAAAAACACTTATCACCTCAGCTCAGTAGACAAATAAGATCTCACAAAGATTTGCAATGAAGGATGCAGAAAAATGCAGAACAAAGTACAAAGAAAAGAAACTAAAAGGTCTAGATGAAGTTTGAAAGGGGAAACAAATATGCATGAGATAAGTGGAAGAACACAGAAAAGAACACAAGAGAACTTCATCTAGAGTTGGGCGGTGACAAAGTCACCTATGTTAGAGTACATTGACTTAGGAGTCAAGTGAGATCACTTTATCATAGGTCGTACTCATCTTTTAAGCTCAAAAATGGGGTTACCATTTTTCGTTTAAGTATCTTAATGTATTCACATCTTGTTGAGTTGGTTTGACTCATGACTTGGAGTAAAGCTACTCTAAGATGGAATAACATACCTTGGGTGGCGGTGTTGATCTTGATCATGTAGTTGAACTTGTGTGGGTTGCTCAAGGTTGATGTAGCCCATCAAGAGTTGGGAGCACCCTTTGGATTTTGAGTTCATCTACCTACAGGGGTTAGTTTTCTCAAGGAAGAGCACTTGTGTATCCAACATGACAATCATGAAACTCAACATAGAATTTGTCAAAGGATATGTTTGAAAGGTTTCATGCTTCCTTGTCATCAATCACCATTGTGTAGTGACGTGATGATGTAGAGATTTCTCAAGATGTGAGTGAATTGCAATCTCATAGAATTAGATTCATCCAAGTACCTACAAGGGTTAGGTAACATGCAAGATGCAAATTTTCAAGACATAAGATAATGATCATAGGAGAAATATCAAGAGATTAGTCGTAAGCTCAAATCTTGCATGTATCCAATGGAGTTCCTACTCCAAGTTTGAGGCGTCAATGATGTTCAATTCACCTCTTAACCCGCAAAACACTTTCTCATCAAGTGGTTTGGTGAATATATCCGCTAATTGCTTATCGATGCGAACATGCTTAAGGTTTATGTCACCCTTAGCAACATGATCTCGAATAAAATGATGACGAACTTCGATATTCTTAGTTCGAGAGTGTTGCACGGGATTGTGAGAAATCTTGATAGCACTTTCATTGTCACAAAGTAATGGAACATGTTTCACATATATCCCATAATCTTTAAGAGTTTGGGTCATCCAAAGTAATTGAGCACAACATGAACCAGCGGCAATGTATTCCGCTTCGGCGGTGGATAAGGATACCAAGTTTTGTTTCTTGGAAGACCAAGACACAAGAGATCTACCAAGGAATTGACAAGTACCCGAAGTGGGCTTTCTATCAACCTTGTCACAGGCATAGTCCGAGTCGGAGTAGCCAACAAGATCAAAGGAAGCCCTCTTTGGATACCTAATGCCAAAATTTGGTGTATGAATTAAGTATCTCACTATCCTTTTTACGGCCTTAAGATGACATTCCTTAGGAGAAGCTTGATATCGTGCACACATGCACACACTTAACATGATATCGGGACATGAAGCACATATATATAATAATGAATCAATCATAGAGCGATAAACCTTTTGATCAACCGGTTCACCATCTTTGGTCAAATCAAGGTGTCCACTAGTAGGCATGGGTGTAGTCATACCTTTGCATTCTTGCATACTGAACTTCTTGAATAAGTCCTTGGTGTACTTCGTTTGAGAGACAAAGGTGCCTTCCTTAGTTTGCTTGATTTGCAAAACAAGATAGAATTTGAGTTCACTCATCATAGACATCTCAAACTTCTCCGACATTAGCTTCCCAAACTTTTCACTAAAATGAGGGTTAGTTGATCCAAATATAATATCATCAACATAAATTTGGCATACAAATAGTTCTCCATTAACCCTTTTAGTAAAAAGATTAGAATCTATTTTTCCAATTTCAAAGCCTTTTTCAATAAGGAACTTGGTCAAGCATTTATACCATGCTTTGGGAGCTTGTTCAAGACCATAAAGGGCTTTGTGAAGCTTGTAAACATGATTAGGTTTCTTAGGGTTGACAAAGCCGGGAGGTTGCTTAACATAAACTTCCTCTTCAATTTCACCATTTAGAAAAGCACTTTTAATGTCCATTTGGTACAAGGAGATATTATGGTGATTATCATAGGCAAGTAAGATGCGAATGGACTCAAGTCTAGCAACGGGAGCATATGTCTCACCATAGTCCATACCTTCGACTTGTGTGTAGCCTAGGGCGACGAGACGCGCTTTGTTGCGAACCACTTGTCCATCTTCATCTTGCTTGTTGCGAAACACCCATTTGGTACCGATGATGTTGTAGTTGTTATCGGGCTTTTCAACCAATGTCCACACTTGATTTCTCTCAAAGTAGTGTAGCTCTTCATGCATAGCGTTTATCCAATCTGGATCTTCCAATGCTTCTTCAACCTTTATGGTTCCGTCTGTGTGTTGTGTGAATTGTGAGCGGATAACAATTTCACACAGGAAACAGCTATGACCATGATTACGCCAAGCTATTTAGGTGAGACTATAGAATACTCAAGCTTGCATGCCTGCAGGTCGACTCTAGAGGATCTTTAGCAATTCTTGCTCGAACTCGTGAAAGCTTTTGCTTAGGTCTTTGTTGAAAATCTTCTTCATCTTGTTCTTCTTCTTGGCCTTCTTCATTGTTGGCGTTGTCGTTCTCTTATCGTGGTGGACAAGGAGGTTGTTGACGTTCGTCTTGGTGCACTTCCTCGTTCTCTTCTTCTTGGTGTGTCCCACTCGTGGATGCTTCCGTATCAACTCTTGGTTCACCTTGTCGTGAGGTAGAAGCTTCCACTTGGACGGACGAGGTACTCTCCTTCACCTCCATTGGACGAATCTTGCCAATAGACAAGTCTTGGATTTCTTCCGAGGGATCTTTGTCTCCTACATCAATTAGCAATTGCTCTACTTGCGAGCCGTTAGATTCATCAAACATCACATCTACCGTTTCTTCAACCTTTCGGGTGAAATTGTTGTAGACACGGTATGTGTGAGAGTTTGAGCCATAACCAAGTAGGAAACCTTCATGAGACTTAGGGGCAAATTTAGAATGATGATGCTTATCAAGAATGTAGAACTTTGAGCCGAATACTCGAAAGTATCCAACTTGGGGTTTGTTACCGGTGAGGAGCACGTATGCCGTCTTGCCGAGTAGCTTGTGAAGATACAAGCGATTTGTTGCATGACAAGCTGCCTCAACCACTTCCGCCAAAAAGTGTTTTGGCGTCTTGTACTCATCAAGCATCGTTCTTGCCATCTCGATAAGAGTCCGGTTCTTCCTCTGAACAACTTCATTTTGTTGAGGTGTGTACGTAGCCGAGAACTCATGTGCGATCCCTTCTTCGTCAAGAAAGGTGTCCACATTTGCGTTCTTGAACTCCGTTCCGTTGTCGCTCCGAACCTTCTTGATCTTCACGTCAAATTGATTTTGGGCCTTCCTAGCAAAGTTTTTGAAGATCTTTTGGACCTGCGATTTGTCATCAAGAAAGAACACCCACGTAAATCTTGAAAAATCATCAACTATGACCAGACCAAATGAGTTACCACCGAGACTCTTGTAGGCATTTCGACCAAAGAGATCCATGTGAAGTAGGTCGAGTGGTCTTCTTGTGGTCATGATGTTCTTAGCGCCATGACTTCCTCCAACTTGTTTCCCTGGTTGACAAGCACTACAAAGTCTATCCTTGTCAAATATGACATCATTAACGCCAAGGATATGATTTCCTTTAATGAGTTTGTCAAGGTTTCGCATGCCCACATGGCCTAGCCTTCTATGCCACAACCATCCTTTAGAAGATTTAGCAATTAAGAAAGTTTTAGGTTGAGCCTTTTTAGTGAAATCAACAATGTAAAGATCTCCTCTACGTATACCGGTAAAGACCATTTTATGATTATCTCTATGAAACACTTGGCAGTCTACTTCAGTAAATAGAACATTGAAACCGAAATCAGCAAGTCTAGATACTGAAAGTGAGTTGTAGCCAAGAGATTCAATGAGCATGACATTTTGTATGGAGCTATCATGTGAGATGGCCACCTTACCAAGGCAAACCACCTTACCCTTTGAATTATCTCCAAAAGTGACATACTTTGAGGGTCGTCATTTTCAGCAAGCTCACGGAACATGTCTTTATCTCCGGTCATATGATCAGTACATCCAGTATCAAGGACCCATTCCTTTCCTCCAGCCATGTAGCCGCGAAGATTTTCCATAAGACCAAAGTGTCTCATCGCATCATCGAGATCATAGTCACTATCATCATCATCCTCATCCGAGTATTCATGTTCAACATCATCTTGTGATTGATCAATTCCTAGAGAGGGCAATTCATTAGATAAATGATCATTTCTATAGTTATCCTTATGAATTCTAATAGCTCTGGAAATGATATTGATAATGATTCCAACATCTCATTTGGCACTCATAAGATTAGTAAGCTCAATTAAGCAGTCGCCAAATTTGGGATCATTGGAACTCATCTTAATCAAGGCAATAGACTTATGGAGGATTTCATCTAGATCTTTCAAGGAATAATTAGGAAAGAGTTCCTCAAGAAATTTCCATATGTTGTAGGCACACTTAAGAGTCGGCAAACATCCAATCAAGTTTCTAGGCAAGCCTCTAGTGATAAGATTAACAGTTCTAAGATTGCGAATCATGTCAATTGATTCATCAAGGGTAGGATGCATGGGATCAACATGAGGCGCACAAGGGCTAGCAATATACTTGTTCAAGTGATATTCATTGAAAATCTCAAGCATTTCATTTTTCCACTCATGAAAATATTCTCCATCAAGAATAGGCACTCTACGCCTAAGACTCCCCAAAGTAGACCCATCCATCTTCCTCCAATGGTGTTTAAACCAAGGCAATGGAAACCTGGCTCTAATACCAATTGAAAGGATCAAGAAGAGGTGTCTAGAGGGGGGGTGATTAGACACTAAGTGCCAAAAGTTGCAGTTTTTAATTTCTTTAAGTTCAAGTGGAGTTTAGGAACTAGTTTAACAAACACAAAACATATGAAGCAAGCATGCAAAGAGTATATGAGCAGCGGAAAGTAAAGCATGCAACTTGCAAGAATGTAAAGCGAAGGGTTTGGAGAATTCAAACACAATTGGAGACACAGATGTTTTTGTCATGGTTCCGATAGATGGTGCTATCGTACATCCACGTTGATGGAGACTTCAACCCACGGAGGGTAACGGTTGCGCGAGTCCACGAAGGGCTCCACCCATGAAGGGTCCACGAAGAAGAAACCTTGTCTATCCCATCATGGCCATCGCCCATGAAGGACTTGCCTCACTAGCGGTAGTTCTTCACGAAGTAGGCGATCTCCTTGCCCTTACAAACTCCTTGGTTCAACTCCACAATCTTTGTCGGAGGCTCCCAAGTGACACCTAGCCAATCTAGGAGACACCACTCTCCAAGAAGTAACAAATGGTGTGTTGATGATGAACTCCTTGCTCTTGTGCTTCAACTGAAAGTCTCCCCTGTTGGGGAACGTTGCAGAAAACAAAAAATTTCCTACGTTTTCACCAAGATCCATCTATGAGTTCATCTAGCAACGAGTGATCGGATGCATCTACATAGCTTTGTAGATCGCGAGCGGAAGCGTTCAAAGAACGGGGATGAAGGAGTCGTACTCGTCGTGATCCAAATCACCAGAGATCCTAGCGCCGAACGGACGGCACCTCCGCGTTCAACACACGTATGGTCAGCGTGACGTCTCCTCCTTCTTGATCCACCAAGGGGAAGGAGAGGTTGATGAAGATCCAGTAGCACGACAGCGTGGTGGTGGATGCAGCAGTCACCGCAGCACGGCTTCGCCGAGCTTCTTCGAGAGGGAGAGGTGTAGTAGGGGAGAGGGAGGCGCCAAAGCTTCAGGGTGCGGCTTCCCTCCCTCCCCCCTTTTATATAGGCCCCCCTAGGGGGGTGCGCCAGCCCTAAGAGATGGGATCTCCTAGGGGGGGCAGCGGCCAAGGGGGTGGAGTGCCCCCCAAGGCAAGTGGAGGCGCCCCCTCCCCTAGGGTTCCCAACCCTAGGCGCATGGGGGCCCAAGGGGGGGCGCACCAGCCCACTATGGGCTGGTTCTCTCCCCACTTCAGCCCATGGGGCCCTCCGGGATGGGTGGCCCCACCTGGTGGACCCCCGGGACCCTTCCGGTGGTCCCGGTACAATACCATTGACCCCCGAAACTCTCCCGATGGCCAAAACTGCACTTCCTATATATAATTCTTCACCTCCGGACCATTCCGGAACTCCTCGTGACGTCCGGGATCTCATCCGGGACTCCGAAAAACTTTCGGGTTACTGCATACTTATATCTCTACAAACCTAGCGTCACCGAACCTTAAGTGTGTAGACCCTACGGGTTCGGGAGACATGTAGACATGACCGAGACGACTCTCCGGTCAATAACCAACAGCAGGATGAACCACGATGATCTCATCGGATGAACCACGATGTCGAGGATTCAAGCAACCCCGTATACAATTCCCTTTGTCAATCGGTACGTTACATGCCCGAGATTCGATCGTCGGTACCCCAATACCTCGTTCAATCTCGTTACCGGCAAGTCACTTTACTCATACCGTAATGCATGATCCCGTGACCAGACACTTGGTCACTTTGAGCTCATTATGATGATGCATTACCAAGTGGGCCCAGAGATACCTCTCCGTCATATGGAGTGACAAATCCCAGTCTTGATCCGTGTCAACCCAACAGACACTTTCGGAGATACCCGTAGTATACTTTTATAGTCACCCAGTTACGTTGTGACGTTTGGTACACCCAAAGCACTCCTACGGTATCCGGGAGTTACACGATCTCATGGTCTAAGGAAAAGATACTTGACATTGGAAAAACTCTAGCAAACGAACTATACGATCTTGTGCTATGTTTAGGATTGGGTCTTGTCCATCACATCATTCTCCTAATGATGTGATCTCGTTATCAATGACATCCAATGTCCATAGTCAGGAAACCATGACTATCTATTGATCAACGAGCTAGTCAACTAGAGGCTTACTAGGGACATGTTGGTGTCTATGTATTCACACATGTATTACGATTTCCGGATAACACAATTATAGCATGAATAAAAGACAATTATCATGAACAAGGAAATATAATAATAATCCTTTTATTATTGCCTCGAGGGCATATTTCCAACAGTCTCCCACTTGCACTAGAGTCAATATTCTAGTTACATTGTGATGAATCAAACACCCATGCAGTTCTGGTGTTGATCATGTTTTGCTCTAGGGAGAGGTTTAGTCAACGGATCTGATACATTCAGGTCTGTATGTACTTTACAAATCTCTATGTCTCCATTTCGAACACTTTCACGAATGGAGTTGAAGTGACGCTTGATATGCCTGGTCTTCCTGTGAAACCTGGGCTCCTTCGCAAGGGCAATAGCTCTAGTGTTGTCACAGAAGAGAGTCATCGGGCCCGACGCATTGGGTATGACTCCTAGGTCGGTAATGAACTCCTTCACCCAGACTGCTTCTTGTGCTGCCTCCGAGGCTGCCATGTACTCCGCTTCACATGTAGATCCTGCCACAATGCTTTGCTTGCAACTGCACCAGCTTACTGCCCCACCATTCAAAATATACACGTATCCGGTTTGTGACTTAGAGTCATCCAGATCTGTGTCGAAGCTAGCATCGACGTAACCCTTTATGACGAGCTCTTCGTCACCTCCATAAACAAGAAACATTTCCTTGGTCCTTTTCAGGTACTTCAGGATATTCTTGACCGCTGTCTAGTGTTCCATGCCGGGATTACTTTGGTACCTTCCTACCAAACTTACGGCAAGGTTTACATCAGGTCTGGTACACAGCATAGCATACATGATAGACCCTATGGCCGAGGCATAGGGGACGACATTCATCTTTTCTCTATCTTCTGCCATGGTCGGGCATTGAGCCGTGCTCAATCTCGTACCTTGCAATACAGGCAAGAACCCCTTCTTTGACTGATCCATTTTGAACTTCTTCAATATCTTGTCAAGGTACGTACTCTGTGAAAGACTAATGAGGCGTCTCGATCTATGTCTATAGATCTTGATGCCTAATTTATAAGCAGCTTCTCCAAGGTCCTTCATTGAAAAACACTTGTTCAAGTAGGCCTTTATGCTTTCCAAGAATTCTATATCATTTCCCATCAACAGTATGTCATCCACATACAATATGAGAAATGCTACACAGCTCCCACTCACTTTCTTGTAAATGCAGGCTTCTCCATAAGTCTGCATAAACCCAAACGCTTTGATCATCTCATCAAAATGAATGTTCCAACTCCGAGATGCTTGCACCAGCCCATAAATCGAGCGTTGGAGCTTGCACACCTTGTCAGCATTCTTAGGATCGACAAAACCTTCCGGCTGCATCATATACAATTCTTCCTTAAGGAAACCATTAAGGAATGCCGTTTTGACGTCCATTTGCCATATCTCATAATCATAGAATGCGGCAATTGCTAACATGATTCGGACGGACTTCAGCTTCGCTACGGGTGAGAAAGTCTCATCGTAGTCAACCCCTTGAACTTGTCGATAACCCTTAGCGACAAGCCGAGCTTTATAGATGGTCACATTACCATCCGCGTCTGTCTTCTTCTTAAAGATCCATTTATTTTCTATGGCTCGCCGATCAATGGGAAAGTCAGTCAAAGTCCATACTTCGTTTTCATTCATGGATCCTATCTCGGATTTCATGGCTTCCAACCATTTGTTGGAATCCGGGCCCGCCATCGCTTCTTCATAGTTCGAAGGTTCACCGTTGTCTAACAACATGATTTCCAAGACAGGGTTGCCGTACCACTCTGGTGCGGAACGTGTCCTTGTGGACCTATGAAGTTCAGTAGCAACTTGATATGAAGTTTCATGATCATCATCATCAACTTCCTCTCTAGTCGGTGCAGGCACCTCAGGAACATTTTCTTGAGCTGCGCCACTTATCGGTTCAAGAGGTAATACTTCATCAAGTTCTACCTTCCTCCCACTTATTTCTTTCAAGAGAAACTCTTTCTCTAGAAAGGACCCATTCTTGGCAACGAATATCTTGCCTTCGGATCTGAGGTAGAAGGTATACCCAACAGTTTATTTAGGGTATCCTATGAAGACGCATTTTTCCGATTTGGGTTCGAGCTTTTCAGGTTGAAGTTTCTTGACATAAGAATCGCATCCCCAAAATTTTAGAAACGACAACTTAGGTTTCTTCCCAAACCATAATTCATACGGTGTCGTCTCAACGGATTTCAACGGAGCCCTATTTAAAGTGAATGCGGCAGTCTCTAAAGCATAGCCCCAAAATGACAGCGGTAAATTGGTAAGAGACATCATAGATCGCACCATATCTAATAGAGTGCGATTACGACGTTCGGACACACCATTACGCTGAGGTGTTCCAGGCGGCGTGAGTTGTGAAACTATTCCACATTTTCTTAAGTGTGTGCCAAATTCGTGACTCAGGTATTCTCCCCCACGATCTGATCACAAGAACTTGATTTTCCTGTCATGTTGATTCTCAACCTCACTCTGAAATTCGTTGAACTTTTCAAAGGTCTCAGACTTGTGTTTCATTAAGTAGACATACCCATATCTACTCAAGTCATCAGTGAGGGTGAGAACATAACGATAGCCACCGCGAGCCTCAACACTCATTGGACCGCACACATCAGTATGTATGATTTCCAATAAGTTGGTTGCTCGCTCCATTGTTCCTGAGAACGGAGTCTTGGTCATTTTACCCATGAGGCATGGTTCGCACGTGTCAAATGATTCATAATCAAGAGACTCTAAAAGTCCATCTGCATGGAGCTTCTTCATGCGTTTGACACCTATGTGACCTAGGCGGCAGTGCCACAAGTATGTGGGACTATCATTATCAACCTTACATCTTTTGGTATTCACACTATGAATATGTGTAGCATTACACTCGAGATTCATTAAGAATAAACCATTCACCATCGGAGCATGACCATAAAACATATCTCTCATATAAATAGAACAACCATTATTCTCGGATTTAAATGAGTAGCCATCTCGAATTAAATGAGATCCTGATACAATGTTCATGCTTAAAGCTGGCACTAAATAACAATTATTGAGGTTTAAAACTAATCCTGTAGGTAAATGTAGAGGTAGCGTGCCGACGGCGATCACATCGACCTTGGAACCATTCCCGACGCGCATCGTCACCTCGTCCTTCGCCAGTCTCTGTTTATTCTGCAACTCCTGCTTCGAGTTACAAATGTGAGCAACCGCACCGGTATCAAATACCCAGGAGCTACTACGAGTACTGGTAAGGTACACATCAATTACATGTATGTCACATATACCTTTCGTGTTGCCGGCCTTCTTGTCCGCTAAGTATTTGGGGCAGTTCCGCTTCCAGTGACCACTTCCCTTGCAATAAAAACACTCAGTCTCGGGCTTGGGTCCATTCTCTGGCTTCTTCCTGATAGCTTGCTTACCGGGCGCGGCAACTCCCTTGCCGTCCTTCTTGAAGTTCTTCTTACCCTTGCCTTTCTTGAACTTAGTGGTTTTATTCACCATCAACACTTGATGTTCCTTTTTGACTTCTACCTCTGCCGATTTCAGCATTGAATATACCTCAGGAATGGTCTTTTCCATCCCCTGCATATTGAAGTTCATCACAAAGCTCTTGTAGCTCGGTGGAAGCGACTGAAGGATTCTGTCAATGACCGCGTCATCCGGGAGATTAACTCCCAGCTGAGTCAAGCGGTTATGCAACCCAGACATTTTGAGTATGTGCTCACTGACGGAACTATTTTCCTCCATCTTACAGCTGAAGAACTTGTCGGAGACTTCATATCTCTCGACCCGGGCATGAGCTTGAAAAACCATTTTCAGCTCTTCGAACATCTCATATGCTCCGTGCCTCTCAAAACGCTTTTGGAGCCCCGGTTCTAAGCTGTAAAGCATGCCGCACTGAACGAGGGAGTAATCATCAGCACGTGTCTGCCAAGCTTTCATAACGTCTTGGTTCTGTGGGACGGGTGCGTCACCTAGCGGTGCTTCTAGGACATAATCTTTCTTGGCAGCTATGAGGATGATCCTCAGGTTCCGGACCCAGTCCGTATAGTTGCTGCCATCGTCTTTCAGCTTGGTTTTCTCTAGGAACATGTTGAAGTTGAGGACAACATGGGCCATTTGATCTACAAGACATATTGTAAAGATTTAGACTAAGTTCATGATAATTAAGTTCATCTAATCAAATTATTCAATGAACTCCCACTCAGATAGACATCCCTCCAGTCATCTATGTATAACATGATCCGAGTTAACTAGGCCGTGTCCGATCATCACGTGAGATGGACTAGTCAACATCGGTGAACATCTTCATGTTGATCGTATCTTCTATACGACTGATGCTCGACCTTTCGGTCTTCTGTGTTCCGAGGCCATGTCTGTACATGCTAGGCTCGTCAAGTCAACCTAAGTGTATTGCGTGTGTAAATCTGGCTTACACCCGTTGTATTCGAACGTTAGAATCTATCACACCCGATCATCACGTGGTGCTTCGAAACAACGAACCTTCGCAACGGTGCATAGTTAGGGGGAACACTTTCTTGAAATTATTACGAGGGATCATCTTATTTAAGCTACCATCATTCTAAGCAAATAAGATGTAAAACATGGTAAACATCACATGCAATCAAATAGTGACATGATATGGCCATTATCATTTGCTCCTTTTGATCTCCAGCTTCGGGGCTCCATGATCATCGTTGTCACCGGCATGACACCATGATCTCCATCATCATGATCTCCATCATCGTGTCTTCTTGAAGTTGTCTCGTCATCTATTACTTCTACTACTATGTCTAACGCTTTAGCAATAAAGTAAAGTAATTACATGACGTTTATGTTGACACGCATGTCATAATAAAAAATAAAGACAACTCCTATGGATCCTGCCGGTTGTCATACTCATCAACATGCAAGTCGTGATTCCTATTACAAGAACATGATCACGTACATCACATATATCATTCATCATTCATCACAACTTTGGCCATATCACATCACAAAACACTTTCTGCAGAAACAAGTTAGACGTCCTCTAATTGTTGTTGCAAGTTTTACGTGGCTGCAAGAGGGTTCTAGCAAGAACGTTTTCTTACCTACGTTAAAGCCACAACGTGATTTGTCAACTTCTATTTACCCTTCATAAGGACCCTTTTCATCGAATCCGCTCCAACTAAAGTGGGAGAGACAGACACCCGCGAGCCACCTTATGCAACTAGTGCATATCAGTCGGTGGAACCGGTCTCACGTAAGCGTACGTGTAAGGTTGGTCCGGGACGCTTCATCCCACAATACTGCTGAAGCAAAATAAGACTAGTAGCGGCAAGAAAGTTGACAACATCTACGCCCACAACAAATTGTGTTCTACTCGTGCAAAGAGAACTACGCATAGACCTAGCTCATGATGCCACTGTTGGGGAACGTTGCAGAAAACAAAAATTTTCCTACGTTTTCACCAAGATCCATCTATGATTTCATCTAGCAACGAGTGATCGGATGCATCTACATACCTTTGTAGATCGCGAGCGGAAGCGTTCAAAGAACGGGGATGAAGGAGTCATACTCGTCGTGATCCAAATCACCGGAGATCCTAGCGCCGAACGGACGACACCTCCGTGTTCAACACACATACGGTCAGCGTGACGTCTCCTCCTTCTTGATCCAGCAAGGGGAAGGAGAGGTTGATGAAGATCCAGCAGCACGACGGCATGGTGGTGGATGCAGCAGTCACCGCAACAGGGCTTCGCCGAGCTTCTGTGAGAGGGAGAGGTGTAGCAGGGGAGAGGGAGGCGCCAAAGCTTCAGGGTGCGGCTGCCCTCCCTCCCCCCCTTTTATATAGGCCCCCCTAGGGGGGTGCGCCGGCCCTAAGAGATGGGATCTCCTAGGGGGGGCGGCGGCCAAGGGGGTGGAGTGCCCCCCAAGGCAAGTGGAGGCGCCGCCTCCCCTAGGGTTCCCAACCCTAGGCGCATGGGGGGCCCAAGGGGGGGCGCACCAGCCCACTATGGGCTGGTTCCCTCCCCACTTCAGCCCATGGGGTCCTCCGAGATGGGTGGCCCCACCCGGTGGACCCCCGGGACCCTTCCGGTGGTCCCGGTACAATACCGTTGACCCCCGAAACTCTCCCGATGGTCGAAACTGCACTTCCTATATATAATTCTTCACCTCCAGACCATTCCGGAACTCCTCGTGACGTCCGGGAACTCATCCGGGACTCCCAAAAACTTTCGGGTTACTGCATACTTATATCTCTACAACCCTAGCGTCACCGAACCTTAAGTGTGTAGACCCTATGGGTTCGGGAGACATGTAGACATGACCGAGACGACTCTCCGGTCAATAACCAATAGCGGGATCTGGATACCCATGTTGGCTCCCACATGCTCCTCGATGATCTCATCGGATGAACCACGATGTCGAGGATTCAAGCAACCCCGTATACAATTCCCTTTGTCAATCGGTACATTACTTGCCCGAGATTCGATCGTCGGTATCCCAATACCTCGTTCAATCTCATTACCGGCAAGTCACTTTACTCGTACCATAATGCATGATCCCGTGACCAGACACTTGGTCACTTTGAGCTCATTATGATGATGCATTACCGAGTGGGCCCAGAGATACCTCTCCGTCATATGGAGTGACAAATCCCAGTCTTGATCCGTGTCAACCCAACAGACACTTTCGGAGATACCCGTAGTATACCTTTATAGTCACCCAGTTATGTTGTGACGTTTGGTACAACCAAAGCACTCCTACGGTATCCGGGAGTTACACGATCTCATGGTCTAAGGAAAAGATACTTGACATTGGAAAAACTCTAGCAAACGAACTATACGATCTTGTGCTATGTTTAGGATTGGGTCTTGTCCATCACATCATTCTCCTAATGATGTGATCTCGTTATCAATGACATCCAATGTCCATAGTCAGGAAACCATGACTATCTGTTGATCAACGAGCTAGTCAACTAGAGGCTTACTAGGGACATGTTGGTGTCTATGTATTCACACATGTATTACGATTTCCGGATAACACAATTATAGCATGAATAAAAGACAATTATCATGAACAAGGAAATATAATAATAATCCTTTTATTATTGCCTCAAGGGCATATTTCCAACATCCCCAACACTCAACTCTCTCTCTCACAGGATATGGATTTGGTGGAAAGAAGATTTGAGTGCAAAGCAACTTGGGGAAGGCTAGAGATCAAGATTCATATGGTAGGAATGGAATATCTTGGCCTCAACACATGAGTAGGTGGTTCCCTCTCAGAAAATGTGTATTAGAAGTGTAGGTATGTTCTGATGGCTCTCTCCAGGAATGAAGAGTGGGTGGAGGGGTATATATAGCCTCCACACAAAAACTAACCATTACACACAGTTTAGCAATCTCGGTGAGACCGAAGTGAAAAACTAGGTCTGACCAATTTAGCAAACCTAGTGACCGTTAGGATTTTCGGTGGGGCCGACTAGATCAAATCGGTGGAACCGATGTGCTAGGGTTAGGGTAAAACCAAAACTCGGTTTGACCGATTACTCAGACTCGGTGGGACCGATTTGGGTAATAAGCGAAACAGAGAGTTGGCCAAGCAAACTCGGTGGGACCGATTGCATATCTCGGTGGGACCGAAAATATTGCAATAGGTAACAGAGAGTTTGCAAGCCCATCTCGATGAGACCGAGATCCCATCGGTGAGAACGAACTGATTAGGGTTTCTGGCAATGGCTATGTTAACTGAACTCGGTGGCTCTGGATAGAAAGAATCGGTAGGGCCGAGTTTGACTTTTGGTTTAGGTCATATGTGGATGTGGGAAGGTAGTTGAGGGTTTTGGAGCATATCACTAAGCACTATGAAGCAAGAACCTCATTAAACAACACCTCATCCCTCCTAGATAGTATTGGCGTTTCCTATAGACTCAATGTGATCTTGGATCACTAAAATATAAAATGTAGAGTCTTGAGCTTTGAGCTTGAGTCAATCCTTTGTCCTTAGCATTTTGAAGGGGTTCCACATCCTCTAGTCCATGCCACTTCATTGTTGAACTTAACTGAACCATACTAGGTAAAAGTGTTAGTCCAACAAGAGATATGTTGTCATTAATTACCAAAACCACCTAGGGAGCACTTGTGCTTTCATGTTCCTTTCTTCAAGTTCTTGTGCACTAAGTTTTTGTAATTCCCTCTTTTGCCAATACGATGAGCCGAGTGGGAATCTCAGATGTGATTCCGTTTTGACCAATGGCAATTGCTTTTTGGCCTTGTGCACTCTCAAGTTATTTTCTTCATATTTGGCACTTTGATTCTCAATAATTGGTTTCTTCGTCTCATTGCCTTTCGTAGCCTATGTCAACATTTTAATTGGCTCTTTTTCATTTGAGATCAAATCTGAAGTTTCACTCTTACGACCATCTCTTTTAACACAGTAAACTTGTTTGACCACCTCTTTCTTCTTCCTTGAGTTCTGCACCGATTCCTTATAATTGAAACGGTCTTTAAAATGTGATTGTTCAAATGTTAATCTTCTCGGAGCTGCATAATATTGGTGAGATGGTCTAAAATAAGATGGAGAATGTGCCCTTGTATCATACCTGTCCCATGTTGGATATGGATCTATATGAGCATAGGGAGGCATCCATGGCATTGGCGGCACAAAATAAGGATATGAATATGTTTCATCAAAATTCTCACTTTGCCAATACCGATCCTCACATTTGCGCCATGGGGGTGATCTTGGTTTCTTTGCATGATTTGGTCGATCAACATTCTTCTCTTCACTCTTCTTTTGATATTTATCCAATAGTTCAGCGAAGGTGATTTTTGATCTCTTACACTTGCGCTTATTTCGGCCTTTATTTTCTTTTGGTTTTCTTTCATCGATCATTGGATTTGCTTGCTTCCCCCCCCCCCCAGTCCTTGGCATCTCCATTGTAGCTTTGATGGAATTCTCGTCCTCAAGATTATGTTCATTATGATCTTCAAAAACTTCTTTCCTTGAAAGCTTGATCCCATCACCTGCAGTTTTTACCTTCTCTTTAAATGGATCGCCTTGAAGCAGCCGATGCAAAAACATTTTGCCATCGGGACCAATCAGAATAGACTGGTCATCTCTTGGTATTTCAACAAATTTCAATCGTCCTTTATCAATGGCCGATTTAACTATTTGACAAAACATTTTGCAATCCTCAAAACTATGCTTGAACGAATCATGCAACTTACAATACATTCGTCATTGAATTGATGGCTTGACATGGTGATCAAGAATTCTTATGTAATTATTTTTCAGCTACAAATCAAATATTTGATCACACATGATTGAATTGAAGGTAAACTCTTTATTTTCTAGCCAATATTGCTGTGAGAACGGCTTTGGAATTAAGCAAACGAATGATTCAGATTTTGCATCACACCATTCGGATATGCATTGTGTTTAGCACTCTATCTCCGATGTCTTTGGGAAAGATATTGTACTAACATCGGTTTTCTCAACAGAATTTAACCTTGGCTTTAAATTTATAAAATGAAAATAGTTACAACATACATGTCTCAATTGAGACCAAGTCCAAGCCAAGTACAAAATAAGCAAAGCTACCCAAATAGATAGGAAATTTAGATAAAGCAACGGGATAAGCTTTGGCTGCAACAATAAGTCATTATCAGTCTTTATAAATGGCATCATTGGTTGACCGATATGTTCTATAACAATTTTATTGCTAACAAGTAAATTACCCTTCTTCATTGGTCTTTCAAAATTAATTATGAGGATTTTTCTAATAGATGCATCAACAATAAAGTTCTGATAAATATGAAAATAGGTAAATTACTCGTGAAACATACCTCTTCAAATACATTGGGAGAGCATGATGGTTGTATCACTTCAATAATACTTTTCTCTGTCTTTGGATGGTTCCCCAATGCCTTTTCATCACCCTTTTCTTCATTCTGTGCATTATCACTTTGAAGGTCCTTATGAACCGAACTTTGTTCGGCTACTTATTCTTGCCCTTGAGGCTTGTCAATTTCTATGGCATGGAACTCATAGGGCAGGAAGTAGGTTCCCTTGACTTTAGAAAAATCAAGCATCGTCATTTTGCTATGCTTGCCATGCCCTTTCTCAATAATGCTTGCCTCTTTTGATTTGATGGACTCAGAATATAAAATACTTGATTCATCTTTTTGAACTGAAGCACCTTCATGGTCCAAATCATCCTTCTTTTTATTGATTATACCAATTGGCAATGCTTCTTTTATTTGAGCCAATTCTTTCTCTATTTGTTTCTGGCGGCGAGCGGCAAAATTGGCTTTTAGTTTTTTCTGAATTTCATCCCACTATGGATATGATTGACCCCCTATGCTTTTAGATTCTTTTGGCAATGACACACAAGTGTTGCTGAAATTTTGCAATTGTGTAGGGCAGTGTATAATATGATGTAGTACTAGGTGAAGGCATATGCATTGTTGTAAAACCATATTTTTTCTCGCCAATTTTATCAATTGGCAAAGATTCATCTTCTTGCAAAACTCTAGTTTTTATTGCCACATAATTAGGAAATAGCCCTTTTTCATGTTGTTCAAGGCAAAGAGCACTAATCCTCTTATTCTGGGCTAAACTCTTCAATGCAGCCACGACTACCTCATCTTCTACAATATTTGGCACAACCGCTCCTGTAAAATTTACATTTATTCGGCTATGACCAGAAAGGACAGAAGCCGAATTATGTACATCTCCAGTTGTGTATGGTGCTGAAAAATTATTGTCATGAGGTGTAGCATATGATGGTTGAGAGTAACTGGCCGAATAGCTAGTAGTAGTATGGCCAATTCTCCTATCCATCAGCAAGGTTGGATTCACATATTGCAAATTAGTTGCCGATGGATAAAAGGGCGAAACACGTTCTTGTATGCCATTGGAATTTTAACATCAGGTGTTTCAAATTGGTTAACCAAACCCATCATGTTGTTCATCAGCATGTGGATTTGTGGGGTTGCCGATGCATGAGAGTTAGGACACATATGTTGTATGTTACTAGTATCATAAGAAGTTGAAGCATGTAAATTACTTTGAATCGGCCTATGCACATAATTAGATGCATTATTGAAAAAACTAGGGTTGGCCGATAGAGTATACTCATAGAATGATCTAGTAACACCATATGAATTAATTGCATCTACAGTAGGGAATTGGGTATTCTTGTTACCTTTGTAGATTGCAAACCCTAGATGACGATCTCTTCGTAGCAATAACGGGGTGGATACCGTTCAAAGCTTCATCCCCAGCGGAGTCGCCAAAAAGTGTGTTCGCACACGAACACGTCACCATATACCCTCGACGCCGGGGGTGATGCACCGCAGCTCATGTCGAAGGAGACCCGTCCGGAAGCGCGGTACGCAAGCAATCCGGAGGGTGCTTCTGAGGACCTGAAACCCCACACGCCCGGGAGGGACCCCGTCAGGGCGCGCGGCGGCTATGGGCTTCCCTAGGTCGACCTGATCACCCCTAGGGCCTCGAGGTTCACCGCCCTGCTGAAGGAACTATACCCTAGAGGCAATAATAAATTTTTTATTTATATTTCCTTATATCATGATAAATGTTTATTATTCATGCTAGAATTGTATTAACCGGAAACTTAGTACGTGTGTGAATACATAGACAAACAGAGTGTCACTAGTTTGCCTCTACTTGACTAGCTCGTTGAATCAATGATGGTTATGTTTCCTAACCATAGACATGAGTTGTCATTTGATTAACGGGATCACATCATTAGAGAATGATGTGATTTACTTGACCCATCCGTTAGCTTAGCACGATGATCGTTTAGTTTGTTGCTATTGCTTTCTTCATGACTTATACATGTTCCTATGACTATGAGATTATGCAACTCCCGAGTACTGGAGGAACACTTTGTGTGCTACCAAACGTCACAACGTAACTGGGTGATTATAAAGGTTCTCTAAAGGTGTCTCCGATGGTGCTTGTTGAGTTGGCATAGATCGAGATTAGGATTTGTCACTCCGATTGTCGAAGAGGTATCTCTGGCCCTCTCGGTAATGCACATCACTATAAGCCCTGCAAGCATTGTGACTAATGAGTTAGTTACGGGATGATGCATTACGTAACGAGTAAAGAGACTTGCCGATAATGATATTGAACTAGGTATGAGGATACCGACGATCGAATCTCGGGCAAGTAATATACCGATCACAAAGGGAACAACGTATGTTGTTATGCGGTTTGACCGATAAAGATCTTCGTAGAATATGTAGGAACCAATATGAGCATCCAGGTTCCGCCATTGGTTATTGACCGGAGACGAGTCTCGGTCATGTCTACATAGTTCTCGGACCCGTAGGGTCCGCATGCTTAAAGTTCGGTGACGATCGGTATTATGGGTTTATGTGTTTTGATGTACCGAAGGTAGTTTGGAGTCCCGGATGTGATCACGGACATGACGAGGAGTCTTGAAATGGTCGATGCGTAAAGATTGATATATTGGACGGCTATATTCGGACACCGGAAGTGTTCCGGATTGTTTCGGAGAAAACCAGAGTGCCGGAGGGGTTACCGGAACCCCCCAAGGAAGTATTGGGCCTTCGTGGGCCTGAGGGAGAGAGAGGGCTGCAGCCCAGGAGGTGGCGCGCCCCCTCCCATGAGGAGTCTGAATTGGACTAGGGGAGGGGGGCACAGCCCCTCTTTCCCTCCCCCTCTCTTTCCTTCCCCCTTCCCCCTTCCTAGTAGGACTAGGAAATGATGAATCCTACTCCTACTAGGAGGAGGATTCCTCCTCTCCTTGGGGCGCACCAAGGCCGGCCGGCCTCCCCCCTTGCTCCTGTATATACGGGGGCGGCGGCACCCAAAGACACACAAGTTGATTGTTCCAAGCCGTGTGCGGTGCCCCCTCCACCATAATCCACCTCGATCATATCGTAGCGGTGCTTAGGCGAAGCCCTGGGGCGGTAGCAACATCATCACCGTCATCACGCCGTCGTGCTGACGGAACTCTCTCACGAAGCTCTGCTGGATCGGAGTACATGGGACTTCATCGGGCTGAACGTGTGCTGAACTCAGAGGTGTCGTGCATTCGGTACATGGATCGGTCGGATCATGAAGACGTACGACTACATCAACCGCGTTCTCATAATGATTCCACTTATGGTCTTCGAGGGTACGTGAACGATAGTCTCCCCTCTCGTTGCTATGCATCACCATGATCTTGCGTGTGCGTAGGATTTTTTTTGAAATTACTATGTTCCCCAATAGTGGCATCTGAGCCAGTTTTATGCGTAGATGTTATATGCACGAGTAGAACACAAAGGAGTTATGGGCGTGGGTATATACATATTGCTTGCCGGCACTAGTTGAATCTTGATTCAGCGGCATTGTTGGATGAAGCGGCCCAGAACGACATTACGCGTATGCTTACGCGAGACTGGTTCTACGGACGTGCTTCGCACACAGGTGGCTAGTGGGTGTCTATTTCTCCAGCTTTAGTTGAATCAGATTCAATGAACAGGGTCATTCTGAAGATCAAAAAGCAATCACTATACCACGTTGTGGTTTTTTTATGCGTAGGTAAGAACGGTTCTTGCTCAGCCCGTAGCAGCCACGTAAAACTTGCAACAACAAAGTAGAGGACGTCTAACTTGTTTTTGCAGGGCATGTTGTGACGTGATATGGTCAAGACATGATGCTAAATTTATTGTATGAGATGATCATGTTTTGTAACATAGTTATCGGCAACTGGCAGGAGCCATATGGTTGTCGCTTTATTGTATGAACTGCAATCGCCATGTAATTGCTTTACTTTATCACTAAGCGGTAGCGATAGTCATGGAGGCAATAGTTGGCGTGACGACAACGATGCTTCGATGGAGATCAAGGTGTTAAGCCGGCGATGATGGTGATCATGACGGTGCTTTGAAGATGGAGATCACAGGCACAAGATGATGATGGCCATATCATATCACTTATATTGAATGGATGTGATGTTTATCTTTTATGCATCTCATTTTGCTTAGATCAACGGTAGCATTATAAGATGATCTCTCACTAAATTTCAAGGTATAAGTGTTCTCCCTCAGTATGCACCGTTGCGAAAGTTCATCGTGCCGAGACACCACGTGATGATCGGGTGTGATAAGCTCTACATTCACATACAATGGGTGCAAGCCAGTTTTGCACACGCACAATACTCGGGTTAAGCTTGACGATCCTAGCATATGCAGATATGGCCTCGGGACACTGAGACCGAAAGGTCGAGCGTGAATCATATAATAGATATGATCAACATAGTGATGTTCACCAATGAAAACTACTCCATCTCACGTGATGATCGGACATGGTTTAGTTGATATGGATCACGTGATCACTTAGATGATTAGAGGGATGTCTTTCTAAGTGGGAGTTCTTAAGTAATATGATTAATTGAACTTTAATTTATCATGAACTTAGTACCTGATAGTATTTTGTGTGTCTATGTTGTTGTAGATAGATGGCCCATACTGTTGTTCCGTTGAATTTTAATCTGTTCCTTGAGAAAGCAAAGTTAAAAGATGGTGGTAGCAATTACACGGACTGGGTCCATAACTTGAGGATTATCCTCATTGCTGCACAGTAGAATTACGTCCTGGAAGCACCGCTAGGTGCCAAACCCGCTGCAGGAGCAACGCCAGATGTTATGAACGTCTAGCAGAGCAAAGCTGATGACTACTGGATAGTTCAGTGTGCCATGCTTTACGTCTTAGAACCGAGACTTGAACGATGTTTCGAACGTCATGGAGCATATGAGATGTTCCAGGAGTTGAAGTTAATATTTCAAGCAAATGCCCGGATTGAGAGATATGAAGTCTCCAATAAGTTCTACAGCTGCAAGATCGAGGAGAATAGTTGTGTCAGTGAACATATACTCAGAATGTCTGGGTACCACAACCACTTGACTCAACTAGGACTTAATCTTCCTGTTGATAGTGTCATTGACAGAGTTCTTCAATCACTGCCACCAAGCTACAGGAGCTTTGTGATGAACTATAATATGCAAGGGATGGGTAAGACGATTCTCGAGCTCTTCGCAATGCTAAAGGCTGTGCAGGTAGAAATCAAGAAGGAGCATCAAGTGTTGATAGTAAACAAGACCACCAGTTTCAAGAAAAAAGGGTAAAGGGAAGAAGGGGAACTTCAAGAAGAACGGCAAGCAAGTTGCTGCTCAAGTGAAGAAGCCCAAGTCTAGACCTAAGCCTGAGACTGAGTGCTTCTACTGCAAAGGGACTGGTCACTAGAAGCGGAACTGCCCCAAGTATTTGGCGGATAAGAAGGATGGCAAGGTGAACAAAGGTATATGTGATATACATGATATTGATGTGTACCTTACTAATGCTCGCAGTAGCACCTGGGTATTTAATACTGGTTCTTTTGCTAATATTTGCAATTCGAAACAGGGGCTACAGATTAAGCGAAGATTGGCTAAGGACGAGGTGACGATGCGCCTGAGAAATGGTTCCAAAGTCGATGTGATCGCGGTCAGCACGCTACCTCTACATCTACCTTCGGGATTAATTTTAGACCTGAATAATTGTCATTTAGTGCTAGCGTTGAGCATGAACATTATATCTGGATCTTGTTTAATGTGAGACAATTATTCATTTAAATATGAGAATAATGGTTGTTCTATTTCTATGAGCGGATTGAGAGATATGAAGTCTCCAATAAGTTCTACAGCTGCAAGATCGAGGAGAATAGTTGTGTCAGTGAACATATACTCAGAATGTCTGGGTACCACAACCACTTGACTCAACTAGGACTTAATCTTCCTGTTGATAGTGTCATTGACAGAGTTCTTCAATCACTGCCACCAAGCTACAAGAGCTTCGTGATGAACTATAATATGCAAGGGATGGGTAAGACGATTCTTGAGCTCTTCGCAATGCTAAAGGCTGTGCAGGTAGAAATCAAGAAGGAACATCAAGTGTTGATGGTAAACAAGACCACCAGTTTCAAGAAAAAGGGTAAAGGGAAGAAGGGGAACTTCAAGAAGAACGGCAAGCAAGTTGCTGCTCAAGTGAAGAAGCCCAAGTCTGGACCTAAGCCTGAGACTGAGTGCTTCTACTGCAAAGGGACTGGTCACTAGAAGCGGAACTGCCCCAAGTATTTGGCGGATAAGAAGGATGGCAAGGTGAACAAAGGTATATGTGATATACATGATATTGATGTGTACCTTACTAATGCTCGCAGTAGCACCTGGGTATTTAATACCGGTTCTATTGCTAATATTTGCAATTCGAAACAGGGGCTACGGATTAAGCGAAGATTGGCTAAGGACGAGGTGACGATGCGCGTGAGAAATGGTTCCAAAGTCGATGTGATCGCGGTCAGCACGCTACCTCTACATCTACCTTCGGGATTAATTTTAGACCTGAATAATTGTCATTTAGTGCTAGCGTTGAGCATGAACATTATATCTGGATCTTGTTTAATGCGAGACAATTATTCATTTAAATATGAGAATAATGGTTGTTCTATTTCTATGAGTAATATCTTTTATGGTCATGCACCCTTGAAGAGTGGTCTATTTGTAAGTGCATCTAGTGCCACCCCTAGTTGGTTTTGGAGTATTGACGACAAACCTAGTTGAGGGACTAATGTGTTTGTGAGAATTGCAGGAAAACACAGGTAGAAGTCCCTCATTGATTCGGTTTTACTACCAGAGATGACCCCCAAAAATGTACGAAGACATTGAAGACAATGGTGGTTTATGAAGATATTCATATTGAAGTCAATGACATGAGAAGACTCCCTATGAAGCTTTTGAAACTCGAAGACCTAGATCCTTCGTAGTTTTATTTCATTCATGTTGTGTCATAGGAACCACCGTACTGTTAAGTGGGGTCGATGAGAACCAGTCAGAATGACTGAAGTGATGCCTAATTCAAATCCTATGTCTTCGAGCGAAGCCTATGAGAGAAAATCTTGTCCAGAGTCAGACAAGTCAGCTTTACTTGTAGCCCAAGTAAAGTTGTTGTGTGAGTTCGAAATCCGACCGTTGGTACACGTGTCAGTTCCTTAGTGACCCAGGGTCATTTCGGACAGATCAGGTCGGGTTGCCAAGTGGCTATAAATAGTCCACCCCTCACAGCCTTAAATGGTTGGCTGCTCAGATTTCAGTACACGGCTTTTGTCGTTTGAGAGCAACCCACCTCGAAGCCTTTGAAAGAAAAATTCCTAGTAAGGAGAAAAGCCCTGACCACCCAGAGCCAGAGTAAATTGGGCATCACTTAAGTCTTCGTGTCTGTGTGATCTGAAGACTTATTACACTTGAGGATTGTGCATCCTCCAGACGGTTAGGCGTCGCGTTCAGAGCATCCAAGAGAAATTGTGGATTGCCAGTGAACGAAGTCTGTGAAGGTTTGGGAGTCTACCTTGAAGACTTACCAGAGTGATTGGGCGAGGTCTGTGTGACCTTAGCTCAAGGAGAAAACGGTGAGGACTGGGTGTCTTGGACTAAGTGTCCTTGACTGGGTGTCCGGGACTGTGTGTCCTTTGGTTTAAATACCTAGCCGCTCCAACCAGACGTATAGTTGTCACAGCAACTGGAACTGGTCCAACAAATCATTGTCTTCAACGTGTCACTGGTTTCATCTTCACTTCCCTTCAATTTACTGTTATTCATTGTGAAGCCATTGCATGCTTGCTCTATCTTTTGTCTTCACAACATAACTGTATGATTTGATTGGCTTCATAACTTCTTCCTACCTGATCCTTATTACACTGAAGCTTGTGTCACTATGCTTTCACTTTATTGAATACTTGACCATGGCTTGCCTAGTGTAATCTAACTTCCGCTGTATAGTAATAGGCATAATCTTCACTGTTTGTCTTCATAACTCTCACGTTTTGAAGACTTTCATAAAAATCGCCTATTCACCCCCCCTCTAGTCGATATAACGCACTTTCAATTGGTATCAGAGCGAGGTGCTCCCTTGTTCTGTGTGATTCGGTTTAACCACCTGGAGTTTTAGTTATGTCGACTGCAGGAATAATCAAAGTCTCCGCTGCTTGCCCCGTCTTCGATGGAACTGAATATCCCTACTGGAAGAATAAGATGCGCATGCATCTTGAAGCCATTGACATCGACCTATGGTATGTCGTCGAGAACGGCGTTCCCAAGGCTAGAGAAGGTGTCACTGCTGCTGATGTCAAGAAGTTCGCTCAACTGGACTCCACTGCCAAGAATATAATATGTGGTCATCTGACCAAAGGACAGTATGGCCGTGTGAGTGCTTTGAAGACATCCAAGCTAGTCTGGGACTGGCTCTCAAAGGTCAATGAAGGCATCTCAACCCAGAGAGATCAAAGAATCAGTGTTCTTCGCAACCTCTTCAACCGCTTCAAGCAAAATGACAATGAGAATGTCCAGCACACATTTGACCGGCTCACTGACATCACAAATGAGCTTCAAGCCCTCGGCGCCACTGAGATCACCAAACATGAAATCGTCAAGACGCTGCTAAGATCACTTGATAGTTCGTTTGACATCCTGGCCCTGATGATTCAAGAATGTCCTGATTTCAAGACACTCGATCCGTCTGACATACTTGAGAGGCTCAACACACATGAGTTTCAGCTTTCTGAGAAAAGAGATATCTACGGCCCAAACTATGGGCGAACTCGTGCCTTGAAGGCAAAAGCTGTATCCTCATCTGAAGAAGAATCTGACTGCAGTTCTGATGATCCTGAAGACATTGGAAGAGAACTTGCAATGCTAGTGAAGAAGTTCCAAAAATTTACTAAGAAGAAAGGCTTCAGGAAATCTTCACGATCAAGCTCAAGGAATGATGAAGCTTCTGCTCATGACTACAAGAAGAAAACATGTCATAAGTGCAAGAAAACTGGACACTTCATCTCTGAGTGTCCACAGTGGGACAATGAGAACAGAAGGAAGAAGAAGAGCAAGGAATATGATTCTGACGACAAGAAGAAGAAGAAATACTCAAAGTCTTCTTCCAAAACTTCATCAAGGTCTTCATCACACAAGAAGAGCTCATCTGGCAAGGCACGTGCGTTTGTTGGAAAGGAGATGGATTCAGAGGAGGATTCCGCATCTGAGGAGGCAGAGGTGGAGTCTGAGGAGGAGTCTGATTCTGGCATTGCGAGTCTGGCTACAGCGTACGTCGCCAAGTCCATCTTCAATACTGAAGACAATGACTGCATCACCGACACCGACGCAAATGACAAGAACGACTCCACTCCTACCTACTGCTTCATGGCACGCGGTGCCAAGGTAAACACACGCACAACTCGCTATGAAACATCTAGTGACGATGACTCTGAATGTGATTCAAAACCTAGCTACAAAACACTTGCTAAAATTGCAACTGAACAACAGAAAGCTATGGAACATATTCAAAAATTGTTAGACAGAAGCGATGATCTGTTGGGTGCTGAAATGACTCGATCTGAATCCTTAATTGAAGACATAAAAAACCTTCACGTTAAGTATCGGGAACTTGAAGATCGTCATGATACTCTCTCAACAACTCATGAAAAGCTTTCCTATGATTATCTTCAAAGGAAGCAAGAACTTGAGAAATTGAGGGCGGCTCATGAAGATCTTCAAAAGGAAAACGAGTCACTTCGCGCTGAACACATCAGTCCCGCTCAGGAAGGATTTGAACCACCATGTCTTAAATGCATTGAGCGTGATAATGCTGCTTCTGTTGCTGAATGTTCCACTGCTACTACTGTTTCAATATCCTCAACTATTGATGTGGTAACTAACCCTCTGCTGAGGATACCACTGCTATTGCTGATGAGAATGCTAGGTTGAAGACATTGCTTGAAACAGGGATGTACAAAAGTCTTCAAGGGCATCAGACATTATGTGATGTCCTCAAAAAGCAGATCCTGAATCGTAACCCTAGGAAAGAGGGTGTTGGATTTATGAGGAAAATCAATACAGATGGCTCTTACTGGAAACCTGAGCAGTACCCCAAAACTACATGGGTTGCTGCAAAGGAACTTTCAGCAGATCCATCCAATTTATTTGGCTTCACTTGTGCTAACCCTATTATCATTGATGAATCCTTTGATGCAAACTATAAACTGTTTAAGAATCAGAATGGTGAAGTGTTTGCCAGGTACATTGGTACTAACTGCAGGAATGGACCGCCTATGAAAAAGATCTGGGTTCCGAAAAAATGTCTGGAAAATCTTCCTGTGAATGTCTTCATGACACCTCACTTGAAGAAGACAAACCTCAGACCAAAGGCTTCATACGATCCAAAGGCTTCATATGAACAGAGGACTCACCTGAGTCGCACTAACGCTAATGTTTTGCAGGCAAACCTTACTCAGGCATACGAATATGAGAGCGGTTCTTCGAACCGTCATGTTCATATGACCAAAAATTATTCTGCTTATTCTTATGAGTATTATTGTCCACCTGCTAGACTGTTTGCTAAGGCTTCAAAGCCAAAATTCTCAGATGCTGCACTTAGACTTATTGCTTCTAAGCCACCCTTGAAGATGTGGGTGGTTAAGAAAGCTTGACTCTCTTTTGCAGGGAAAGATCTCCAGCAGAAAAACAAAATCTTCTGATGCTATTGCTGGGGACCTTAAAAATCTTGTAGGGCGCAAGATAAAATGTCCAAATGGCATCATTATGTACTTCGTTCCTGAATCGCATGCTACTCTCCCTATTAATCCTAATCTGGATTTAAGTTTTCATAATCCACTGGTTCGTCAAATGTTTATGCTTCACAATACCCTTCGTGAAGCCTATCCCCCTAACTGCATTGTAGGGTACGACACCAGTGACATCAAAGTCTTTAGAATGGATTATTGACAGTGGGTGTACAAATCACATGACTGGCAAAAGAAGCCTTCTCATGGACTCAACTTTACGTCCATCCGACAAGAGCCACATTACTTTCGCTGACACTGGTAAAAGTAAGGTATTGGGTCTAGGTAGAGTTGCAATCTCAAAGGATCAACACATGGATAAAGTCATGCTTGTTGAATCCCTTGGCTTCAACTTAATGTCTGTCTCAATGCTTTGCGATTTGAATATGATTGTAATGTTTGGCAAATATCGTTGCCTGGTGCTAATGGAATCTGACAAATCTCTAGTGTTTGAAGGGTATCGAAAGGGTGATTTGTACGTGGTAGATTTCTCAGCAGGACCACAACTTGCAGTATGTCTCCTTGCAAAAGCTTCAGAATGCTGTCTTTGGCATCGAAGGCTTGGGCATGCTGGCATGAGGAACCTCCACACCCTTGCAAAGAAGAAGCATGTCATAGGCATCGAAGGCGTCAAGTTCAAGAAAGATCATTTATGCGGTGCCTGTGAAGCAGGGAAGATGACAAGGGCAAAACATCCTTCGAAGACAATCATGACTACTACACAACCCTTCGAACTGCTTCACATGGATCTTTTCGGTCCCACTCACTACTCAACTTTTACTACTTCTGCATGCCTCTATGGCTTCGTAATTGTTGATGATTATTCTAGATATACTTGGGTGCACATAATCCTTTACAAGACTGAAGTGCAGGATGTCTTCAGACGCTTCGCAAATCGAGCTATGAACAATTTTGGCGCCAAGATAAAGCACATCAGAAGTGACAATGGCACTGAATTCAAGAACACTGGCCTTGATACATATCTGGATACCTTGGGGATCACACATGAATTCTCAGCTCCATACACGCCACAGCAGAATGGCGTTGTCGAACGCAAGAACAGAACACTCATTGAGATGGCCAGAACAATGCTAGATGAATACAAGACTCCAAGAAAATTCTGGACTGAAGCCATTGATACTGCATGCCATACAGTCAATCGTGTTTATCTTCACAAACTTCTGAACAAGACATCTTATGAACTCCTAACTGGCAAGAAGCCAAATGTCAGTTACTTCAGAGTATTTGGTGCAAAATGCTGGATCAAGGACCCACACCACACCTCAAAGTTTGCACCAAAAGCACATGAAGGCTTCATGCTTGGATATGGAAAGGATTCACACTCCTACAGAGTCTTCAATCTCTTCCATTACAAAGTGGTTGAAACAGTGGATGTGCGGTTTGATGAAACCAATGGATCACAAAGAGAACAATTGCCAGATGTACTAGATGAAGTTCCAGCAAATGAATCAATCAAGCTTATGGGAACTGGAGAAATTATACCTTCTGAAGCTCAACCTGAAGAAGAACTTATCATCTCAGCACCTGATCCACATGAAGACAATGCTCAGCCTGAAGATATACCTTCAAATGACCACATAGATCAGCAAGAGCAAAGTCTTCGCCCCACACACCCTCGTGTTGCAAATGAAGTACAAATTGACAAAATACTGGACACAATCAATGTACCTGGTCCACTCACTCGTTCAAGGGCAACTCAGCTAACAAACTTCTGTGGGCATTTCGCATTTGTCTCAATATCAGAACCCAAGAAATTTGGAGAAGCTTTCATGGAACCTGAATGGATTCAAGCTATGCAAGAAGAGCTTCACCAGTTTGAGCTAAATAATGTATGGGAACTGGTTAAGCGTCCTGATCCACGGAAGCACAACATAATAGGCACCAAATGGATATACCGCAACAAGCAAGATGAGCATGGTCAAGTTGTCAGAAACAAAGCTCGTCTAGTTGCTCAAGGATATACTCAAGTGGAGGGCATTGACTTCGATGAAACATTTGCTCCTGTGGCTAGGCTTGAAGCCATACGCATACTGCTGGCCTATGCAAATCATCATAACATACTTCTATATCAAATGGATGTGAAAAGTGCCTTTCTCAATGGCAAGATTGAAGAAGAAGTGTATGTTGCACAACCACCTGGCTTTGAAAATCCAAAACATCCTGATATGGTATACAAGCTCAACAAGGCACTGTATGGCCTCAAACAAGCCCCCAGGGCCTGGTATGATACACTCAAATACTTTCTGAAGAGCAAAGGCTTCATACCTGGTTCCCTGGATCCCACTCTTTTCACGAAGACATATGATGGTGAACTGTTTGTGTGCCAAATATATGTGGATGACATTATCTTCGGCTGCACCAATCAGAAGTATAGTGAAGAGTTTGGATATATGATGCAAGAGCAATATCAGATGTCCATGATGGGTGAGCTGAAGTTCTTCCTCGGTCTTCAAATACGGCAACAACGCAACGGCATCTTCATATCACAAGAGAAATATCTTAAAGAGTGCCTGAAGAAGTTCGGTATGCAAGACTGCAAAGGCTTCACAACACCAATGCCAGCCAAGCATCATTTGGGTCCCGACGACAATGGTAAAGAGTTCGATCAAAAGGTATACCGCTCCATGATTGGGTCTTTGCTTTATTTATGTGCATCTAGGCCAGATATCATGCTTAGTGTTTGCATGTGTGCTCGATTTCAAGCGGCACCAAAGGAGTCGCATCACTTAGCTGTGAAGCGAATTCTTCGATATTTGGCTCACACCCCAACTCTAGGATTATGGTATCCAAAGGGCTCGGAGTTTGATTTGGTTGGATTTTCGGATGCTGATTATGCTGGTGACAAAGTTGATCGCAAATCTACATCAGGCACATGTCATTTTCTGGGACGGTCACTTGTATGTTGGTCTTCAAAGAAGCAGAACTGTGTATCTCTCTCCACTGCTGAATCTGAATACATTGCTGCTGGATCTTGCTGCGCTCAGCTTCTGTGGATGAAGCAAACACTCAAGGATTATGGTATTCATCTGAAGCAAGTGCCACTTTACTGCGACAACGAAAGCGCCATCAAGATTGCCAACAACCCAGTTCAGCACTCGAAGACAAAGCACATTGAAATTCGTCATCACTTTCTCAGAGATCATGTTGTGAAGGAAGACATTGATATCATACACGTCAATACTGAAGAGCAATTGGCAGATATCTTCACCAAGCCCTTGGATGAGAAGAGATTTTGCAAGTTACGGTGTGAGCTAAATATCTTGGAATCCTCAAATGTCCTGTGATCAGGCACACATCCTAACACTTATGCATATTGATGGCTTAGATGTGCAACACACGAAGTAGCGTATATCTTCAATCAATGAAGACATACATTCTAAGTGTGAATACATTAATGTGGAATATGACTTCAGAGTGCCACGATAATTGTGCGCCATGTCTGGGTCTAATACTTCCTATACGGTGGGTAACGCCACCACCAAACGTTCTATTTTGAAGTATTTCACTCATGGCGTTACCTCGCAATGTCTTCACATTTGGTTTGGCTTCATTCTCAATATGTCTTCATGATTATCTTCACCACGATGATTATATGGATACATATGTACTGATGTTCTGTCCTCTACAGCATTCACTTATAGCTATGTTCTTGGTTGAATCTTTTTAACTAAGTGAATGTGATCGGACCCTAACCTCTCTATGCTTTCTATCTCAAACTCTATCTCTCCAAGTCATATGCATTCTGTTGAAACTGTCGAATGTCTTCACTGTGTCCTTGTCAGCCGAAGACATTGAGACAACCATAAAAGTCCATTTTTTAATGCTCATTCCTCCACATAAGATCCGGAGAAGCAGGAACGACCGCCCGACAATTTAGGCATGCGTGGGACGTGGAACAAATCCCAACCTTCCTCTAACTGGCCACGCGTGCCCCAAATGTGAACCGCCAGGGGCACCTGGGTAATAGCATAGTGCCGCCTCTGAGTCTATAAATTCACCCTTACCGCAGTCATTATCTCCTTCCTCCACCCTCGCACGAACCCTAGCGCCACCGCTAGCACTCGACGACGCCGGCGACGAAGCGCTTCACTGCCGCAACCTCTCCGACGCCGTTTTCACGCCGACAGCGGACATCGCTCTCTCCGCCGTCGCCGTAGGTGTCTTCCGTCGCCAAGTTAGGGCACGGAGGATCGAACTGCTCGGCCTCAACTCTCACTTCGTCTAGCAGTTCCAAGTGTGGTAAATAAAACCTCTTTTTACAGCTTCTTTTGATCCTGCAGTTTAGTCACGTTCAGCCATAAGAAGTTTCTCTTCACACCAGTTAAATCTCTCGCTGCATCTCATAACATGCCTAGTATATTCACTTGTGCTTCATAAAGTAGTTAGATTCCTCACTTGTACTGATCTATGGGTTCGTACAAATCTGGAACCAACTTCTTATCTACAAGTGAATGTCTTCGCATAATGAGGTCAATGTCTTCTAAACCGATTTATCTTCAAAATCTTCTGAGAATGCATATGACCTCTTCCCCTTCCCTCGCACCTTAATGCTGTCACAGGTACATGTCCGTGGGAGAATCGTTTGGTTCTCATAGTCTGCATTCATTTGCAGAGTACTTGCAGCATCACATCAACTCGCCTGAAGCCAGTTCTTGCAAAAGGAAGCCTCTGAAGCCTTTGAACATCTTGAAGCCTTCCAAGTTATTCATGGCTTCAGAAACAGCAGCAAGGAAGGGAGGCAGACAGCGACGTGGTGAAACTTCCAAAGATCTGCCTGATGAATTGGCAGAGATGTACAAAACTGATCCTGAAGAAAGCTATGGTCAGCGCAAGACACGAATCCAATGGATTCGAAGATATTGGGCAGAGCAATGGTTCCACTACCGCTTCGTCACTCAGGAATATGCGGAGAAGTGCGCCATTAAGAGACCGTGGGGAGATGTATTATACAAAAATCTCGTACCTAGGTCCAGAGACGAAGCCATTGCTCAAGGCTTCTACCCATGCATGGTGAGAGGACCACAGCCAGCTGAGGCACATCCGTCATCACTTCTCTGGTGCCGCGATGATAATCTCTTCAAGCGCAACTTTCAGTTTGCACAACAGTCAGCGAAGATAAACAAGAAGAAATTTGGGCTTGACTTCAACCCTGGTCCCTCCTCACCAAGGGCAGATGGCACACGCAACGCCGATCGCAATATCATCGGGCCGTATGCCAATCTTGCAGGCCTCATCACTCGCATCCTAGTCCAACGGACTGCTGTGAATGACCCTCCAGCAGATACTGAGTCAGATGACGCCCCTGCTGCTCCGAAGCCAAAGCAGAAGAAGCCAAAAGCTCCAAAAGCTTCAAAGCCAGCCGCTTCTCCCAAGATAGCAAGAGTGAAGCCTTTAGCAACTGCACCTCCTGAAGCCAGTGTGCAGTCAGAAGGCTTATCACGAGTGTCCAAGCCCCAAGAAGCCAAGAAGCCTCAGCCACTCACAGGCAAAGAGCTCACAGCTGCTGACATTCTGCGCTGCGAAGCCATTGATCTCTCAAGCGATGAAGATCTTGGAGATGATGCTCTTGAGTAGCTCATCAAGAGAAAGGAGGAGGCTGAAATCTTCAACAATCTGCCTCTGTTTGATGTCGCCATCATCCACAACTTCATCGATGAATGGTTTGACACACCAGACATAAGCTTCAATGATCTGCAGCTACCCATAGGCCTCAACGTTGCCTTTCAAGGTGCAATCGCTTCAGAACTTGCAATAGCCCAGCGAATTGTAGAACTGAAGCAGAAAATTGATTATGAAAAGGCTCAGTTCAAGAAGCATGTGGCCAAGCTCAGTGTGCAAGAAGTGAAAAACTTCAAGATCATGTTGCACGAGCTGAAAGAAAACTTTCTGAAGACGCGTGCCGAAGCTCAAGGCTCGCGAGAACGCATGAAGACTTTGGCCGATCGCTGCGTGCAAGCCTACAATGAGGCAGAAAAGCGCAAGGCACTTGGGCGTCCCGGCATTGACCCCAGGATGGCCGCGAAGAAGAAAAAGAAGGCGATTGTGCCCGAACCTGAAGCGCCAAGGTCAGAAACTGCTCTGATTGTCTTCCCCGCTGCAACGACTGGCTCGAAGCCAAAGAGTCGATCAACCGCCTCACAACACAAGAAGACACGGACTGCAGAGGCTGAAGCTAAGAAGAGAAAACATTCTGAAGCCTCTCCTTCTGAACCCATCATCAAGAAGCGCAAGACCAAGAAATCTCGGGCTGCTCCCACAGAGCCCCTGATAGTTGAACCCCTCTGCGTCCGCTATCCTGACGCAGATCGTCAGTTGACAGTGCATGAGCCTACTTACATTGAGGCTCCGCACGCTGAAGACATTCCAGCAGCCAACCCCAATGCTGATGAAGACATTGGTCCCCAAGACAATGTGCAAGGTGATGCAGCCCTTCCTCAGCTTGAGACAAGCGAACAGATCAGTATTGGTCATCCATTGACGCCAATCACACAAAATGCGTCGTGGGCAGATCGCCCACAGGAGGAAGATGAGCCCCAACCCACTGCAACTCCACCAGCGCCTACACTCCATAGGCTTCGCAGAGGGCCAAGGGCTCAGGCTGCTGAAGACATTCCGGCTGAATCAGCCGAAGAGCAAGCAGAAACAGTTCTCAAGGAGAACGTGCCTGAAGCTGAAAATGTTGAGGCTGCCACAAACAACGCCGAAGCAAATGTGGAGCCCAACCCAACAATAGCTTCAGAAGACAATGAAGCTACTGCTCCTGAACATTCTGTGCCTGAGTCTGCTGCCGGACCACAATTCAACTATCATATTGCGCACAGGCCCCAGGTCCAGAAGCCGATCCCACGACTACCAAGGTTCCCAGGTCCTGCATCAGCTCCTGGTTCCTTCAACATCAACAGCTTCAGGGCAGATAACACGTTTTTCGACCGCTCTAAGAACCCTTATTCAAGGGAACAGATTGTATCAGATAGGTTCTGGAGCCATCAACAGCGCAGCTATTATTCATGCATCCTCTACAACCAAGGCCGCATCTTTCCTCACAAGCGCCTTGAGGTTGAAGCTGTTGCAGGTCTGCCTGGTCTGGAAGAAGCACTGGATTGCTTCAAGCAAGTGGGTTTGCTGCCATTTATCACTGATGAAGAGCACTGGAACGAAGAGCTTCTGCTCCAGTTCTATGCCACTTTGCATATCAAGGGCTATAACAGAGATCCGAAGACATGGATCCTGGAGTGGATGACAGGCAACATCCATCATGAAGCCAATACTTTCGATCTAATTGAGCTCACCGGCCTTCCCACTCCTGGTGAATTCTTTGAAGAAGGGTGCCAACTCCATGCTGAAGCAATTGAGAGCATATTTCAGCGTCCTGAGCCAGATATGAGTCAGATGCTCTCAATGATGAAGCCATTTGTTCCAAATGCACCCTATCCAACTAGGTTCTTCGTTGAAGACTTAGAGTACCTGCCCAGAACAATATACCACATCATAAGGCGGACTCTCTGGCCAGTCAAGGGACACTCTCGATATGCAACGATTGATGGTGCAATGAAGACTCTCATCTTCTGCATTCTTCACGGCAAATGCTTCAATACACAGGATCTCTTCATCCATCAATTTGCAGCATCTGCTTCAGAACTGTTTGGATTAAAGTTTTATGCTCCTTGGGTTATGAGGCTGATCAAGCTTCACTCTGCAATCTCCTATCAACCCTCAGCCCGCAATCATAGGATATTTTTGCCAGATGTGGACACATCTGCTGAAGCAATATATCACGAGCCGGCCAAGCAACCACTAAGTCTTTAGAATGCAGAACACCAGAGCTTCACTCAAAATATTGAAGGTGTTGAAGCTCTCTCCCGAGTGTATCCAATGGCTAGCACCACACGTGCCCCTGCATCAACTGAAGCCACCAACAGCACAGCTGCAAAGAGACCCAAGAAGCGCGCTTGTGCACTCAATGACAGAGAGCTTCTTGTGGCTCTTCACCAAAAGCAAGATAGGCATCACGACTGGCTCAAGAGGCAGATGAAAAGCATCATGCAAGAAGTCAATCGCATCAGAAATCTGGCAACCAAGAATGCATTTGTCACACACGAGACCTGTCGCCGCACTTGGAAGGGCCTCACCATGATGTGCCCTGAAGCTGAACTGCATGAGGATGGCTTCACAGAGCACTTCAAATTTGACTCCACGCCTCCAAGAAGAGCGGTGATGCGCAGCACACCATCTCTTGAAGACTCAGAGTTCTCTTCTTCTGCTGCCACCGTGTCTGCTCGGATTATTCAAGAAGAAGACGACGCGACATCATCTCCACCTGCTTCAACGCGCGTCGAAACTGCACCAAGCTCGTCTGCACCACGGCCAAACAACTCCACCGACCCTGCTGCGCCTGGGAACGCGTAGAAACCTCTATGTCTTCAAACCTTTTTGGTCATCACTGACAAAAGGGGGAGAAGCATATGATGGTTATAGTCTTCAAGCGGGTCACTATGGGCGGGTGCCTTCATATTTTTGCTACACTTTGCTTCGTGCTTACAACTCCCGTTTTTTTTGCTACATTTGCTTCTTTGAGTTGTAACACTTAGACTTGATGGTCATCTGCTACCTGTTATGCGAAGATAAATTCCGCATGTGCGACGATAAATTCCGCACTTAGATCATTCTGCAGATGTCCATTTTCCATTATGCATGTCATTATCTTCGTCTACTCTTACATGCATAGTGGATTGTCATCATAAGCTGAAGTGGATCTCCACAAGTAAAACCTGCCATGTGCATTTGCATTCAAGAAGCAAATTACTTACATGCACATCTTCAGGGGGAGTCCTTGCAGCTTATGAAGACAATTCTTACACAATCTCACAAATTATGTTCCCCGTTGAAAATTTCAACTAGTTTGTCATCAATCACCAAAAAGGGGGAGATTGTAAGTGCATCTAGTGCCACCCCTAGTTGGTTTTGGAGTATTGACGACAAACCTAGTTGAGGGACTAATGTGTTTGTGAGAATTGCAGGAAAACACAGGTAGAAGTCCCTCATTGATTCGGTTTTACTACCAGAGATGACCCCCAAAAATGTACGAAGACATTGAAGACAATGGTGGTTTATGAAGATATTCATATTGAAGACAATGACATGAGAAGACTCCCTATGAAGCTTTTGAAACTCGAAGACCTAGATCCTTCGTAGTTTTATTTCATTCATGTTGTGTCATAGGAACCACCGTACTGTTAAGTGGGGTCGAAGAGAACCAGTCAGAATGACTGAAGTGATGCCTAATTCAAATCCTATGTCTTCGAGCGAAGCCTATGAGAGAAAATCTTGTCCAGAGTCAGACAAGTCAGCTTTACTTGTAGCCCAAGTAAAGTTGCCGTGTGAGTTCGAAATCCGACCGTTGGTACACGTGTCAGTTCCTTAGTGACCCAGGGTCATTTCGGACAGATCAGGTCGGGTTGCCAAGTGGCTATAAATAGTCCACCCCTCACAACCTTAAATGGTTGGCTGCTCAGATTTCAGTACACGGCTTTTGTCGTTTAAGAGCAACCCACCTCGAAGCCTTTGAAAGAAAAATTCCTAGTAAGGAGAAAAGCCCTGACCACCCAGAGCCAGAGTAAATTGGGCATCACTTAAGTCTTCGTGTCTGTGTGATCTGAAGACTTATTACACTTGAGGACTGTGCATCCTCCAGACGGTTAGGCGTCGCGTTCAGAGCATCCAAGAGAAATTGTGGATTGCCAGTGAACGAAGTCTGTGAAGGTTTGGGAGTCTACCTTGAAGACTTACCAGAGTGATTGGGCGAGGTCTGTGTGACCTTAGCTCAAGGAGAAAACGGTGAGGACTGGGTGTCTTGGACTAAGTGTCCTTGACTGGGTGTCCGGGACTGTGTGTCCTTTGGTTTAAATACCTAGCCGCTCCAACCAGACGTACAGTTGTCACAGCAACTGGAACTGGTCCAACAAATCATTGTCTTCAACGTGTCACTGGTTTCCTTCACTTCCCTTCAACTTACTGTTATTCATTGTGAAGCCATTGCATGCTTGCTCTATCTTTTGTCTTCACAACATAACTGTATGATTTGATTGGCTTCATAACTTCTTCCTACCTGATCCTTATTACACTGAAGCTTTGTGTCACTAGTGCTTTCACTTTATTGAATACTTGACCATGGCTTGCCTAGTGTAATCTAACTTCCGCTGTATAGTAATAGGCATAATCTTCACTGTTTGTCTTCATAACTCTTCACGTATTTGAAGACTCATAAAAGCCTATTCACCCCCCCTCTCTAGTCGATATAACGCACTTTCACACTATTTTTGATGAATCTCGATAGTAGTGATACACATATTCATAATATTGAAGCTAAAAAATGCAGAGTTGATAATGATAGTGCAACTTATTTGTGGCACTACCATTTAAGTCATATTGGTGTAAAGCGCATGAAGAAACTCCATTCTAATGGACTTTCGGAATCACTTGATTATGAATCACTTGGTACTTGTGAACCATGCCTCATGGGCAAGATGACTAAAATGCCGTTCTACAGAACTATGGAGCGAGCAACAGATTTATTGGAAATCATACATACTGATGTGTGTGGTCCGATGAATATTGAAGCTCGCGGCGGGTATCGTTATTTTCTCACCTTCATATATGATTTGAGCAGATATGGGTATATCTACTTGATGAAACATAAGTCTAAAACATTTGAAAAGTTCAAAGAATTTCAGAGGGAAGTGGAAAATCATCGTAACAAGAAAATAAAGTGTCTACGATCTGATCGTGGAGGAGAATATTTGAGTTACGAGTTTGGCCTTCATTTGAAACAATGCGGAATAGTTTCGCAACTCACGCCACCCGGAACACCACAGTGTAATGGTGTGTCCGAACGTCGTAATCGTACATTACTAGATATGGTGTGATCTATGATGTCTCTTACTGATTTACCGCTATCGTTTTGGGGTTATGCTTTAGAGACGACTACATTCACGTTTAATAGGGAACCATCTAAATCCATTGAGACGACACCTTATGAACAATGGTTTGGCAAGAAACCAAAGTTGTCGTTTCTTAAAGTTTAGGGCTTCGATGCTGAAAGCACAAGTGCTCCCTGGGTGATTTTGGTAATTAATGTCAACATATCTCTTGTTGGTCTAATGTTTCTACCAAGTATGTTTCAGACAAGTTCAACAATGGAGTGGCATGGACTAGAGGATGTCGAACCCCTTCAATATGCTAAGGACAAGGAATTGGCTCAAGTTCAAAGCTTAGGACTCTACATTTTCTATTTTAGTGATCCAAGATCACATTGAGTCCATAGGAAAGCCAATACTATTAAGAAGGGATGAGGTGTTGCTTAATGGCTTGCTTGCTCAAAGTGCTTAGTGATATGCTCCAAAGCCCTCAACCACTTTCTCACTTCCAAATATGTCCCACACCAAATATCCAACTCGGCCCCAGCGATTCTTTCTATCCGGCGCCACCGAGTTTAGTTGACATAGCCACTGCTAGAAACCCTAATCAGTTCGGTCTCACCGATGGGATCTCGGTCTCACCGAGATGGGCTTGCAAACTCTCTTTTAGCTATTGCAGTATTTTCGGTCCCACCGAGATATACAATCGGCCCCACCGAGTTTTCTTGGCCAACTCTCTGTTTCTCTTATTACCCAAATCGGTCCCACCGAGTTTGAGTAATCGGTCAAACCGAGTTTTGGATTTACCCTAACCCTAGCACATCGGTCCCACCGAGTTGATATAGTCGGTCCCACTGAAACACCTAACGGTCACATTATGAACCAAATCGGTCTGACCGAGTTCTCTGGATTGGTCCCATCGAGTTCGGTGATTTGTGTCTAACGGTTAGATTTTGTGTGGAGGCTATAAGTACCCCTCCACCCACTCTTCATTCATGGAGAGAGCCCTCAGAACATGCCTACACTTCCAATACACATTTTGTGAGAGAGAACCACCTACACTTGTGTTGGGGTGAAGATATTCCATTCCAACCACATAAATCTTGATCCCTAGCCTTCCCCAAGTTGCTTTCCACTCAAATGTTATTTCTACCAAATCCAATCCTATGAGAGCGAGTTGAGTGTTGGGGAGACTATCATTTGAAGCACAAGAGCAAGGAGTTCATCATCAACACACCATTTGTTACTTCTTGGAGAGTGGTGTCTCCTAGATTGGCTAGGTGTCACTTGGGAGCCTCCGACAAGATTGTGGAGTTGAACCAAGGAGTTTGTAAGGCCAAGGAGATCGCCTAGTTCATGAAGATCTACCCGAGTGAGGCAAGTCCTTCGTGGGCGACGGCCATGGTGGGATAGACAAGGTTGCTTCTTCGTGAACCCTTCATGTACTCGCGCAACAATTACCCTTCATGGGTTGAAGTCTCCATCAACGTGGATGTACGATAGCACCACCTATCGAAACCACGCGAAAAATCTCCATGTCTCCAAATTGCGTTTGCACACTCCAATCCCTTCTCTTTACATTCTTACAACTTGCATGCTTTACTTTCCGCTGCTAATATACTCTTTGTATGCTTGCATGCTTGCTTGATATGTATTGTGAATGTTTAAACTTGTGCTAATACTCCACATGAACCTAAAGAATTAAAAACTGCAACTTTTCTTGATTAGAGTCTATTCACCCGCCCTCTAGGCCCCTCTTCTCGATCCTTTCAATTGGTATCAGAGAATTGGTCTCCATTGCCTTGGTTTAAACACCTTTGGAGGAAGATGGATGTGTCTACTTTGGGGAGTCTTAGACGTAGAGTTCCCATTCTTGATGGAGAGTTCTTCTATGAGTGGAAAAATGAAATGCTTGAGATTTTCAATGAATATCATTTGAACAAGTACATTACTAGCCCTTGTGCACCTCATGTTGATCCTTTGCATCCTACCCTTGATGAGTCTATTGACATGATCCGCAACCTTAGAACTTTTGATCTTATCACTAGAGGCTTGCCTAGAAACTTGATTGGACGTTTGCCTACTCTTGATTGTGCCTACACTATATGGAGATTCCATGAGGAACGTTTTCCAAACTATTCCTTGAAAAACTTAGATGAGATTCTTCATAAGTCCATTGCCTTGATTAAGATGAATTTCAATGATTCCAAATTTGGTGACTGCTTATTTGAACTTACAAATCTTATGAGTGCCAAAGGAGATGTTGGAATCATTAGCAATATCATTTCCAAAGCTATTAGAATTCATAAAGACAACCATAGAAATGAAAATTTCTCTAATGAATTACCCTCTCTAGGAGTTGATCGATCACAAGATGATGTTGAACATGGATACTATGATGAGGATGATGATAGTGATTGTGATCTTGATGATGCAATGAGACACTTTGGTCTTATGGCAAATCTTCACGGCTACATGGCTGGAGGGAAGGAATGGGTCCTTGATAGTGGATGTACTGATCATATGAGCAGAGATAAAGATATATTCCGTGAGCTTGCTGAAAACGACGGCCCTCGAAAGTATATCACCTTTGGTGATAACTCAAAGGGTAAGGTGGTTGGCCTAGTTAAGGTGGCCATCTCACATGATAGCTCCATACAAAATGTCATGCTCGTTGAATCTCTTGGGTACAATTTGCTTTCAGTATCTAGACTTGCTGATTTCGGTTTCAATGTCCTGTTTACTGAGGTAGATTGCCAAGTGTTTCGTAGAGACAACCGTAAAATGGTCTTTATCGATATACGTAGAGGTGATCTTTACATTGTTGATTTCACTAAAAAGGCTCAACCTAGAATTGCTTAATTGCTAAATCTTCTAAAGGCTGGTTGTGGCATAGAAGACTAGGTCATGTGGGTATGCGAAATCATGATAAGCTTATTAAAGGTGATCATATCCTTGTAATAAAAGATGTCATATTTAACAAGGATAGACTCTTTAGTGCTTGTCAGGCAAGAAAACAGGTTGGAGGAAGTCATCTCGCGAGAACATCATGACCATTAGAAGACCACTCGAGCTACTTCACATGGATCTCTTTGGTCCCAATGCCTACAAGAGTCTCGGTGGTAACTCATTTGGTCTAGTCATAGTTCATGATTTTTCAAGATTTACGTGGGTGTTCTTTCTTGATGACAAATCGCAGGTCCAAAAGATCTTCAAAAACTTTCCTAGGAAGGCCCAAAATCAATTTGACGTGAAAATCAAGAAGGTTCAAAGTGACAACTGAACGGAGTTCAGAACGCAAATGTGGATATCTTTCTTGACGAAGAGGGGATTTCACATGAGTTCTCAACTACGTACACACCTCAAAAAATGGAGTTGTTGAGAGGAAGAACCGGACTCTTATTGAGATGGCAAGAACGATGCTTGATGAGTATATCGGTGTCAAAACCGGCGGATCTCGGGCAGGGGGTCCCGAACTGTGCGTCTAAGGCGGATGGTAACAGGAGGCGGGGGACACAATGTGTACCCAGGTTCGGGCCCTCTCGATGGAGGCAATACCCTACTTCCTGCTTGATTGATCTTGATGATATAAGTATTACAAGACTTGATGTACCACGAGATCGTAGAGGCTAAACCCTAGAAGCTAGCCTATGATTATGATTGTTGTCGTCCTACGGAATAAACCCTCCGGTTTATATAGACACCGGAGGGGGCTAGGGTTACACAAAGTCGGCTACAAGGGAGGAGATCTACATATCCAAATTGCCAAACTTGCCATCCACACAAAGGAGAGTCCCACCCAGACACAGGATGAAGTCTTCAATCTTGTATCTTCATAGTCCAATAGTCCGGCCAAACTATATAGTCCGGCAGTTTGAGGACCCCCTAATCCAGGACTCCCTCAGTAGCCCCTAAACTAGGCTTCAATGACGATGAGTTCGGCGCATAGATTGTCTTCGGCATTGCAAGGCAGGTTCTTCTCCAAATTCCGAGTACTTGTCGAGTAGTGTTCGGCTTCCCATGAATGTTGCACTCCTTGGCTTCTACGCCTAATAATGGCTATCCTCCATGTGTTGAGCGAATGCGAGAAGTCGGGGCATTTTTACACTTGCCACCCTAACCATGTGAGTCAATCGTCTATTTAAAGAGACAGGGATCCTCAGATCCAGATCACACCATCCTCCCACAACGAGTATCCATCGGAGCGCGCCCGGAAAAGTACATCCCATCATGGCCGGCCATCGCAGCTCCTCCTCTCGCTCCCATAGCCCTAATCCAAGCAATTGGAAGAAGTGTTCCGTCCCCCACCGCCAATTAGTAGAGTTACAGACCCAGGGGTTTCTCCCTCCAGCGTATATGGTCCCCGTTCGAGCCGGACTTGCCTCTTACAACGGCGGGGAGCAAGCGGAGAGCTTTCCCAACCCATCCATGGGGGAGCGGGTATGCCTTGTCCCTTACTTATTAAGGGTCTTGGATTTCCAATCCATCCGTTCCTCCACGGCCTCCTGGAGTTCTACGGCCTCCAGCTACATAACTTTACTCCTGCCTCCATATTACACATCGCTGACTACGTTGCCCTTTGCGAGCTGTTTTTGGGCCGTGAAGCTCATTTCGAGCTATGGAAGAGGATATTCTGCCTCGTACCCCGTACACAGGAGGGGTCAATATATCAAGTGGGCGGAGCCGAGATATGGCGCATCGCCGGGACCGGATACCTGTCCGGTACTCCGAAGAAGACATCCGAAGACTGGCCTTCGGAGTGGTTTTATATGGAGGACATCCCCCTTCCGGACCCTATTTGGATGGGCCTTCCTGAGTTCAATAACGCCCCTTTGAAGAAACGACGCAGTTGGCGCCCTTGGAGCCCCCAGGAGGAAGATAACAGAGAGGTCCTTTACCTGATGGGCCGGATAAAAATGCTGGCCAAATCAGGATTGACAATAATCGAGGTTATGTCAATATGTATAATGCGGGGGGTGCAGCCACTTCAATATCGGGGACAACCCATGTGGCACTTTAATGGAGAAGATGATGCCACCCGCTGTGGTCGTCAGGGACCGGACTCCATCGCTGCTCTAGCGAAAATACTGTCTGATTTATATAAAGGTGAGGAAGAGGAGTTCATCCGCATTAAGCCACGGGATGGATTCTCCATGTAAAAGCCCCCAAACTGGGTGAGCAGCTACTTTCTACTCCAGACCTTCCAGCATTCTTCGTCATAAGTATTTACCTTGCTATTTCATAGCAGGAACTGCGAAAAGCTGTGAGGGAGGTCCACAACCCATCTCCACAACCAGAGGACCCTGACCGGGCCCTCGATCCCGGACTCGAAGAAGATCTGGACATATTTGTGGAGCTCATCGATAGGACGTTCTATTAGTTAAGCTCCAACGGTGCCTTGGTGTCCATCATACCCGATTATCCTGGACTGCTCCCTACATCGCATGTAAGTAAAACCGGAGTCCCAACTTCCGAGAAGGATCCCTTTTTTCGCACTTCAGCTACCACACACAAATGGTGTATTATAGGGAAGGCCCTCGGGACGCCATGCCGCACCCGCAGTGACTCACAAACAAGGGGCATCGAAGCCGGGTAGGCTTAAAAGGAAGGCGGTTAGGACTGAGACGCCATCACAGAGGTATGAAAAAGAACCCAGCTCCGTGGTTGTCGTCTTTTAAAGTATAATAACGTCCATGGTTCCTGGCAGGAAAAATGCTCGTCGGACCATATTCGGAGAGCCTGCTGGCCCAGCCTCCACCAGCCGGGCTCCAGAGCCGGACTTAGAGGCAGACACTAACGTGGGGCCAACACCGGATGTTCCTCCTATAGAGGATGTAGATAGGCTGTCTGCTACGAATTCCTAAGTGGAGAGTGCCATGAATCACAGGCGTCGCCAGGCCATACTCCGCGACGCTTGTTTCTCTCAAGAGGCGTTTGATGCCTTCAACTCAGGAGACGCGTACATCCGAGCTGCTCAAAATGGTCTTGCCCGAGCCACGGACCAGTATGTAAAGGATATACGGGTAAGAAAATCTAATAATTATGTATATCAGTAGCCCCTAAGACTTGAAATAGTTGGCACAACTGATTTAAGGATCACTGTTTGCGTAGGTTCTTACGGAGAATAATACCCAGTTGTCTCAAGAGGTGGAGGAGTGCAAAGCCAAGCTACGGGCTGGAGTTGCCGCAATGAAGGAGTCCGAGAAGGCCCCATCTGGTAACACTTGTTTCTATCTAAAAGAATGACATGTACCAGTTAGTATTTGGCATGCATGCAAATCTAAGAATAGATTCTACAGATGATCCCGGAGTGAATCCGGAGATCGTGCGAGGGGATGAGCAACATGCTCAATGATAGCTAAAGGCTGGCGAGCGCGTGCTTACGCAGGTTAGGCAGGAGAAAAACGATCTCCAAGATGCCAATACCCGGCTGGGCATTGAACTGAAAGATGTTCGGGCCCAACTTGCTGAGTCCGTAAAGGAGAATAAGAGGCATCGACGCAGCATTTTTAGTAAGTGCTTAAACGAACTTTTATAGAGTTCGGTGAAGAAACTGGCTAACAGAGTTATATTTGTAGGTATGCTGATGGGTCGACCTGTAGAGGAGATGCCCAGGTCTGCGGGTGATCTTCTGCCAGAGCTCTCACAACTGCACGAACAAGTTTGGCAGGTGATGCAGGGCATTTCCCAAGCCTTGTGGCCATCCGCCTCCCTGCCAGGAGGCACGGGGGAGCTTGTAGAGATGCTCAAGGGAGTGCGGCGGCGCTTCCAATTATGGAAGGTATCAGCCTGCCGACAAGGTGCAAGGGAAGCCTGGGCCATGGTGAAGACATGATATACCAAGGCTCACCCGAACCACATGGTCGAGGCCGGACCTATGGGGTCTGATGGGAAAGAGATCTCTGTCAGTTTGGTGTATGACCAGGATTGTAGGCTAGACAGCTTGTTGGATGGTATAGAAGAAGAACTTAGTCAGTCTAAGTGACTGTGTACATCAAGTGACATATATTGTCCCTAGCCGGATTGTAAATCATTTGTCATGGAGGACCTTTTCGCTTCGACCTCCGGACCCGACAGTCCGGAGTGTATCCGAATACCTGCTCAGTTATGTAAAAACTGGGGTACGCGTGGAAACCGGGCGTAGGGGTCATAAGTGCTTGAACAGAGAAGTACCCAACTAGCTATGTTATATTACATGGATAGTAAGAAACATCTTCCGGGGAGAATAGTTCCGTTAAGGGTTCCTTTCCCTGGGTACGCATGCATTAATGTGCATGTCCGAACTGCGAAAAGAGACGCAGGATATAAAGATCTGGGGGCATGTATTACAATAAGTAAAAGTCATCTTTTGTTCACCGAACGAGTATTCCCTTAAGAACGCTAGCTTTCGGCTTCACCCAGTCTGAGGTACACATCCGGCTGACCCGGCGGTAACAATCGCAGAGGTGCTCCCCTTATGCCCTAGCCGAATTAACGGGAACGTAGGGCATAAACACAAGAGCCAGGCAACCCAGTTTGTCCAAAACTTATGTCATATCGATGCATATAATGGCGAAGAAAATTTACATGTGGGAAAGTAACACATGTGCGGGGGGCATAGAGCCCTGAACATAGTTATATTAAGCTTCTGTATAAGAATCCACCAGGTATAATGAGCACGCCTAGCGTATCAAGACTGTGTAGTCAAGACACATTTTAACCTTTTAACGCCGTGAAGAAAAAGGGAAGAAAGAAAGAAAGAAAGAAAGAAAGAAAGAAAGAAAAGATAGATAACGGATATATAAAAAATTGAAGTAGATAAGGAGACGAACACAGAGTCCGGCACAAGGCGTACAACCTTCGGAGTCTGGCTGCATTCCATGGGTTTGACTCGAGTCGATTGTCCGATGCATCCCGCAGACGGTACGCTCCACCGGTCAGAACTTTGTCAACAACGAAGGGACCTTCCCATTTGGGTTTGAGCTTGTTCTTTTTCTTCTCCGATAGGCGTATAAGGAGTTCCCCAATGTTATAAGTTTTGCCCGTACTTCTCTACTTTGATACCGCCGAGCCTGTTGCTGATAGAATGCGGAGCGGGCTTTTGCCACGTCATGCTCCTCCTCCAGGGCGTCCAAACTGTCCTGCCGATCAAGCTCGGCTTCTTTCTCTTCGTACATGCGCACTCGAGGTGAGTCATGAATGATGCCGCAGGGCAGTACCGCCTCTGCGCCGTACACCATAAAGAACGGTGTGTATCCGGTAGTGCGATTCGGCGTGGTCTGTAGCCCCCATAGTATGGAGTAAAGCTCCTCCACCCAGTGCGTATCTGATTCCCTTCAGGGATCGCACTAATCTGGGTTTAATGCTGCTCATGATAAGACCATTTTCTCGCTCGACTTGACCGTTAGTTTGTGGGTGATAGACAGAGACATAATCGAGCTTAATTCCCATGTTGCTCCACCAAGTTTTTACATTGTCGGCTGTAAAGTTCGAGCCATTATCGGTGATGATGCTGTGGGGGCGCCGTAACGGTGTACAACCGCGGATATGAAGTCTATCACTGGTCCGGACTCGGCTGTTTTAACTGGTTTGGCTTCTATCCATTTGGTGAATTTATCCACCATGACCAATAGGTATTTTTTCTTATGGCTTCCCCCTTTAAGGGGTCCGACCATATCAAGCCCCCAGACCGCAAAGGGCCAAGTAATGGGGATTGTTTGGAGATCGGTAGCTGGCAGATGGCTTTGGTTTGCAAAAAGCTGGCAACCGACGCAACGTTGAACGATGTCCTGTGCGTCTCCTCGGGCCGTCGACCAGTAAAAACATGTACGGAAGGCCTTCCTTACAAGAGCCCGAGCTGCGGCATGGTGGCCGCCAAGTCCAGAATGAATTTCTGCCAAAAGTTGTCGTCCTTCCTCTTCGGAGATGCACCTTTGAAGTACTCCGGTAGTGCTTTTCTTATAAAGCTCTCCCTCGTGGACCTTGTAGGCTTTAGACCACCGCACAATGCAACGTGCCTCGTTTGAGTCATCAGGGAGTTCTTGCCTAGTTAGGTAAGCCAAGAAGGGTTCTGTCCACGGGGAGATGATAGCCATAATCATGTGGCCGAAGGTGTTATTTCGGTGGCAGAGCCTCCGATTACGTCAGAGTGTTCGGGGTCTGGTGTTGTGGCCGGATCTGGACTGTTTTTGCTGGTCTCCCCTTCCCACACCACGGATGGCTTAAACAACCTTTCCAAGAAGATATTAGGTGGGACAGGGTCGCGCTTAGCGCCGATGCGGGCGAGGATATCTGCCGCTTGAATGTTTTCTCGGACCACATTGTGGAATTCGAGGCCCTCGAACCGAGCTGACATTTTGAGGACGGTGTTGCGGTAAGCTGTCATTTTTGGGTCTTTGGCGTCAAAGTCTCCATTTATTTGAGCTATTGCGAGGTTCGAATCCCCCCGCACCTCTAGGCGTTGAATGCCCATGGAGATTGCCATCCGGAGACCATGCAACAGGGCCTCATATTCTGCTGCATTGTTGGAGTCTCTGTATAATATTTGGAGTATGTATTGGACTGTATCTCCGGTGGGTGATGTCAGGACAACGCCTGCCCCTAGACAAGCCAGCATCTTAGAGCTGTCAAAGTGCATGATCCAATTGGAGGACGCGCCGTACTCTTTAGGGAGTTCGGCTTCGTCCATTCGGCAACGAAATCAGCCAGTACTTGCGACTTAATGGCTCGCCGTGGTTTATATGTTATGTCGAACGGGAGGAGCTCGATAGCCCATTTAGCAATCCGGCTCGTGGCATCGCGGTTATTTATTATGTCGTTCAGTGGTACTTCGGAGGCCACCGTAATTGAACACTCTTGAAAGTAGTGTCATAGTTTCCGGGATGCCATGAACACCGCATATGCTATCTTTTGATAATGTGGGTACTGTGATTTGCATGGAGTGAGGACGGTGTATACGTAGTATACCGGCTTTTGAAGTGGGAACTTATGTCCGTCCTCTCTCGTTCGAGGACGAGCACTGCGCTTATAACTTGGTGTGTTGCCGCTATATATAACAGCGTTGGTTCGCCCACATTTGGCGTGGCCAAGATTGGGTTGCTGGCCAATATGGCTTTTATTTATTCCAATCCGGCCATGGCCGCATCCGTCCACTCTAAGTGTACGGTGCGTCGAAGAAGGCGATAAAGAGATAGTGCCTTTTCTCCTAATCGGGAGATAAAGCGGCTTAAGGCAGCCACACTTCCAGTTAACTTCTGGATTTGCTTGAGGTCTGTAGGGATAGCCAACTGTGAGAAAGCTCGGATTTTAGCCGGATTTGCTTCAATTCCTCTATTGGAGACGATGAAGCCCAAGAGCTTTCTGGCGGGCATGCCGAAAACGCATTTTTCCGGATTGAGCTTGATGTCATATGTTCGGAGATTGTCAAACGTGTGCCTCAATTCATCTATTAAGGATTCGACGTGTCTTGTTTTAATGACCACATCATCTACGTATGCCTCCACTGTTTTGCCGATTTGTGTTTCTAGGCATGTCTGAATCATGCGTTGATAGGTTGCATCGGCGTTTTTGAGCCCGAAAGGCATGGTGTTAAAACAGAAGGGGCCGTATGGAGTGATGAATGCCGTTGGGGCTTGATCGGGCTCCGCCATCTTAATTTGATGGTATCCGAAGTATGCGTCGAGGAAGCACAATGAGTCGTGTCCTGCAGTAGCGTCGATAATTTGATCGATGCAGGGGAGGGGGCAGGGATCCTTGGGGCAAGCCTTGTTAAGGTCCTTGAAATCGACACATAGGCACCAAGATTTGTCCTTCTTTCGTACCATCACCAGGTTTGCTAGCTAGTCCGGATGTTTTATTTCTCTAATGAATTCGGCCTCGAGTAACTTGGCTAGCTCTTCTCCCATGGCTTGTCGCTTAGGCTCAGAGAAACGCCGAAGAGTCTGCCTGACTGGCTCGAACCCCTTTAGAATGTTAAGACTATGCTCGGCCAGCCTGCATGGGATTCCTGGCATGTCTAAAGGATGCCAGGCGAAGATGTCCCAATTCTCGCGCAAGAACTCCTGCAGTGCAGCGTTTGTTGTGGGGTTCAGCTGTGCCCTGATGGATGCTGTTTTTGTAGGGTCCGTTGGGTGGACCTGGAATTTGATTATTTCGTCCACTGGTTTAAAAGAGGTGGACTTGAGTCTTTTGTCGAGTATCACATCGTCCCTGTCCACCGTGGAGCACAGCGCAGTTAGTTCTTCGGTCGCAAGGGCTTTGGATAACGCCTCGAGGGCTAGTGCGGCGGTTTTATTTTCGGCGCGGAGTGCTATGTACGGATCAATACCCAGAGTGATGATTCCATTGGGCCTGGGCATTTTGAGCTTCATATACCCGTAATGGGGTATAGCTCGGAATATCGTGAATGCCTCCCGCCCCAAAAGGGTGTGGTATCCGCTACTAAACGGGGCCACTTGGAATGTGATTTCTTCGGACCTATAATTCTCCGGCGTGCCGAATACCACATCTAGTGTGATTTTTCCCGCACATCGTGCCTCCCGACTAGGGATGATTCCTCTGAAGGTCGTGCTGCTTTCCTCAATGCGGCTCTTGTCTATTTCAATTTTGCTAAGAGTTTCCTCGTAGATGAGGTTTAATCTGATGCCACCGTCCATGAGCACCTTAGTAAGGCGGAAGCCGTCCACAATTGGACTAAGGACCAAAGCAGATGGTGCTCGCGCTGTTCAGAATTGAGGTTCGTCACTGGCATTAAAGGTTGCTGTGTCGTTCCATGGATTTATTGCTGCAACGTGGCAGACTTCGGCAAGGCTACGGAGTGTTCGCTTGCGCCTATTATTTGAGGCGAAGGTCTCGAGTACTGTCAATACTGTATTGTTATTTTCCACGGGATGGTGCTCTGTTGTATTGTTGATGGGGATATCCTCGCCGCTCTTGGCCACCTGCCGGAGTATCCAACATGCTCTAAGGCTATGTCTTGGCATGGTATCCGCTGTGCTGTGAATTTTGCATGGCCCATTGAGCCATCCCTCCAATACAGTTCTACGCCCTATAGTGGGCTTTTGTTTCTTTGTAATTGGATCGGGTGACTTACGAGAGTACACCCTTTTAGTTCGGACAAGGGGGGGGTTAGTGAGAGCCGGAGGGTCCCAGAATTTTGTTTGGGTTTTCCAGGCGCTTTCCATCGCACAGTACTTCCGTACTATGGCCGCCAAGTCAGCAAAGTGTGCTATGTCACGGCAACTTATGGCGTTGAGGATTCCCTTGTCCGTGCAATTTTTGCAAAAGAATGAAATTGCATCTTCCTGGCGATAGTCCTTGACCTTGCTCATTGCAAGGAGGAATCTGGCCCAATAGTGATGTACTGTCTCTTGGGGCTCTTGTCTAATGTGGGAAAGATCACTTGAGTCTGGGTGGGCGGGCAGATTTAGGTCCGAACCCTGACCCGATCTGAGACCCAGGGGCGGAGGAATTTCCGAGCTTGGCAGTTTGGACTCCCGGATGTTGCCCAATAGTTCTGGACCACTGTCTGATTCTACATTCCAAGCTTGGGCCATGTCCTCCCATGGACGGGTATCCGGCTTGGAGAGCTCGGGAATCCGAGCATAGTTTGTCCTCAAAATCGAGGAAGAATTGCTACATTGCTCTTCCACTACCGCTAACTGATGGGTGACCGGCAGAGAGTTAATCTCCCTTTGGTCGGGTTTAAGCCCGATCCGATCATAGTCCGTTGCGACTCCCAGGGCGGCGATGTGATCCAAGAGCTCGTTCAAGGAAGAGAGCTCTATTGGATCCATCTTCTAGGCGAATCCCGAGCCGACGTGGAGGCTGTTTTTGATGACCCGAGAAGTCATCATCGGCGCGATGGCCGAACAGGCAGTCATGACGAAGCCGCCTAGTCGGAGAGTTTGGCCTACAGCCAGGGCTCCCCCCGAGGTAATGTTGTCCTTGACAACAAGATGAACCATCAAGCCTTATCGTGGCGGCACAGTGGAACTCTCAATGAAAGCACCAATGTCGGTGTCAAAACCGGCGGATCTCGGGTAGGGGGTCCCGAACTGTGTGTCTAAGGCGGATGGTAATAGGAGGCGGGGGACACAATGTTTACCCAGGTTCAGGACCTCTCGATGGAGGTAATACCCTACTTCCTACTTGATTGATCTTGATGATATAAGTATTACAAGAGTTGATCTACCACGAGATTGTAGAGGATAAACCCTAGAAGGTAGCCTATGATTATGATTGTTGTCGTCCTACGGACTAAACCCTCTGGTTTATATAGACGCTGGAGGGGGCTAGGTTACACAGAGCCGGTTACAAGGGAGGAGATCTACATATCCAAATTGCCAAGCTTGCCTTTCACCCAAAGGAGAGTCCCACCCGGACACGAGACAAAGTCTTCAATCTTGTATCGTCATAGTCCAACAGTCCGGCCAAACTATATCGTCCAGTAGTCCGAGGACCCCCTAATCCAGGACTCCCTCAGAGTACAAGAATCCAAAACACTTTTGGGCGAAAGCGGTTGAGACAGCTTGTCATGCAACAAATCACTTGTATCTTCACAAGCTAATCGGCAAGACGGCATACGAGCTCTTCATCGGTAACAAACCCCAAGTTGGATACTTTTGAGTATTCGGCTCAAAGTGCTACATTCTTGATAAGCATCGTCGTTCGAAATTTGCTCCTAAATCTCATGAAGGTTTCCTACTTGGTTATGGCTCAAACTCTCACACTTACCGTGTCTACAACAATTTCACCCGAAAGGTTGAAGAGACGGTAGATGTGAAGTTTGATGAATCTAACGGCTCGCAAGTAGAGCAATTGCCAATTGATGTAGGAGACAAAGACCCTTCGTAAGCAATCCAAGACTTGTCTATTGGCAAGATTCGTCCAACGGAGGTGAAGGAGAGTACCTCGTCCATCCAAGTGGAAGCTTCCACCTCACGACAAGGTGAACCAAGAATTGATATGGAAGCATCCACAAGTGGGGCACACCAAGATGAAGAAAACAAGGAAGTACACCAAGATGAATGTCAGCAACCTCCTTCTCCACCACGATAAGAAAATGACAACGTCAACAATGAAGAAGGCCAAGAAGAAGATCAAGATGAAGAGGATGTTCCAGCCTGAGCCAAGCCAAAACTTCCATGAGTTCGAGCAAGAATCGCTAAAGATCATCCCGTCGAGCAAATCTACAAGGATATCCAAACCGGGAGAATCACTCGCTCTAAACTCATTTGGCTAACTTTTGTGAACATTACTCATTCATCTCTAGCATTGAACCTATGAAGGTTGAAGAAGCATTGGAAGATTCGAATTGGATTAGGGATATGCATGAAGAGCTACAGAACTTTGAGAGAAATCAAGTGTGGACATTGGTCGAGAAGCCCGACAACAACCACAACATCATTGGTACCAAATGGGTGTTTCGCAACAAGCAAGATGAAGATGGTCGAGTCATCCGCAACAAAGCCCGCCTAGTCGCCGAAGGTTACACTCAAGTCGAAGGTATGGACTATGGTGAGACATATGCTCCCGTTTCTAGACTTGAGTCCATTCGCATGTTACTTGCTTATGCTAATCACCATGATATCACCTTGTACCAAATGGACATTAAAAGTTCTTTTCTAAATGGTGAAATTGAGGAGGAAGTTTACATTAAGCAACCTCCTGGCTTTGTCAGTCCTAAGAAACCTAATCATGTTTACAAACTTCACAAAGCCCTTTATGGTCTTAAACAAGCCACTAGAGCATGGTATAAATGCTTGACCAAGTTCCTTATTGAAAAAGGCTTTGAAATTGGTAAAATTGATTCTACTCTTTTTACTAAAAGGGTTAATGGAGAACTATTTGTGTGCCAAATTTATGTTGATGATATTATATTTGGTTCAACTAACCCTCATTTTAGTGAGAAGTTTGGAAAGCTAATGTCGGAGAAGTTTGAGATGTCTATGATGACTGAACTCAAATTCTTTCTTGGCTTACAAATCAAGCAAACTAAGGAAGGTACCTTTGTCTCTCAAACAAATTACACCAAGGACTTATTCAAGAAGTTCAATATGCAAGAATGCAAAGGTATGTCTACACCCATGCCTACTAGTGGACATCTTGATTTGACCAAAGATGGTGAACCGGTTGATCAAAAAGTTTACCGCTTTATGATTGGTTCATTGTTATATCTATGTGCCTCTCGTCCTGATATTATGCTAAGTGTGTGCATGTGTGCACGATATCAAACGGCCCCTAAAGAGTGTCATCTTAAAGCCGTGAATAGGATAGTGAGATACTTAATACACACATAAAATTTTGGAATTTGGTATCCTAAGAGGTCTTCTTTCGATCTTGTTGGTTACTCCGATTCAGACTATGCCGGAGACAAGGTTGATATAAAGTACACTTCAGGTACTTGTCAATTTCTTGGTAGATCTCTTGTGTCTTGGTCCTCCAAGAAACAAAACTCGGTATCCTTATCCACCGCCGAAGCGGAATACATTGCTGCTAGATCATGTTGTGCTCAATTACTTTGGATGACCCAAACTCTTAAAGATTATGGGATATATGTGAAACATGTTCCATTGCTTTGTGACAATGAAATTGCTATTAAGATTGCTCACAATCCCATGCAACATTCTCGAACTAAGCATATTGAAGTTCGTCATCATTTCATTCGAGATCATGTTGCCAAAGGGGACATTGATCTTAAGCATGTTCGCATCGATAAGCAATTAGCGGATATATTTACCAAACCGCTTGATGAGAAAGTCTTTTGCCGTTTGAGAGGTGAATTGAACATCATTGATGCTTCAAACTTGGAGTAGGAACTCCATTTGAATACATGCAAGTCATGAGCCTTTGACTAATCATTGATATTTCTTTCATGATTCTATCTATATGTCTTGGATATTTTTGCACCCTTGCATGCTATCTAACCCTTGTAGGTACTTGGATGAATCTAAATCCATGAGATTGCAACTCACTCATATCTTGAGCAATCTCTACATCATGAAGTCTCTACATAATGGTGGTTGAAGACAAGGAAGCACAAAACTCTTCAAACATATCCTTTGACACATTCTACATTAAGATTTATGATTGTCATTTTGGATACACAAGTGCTCTTCCTTGCAAAAGCTAACCCATGTAGGAAGATGAACTCAAAATTCCAAGGTGGTGCTCCCAACTCTTGATGTGCTACATCAACCTTGAGCAACCCACACAAGTTCAACTACATGATCAAGATTAACACCGCCACCCAAGGTATGTTAGTCCATCTTAGAGAAGCTTTACTCCAAGTCATGGGTTAAAGCAACTCAACAATATGTGAATATATCAAGATGCTTAAACAAAAAATGGTAACCCCATTTTGAGCTTAAACGATGAGTATGACCAAAGATCAAGTGACCTCACTAGACTCCTAAGTCAATATACTCTAACATAGGTGACTTTGTAACCGCCCAATATACTCTAACATGTGTTTTCCCCTTTCAAAAAAAACTTCATCTAGATCTTTTTATCTCTTTCCTTTCTTGTCATTCTGCATTTTCTGCATCCAATTCATTGCCAATCTTTCAGCAAATTCCTTGAAAATCCTTGTGAGATCTTAAGTGCCTAGTGAGCTGAGGAAAGAAGTGTTTTCTCTGTGATGGACTCGGTCACACCGGTTTGTTTCCTTCGGCCCAACCGAATTCTCTCGGTGCCACCGAAGCAAACAACTCGGTGCTATCGATTTCACTACAGGAAAGACAACTTGCCACTTATTCCTGCATTCATTTTCGCTCCAGCTCCACTCAACGACTCTTGTCCTCTACCAGCATCACATTCAACTTGCTTTGTGACTCAAGGACCAAACCCTTCTGTAATAAAAAAATCCAGAAGAGCCCTTCTTGGAAATTGATGTCAAAGGGGAAGAGAGAGATCACATCAAAGCTCTATGCTTAGTCATTTCTATAGGGGGAGAGAACACTCAAGGGGAAGAGAGTAAGAAAACCCCAGATGCTTGGTGTTCAAGAGGAGAGAAGTTGCATGTCTTCAAGAGGGGAAATACATGTTCATATTTGATCATATTTGACTGCTTGCATTAGCTCCGCTGTCTTTTCTTTTGCTCCGATTTTCTGTTAACTTTGGGGACATGTCTATATCCAATAGAGTACTCAGTACTCACACTCTACATGTCATCCCAGTCTTGGTACCTTTGTGGTTATTTTGTTTGCTCTGGCTAGTATATGTATCTGTGTTATCTAACCTTGTTTACTCAGGTCCATTCCCTTCTAAGCCAACTCAAGACCACAAGGTAAGTATATGCATCACAGTCATGTGCATGAGGATTTCTTGCTGATGTACATATTGCTTGCAAGAAGGACTCATGAGCATGAAGGCACATTTCCTACATTTATATCTTTCTCTCTGATGCATATAGCCAAGATACATGTAACACATGGCTTACTCTGTCATGCTTATGCATTCACAAGCTCCTATGTTTCATGTTTATATCATTGCATACATATAGGGGATCCTTTGCATGTTACATGTCTTTCCAAAGATTTACTTGTTGTTCTCTATATCTTTATCTAAAGCTTTGATGTATGTTGTCATCAATTACTAAAAAGGGGGAGATTGAAAGCACAAGTGCTCCCTGGGTGATTTTGCTAATTAATATCAACATATCTCTTGTTGGACTAATGTTTACCTAGTATGTTTTAGACAAGTTCAACAATGGAGTGGCATGTACTAGAGGATGTGGAACCCCTTCAATATGCTAAGGACAAAGAATTGGCTCAAGCCCAAAGCTCAGGACTCTACATGTTCTATTTTAGTGATCCAAGATCACATTGAGTCCACAGGAAAGCCAATACTATTAAGAAGGGATGAGGTGTTTCTTAATGGCTTGCTTGCTCAAAGTGCTTAGTGATATGCTCCAAAGCCCTCAACCACTTTCTCATTTCCAAATATGTCCCACACCAAATATCCAACTCCGCCCCACCGATTCTTTCTATCCGGCGCCACCGAGTACAGTTGACATAGCCACTGCTAGAAACCCTAATCAGTTCGGTCTCACTGATGGGATCTCGGTCTAACCGAGATGGGCTTGCAAACTCTCTGTTACCTATTGCAATATTTTCTGTCCCACCGAGATATACAATCGGCCCCACCGAGTTTGCTTGGCCAACTCACTATTTCGCTTATTACCCAAATCAGTCCCACCGAGTTTGAGTAATCGGTCAAACCGAGTTTTGGATTTACCCTAACCCTAGCACATCGGTCCCATCGAGTTGATCCAGTCGGTCCCACCGAAACACCTAACGGTCACATTATGAACCAAATCGGTCTGACCGAGTTCTCTGGATCGGTCCCACCGAGTTCGGTGATTTGTGTGTAACGGTTAGATTTTGTGTGGAGGCTATAAATATCCCTCCACCCACTCTTCATTCATGGAGAGAGCCCTCAGAATATGCCTACACTTCCAATACACATTTTCTGAGAGAGAACCACCTACACTTGTGTTGAGGTCAAGATATTCCATTCCAACCACATAAATCTTGATCTCTAGCCTTCCCCAAGTTGCTTTCCACTCAAATCTTCTTTCTACCAAATCCAATCCTATGAGAGAGAGTTGAGTGTTGGGGAGACTATCATTTGAAGCACAAGAGCAAGGAGTTCATCATCAACACACCATTTGTTACTTCTTGGAGAGTGGTGTCTCCTAGATTGGCTAGGTGTCACTTGGGAGCCTCCGACAAGATTGTGGAGTTGAACCAAGGAGTTTGTAAGGGCAAGGAGATCGCCTACTTCATGAAGATCTAGCCGAGTGAGGCAAGTCCTTCGTGGGCAACAACCATGGTGGGATAGACAAGGTTGCTTCTTTGTGAACCCTTCGTGGGTGGAGCCCTCCGTGGACTCGTGCAACCGTTACCCTTCGTGGGTTGAAGTCTCCATCAACGTGGATGTATGATAGCACCACCTATCTGAACCACGCCAAAAATCTCCGTGTCTCCAAATTGCGTTTTCACACTCCAATCCCTTCTCTTTACATTCTTGCAACTTGCATGCTTTACTTTCCGCTGCTCATATACTCTTTGTATGCTTGCATGCTTGCTTGATATGTATTGTGAATGTTTAAACTTGTGTTAGTACTCCACATGAACCTAAAGAATTAAAAACTGCAAATTTTCTTGATTAGAGTCTATTCACCCCCCTCTAGACACCTCTTCTCGATCATTTCAGATGCTTATGTGAAAAAGGTTCAACTTGATAAGCTCGAACCCAAATCGGAGAAATGTGTCTTCATAGGATACCCAAATGAGACTGTTGGGTACACCTTGTATCACGGATCCGAAGGCAAGACACTCGTTGCTAAGAATGGATCCTTTCTAGAGAAAGAGTTTCTCTCGAAGGAAGTGAGTGGGCGTGTGGGAGTCCTGGATTAGGGGGTCTCCGGACAGCCGGACTATATCCTTTGGCCGGACTGTTGGACTATGAAGATACAAGATTCAAGACTTCGTCTCGTGTCCGAATGGGACTTTACTTGGCGTAGAAGGCAAGCTAGGCAATATGAATATGTATATATCCTCCTTTCTAACCGACCTTGTGTAACCCTAGCCCCCTCCGGTGTCTATATAAACTGGAGGGTTTTAGTCCGTAGGACAACAACAATCAGACCATAAGCTAGCTTCTAGGGTTTAGCCTCTCTGGTCTCGTGGTAGATCAACTCTTGTAATACTCATATCATCAAGAACAATCAAGCAGGACGTAGGGTTTTACCTCCATCAAGAGGGCCCGAACCTGGGTAAACATCGTGTCCCCTGCCTCCTGTCACCATCTGCCTTAGATGCACAGTTCGGGACCCCCTACCCAAGATCCGCCGGTTTTGACACCGACATTGGTGCTTTCATTGAGAGTTCCACTGTGCTGTCACCATAAGGGAGGATGCCTCATCTCGTTGTTAAAAACAACATTACCGCCGGGCGAGCCCTGCCTATTGGCCAAACTCTCCGGCTAGGAAGTTTCATCATGACCGCCTGTTCGGCTGCTGCACTGACGATGACTTCTCGGGTCATCGAGAACAGCCTCCACGTCGGCTCGGAATTTGCCGAGAAGATGGATTCAATGGAGCTCTCATCTCTAAACGAGCTCTTGGATCACATCGCCGCCTTGGGAGTCGCTACGGGCTATGATCGGATTGGGCTTAAACCCGATCAAAGGGAGATTAACTCTCCACCGGTCACCCATCATATAGCGGTGGTGGAGGAACAATGCGGTGATTCTTCCTCTATCTTGAGGACTAATTATGTACGGATTCCTGAGCTCTCTGAGCCGGATACCCGTTTACGGGAGGACATCACCCAAGCCCTGAACCTAGAGCAGGCGGCGGGCCAGATTTATCGGGCAACATCCCGGAACCCGAACTTCCAAAATTGGAAACTCCTCGGCCCCCGGGACTGAGATTGGGTAAGGGTTCGGACTTAAATCCACCCACCCACCCAAGCATAAACGATCTTTCCCACATCAGGCAAGCGCCCCAGGAAACAGTGCATGATTATTGGGCCAGATTCCTCCTTGTGATGAACAAGGTTAAGGATTATCGCGAGGAAAATGCAGTCTCATTTTTCTGTAATAATTGCATGGACAAGGGAATCCTTAACGCCATAAGTCGCCGTGACATATCACGCTTCGCCGACTTGGCGTCCATAGTACGAAAGTACTGTGCGATGGAAAGCGCCTGGAAAACCAAAACGAAATTTTGGGATAATCCGGCTCCGAATATACACCCAGTCTGAAGTAAAAGGGTGCACTATCATAAGACACCCTAGTTAAATATGAAGAAGCAAAGACCCTCTACAGGGCGTGGAACCGTATTGGAGGGATGGCTCAACGGACCCTGCAAAATTCATAGTACAACGGATACCATACCAACACACAACCTTAGAGCATGTTGGGTACTCTGGCAGGTGGCCAAAAGTGGTGAGGATCTTCTCATCCCAGATGCCACAGAGCACCATCCCGGGGATAACAATATGGTATTAACAGTCTTCGAAACCTTCGCATCAAACAATAGGCGCAAGCGAACACTCTGCAGCCTTGCTGAAATCTGCCACGTGGCAGCAATAAATCCATGGAGTGACACGGCTATTACCTTCAATGCCAGTGATGAACCTAAATTCCGAACAGCCCGAGCACCAGCTGCACTGGTCCTCAGTCCAATTGTGGACGACTTTCGACTCACCAAAGTAATCATGGACGGCGGCAGCGGATTAAACCTCATCTATGCGGAAACTCTTCAAAAAATGGAAATAGACTAGAACCGCATTGAGCAAAGCAGCACAACCTTCAGAGGAATCATCCCCAGTCGGGAAGCATGATGTGCTGGGAAAATCACACTAGATGTGGTATTTGGCACGCCAGAGAACTATAGGTCCGAAGAAATTACATTCCAAGTGGCCCTGTTTAGTAGCGGATACCACGCCCTTTTAGGGCGGCGGGAGGCGTTCACGATCTTCCAAGCTATACCCCATTACGGGTACATGAAGCTCAAAATGCCCGGGCCCAACGGAATCATCACTCTCGGCAGTGATCTGGACACAGCACTCCACGGCGAAAACAAAACAGCCGCATTGGCCCTCGAGGCATTATCGGAAGCCCTTGCGGCCGTGGAATTAATTGCACTACGCTCCACAGTGGACAGGGACGACGTGATACTTGACAAGAGATCCAAGTCCACCTCTTTTAAACCAGCGGATGAAATAGTCAAATTCCAAGCCCACCCAACGGACCCTACAAAAACAGCCTCCATCGGGGCACAATTAAACCCCGTTGTGGACACCGCACTACGAGAGTTCCTGCGCGAGAATTGGGACATATTCGCCTGGCACCCCTCAGACATGCCAAGAATCCCACGCAGGCTGGCCAAGCACAGCCTGCATATTATAAAGGGATTCAAAACGGTCAAGCAGACTCTTCGGCGTTTCTCCGAACCTAAGAGACAAGCTATGGGAGAGGAACTAGCCAAGTTATTGGAGGCCGGATTCATTAGACAAATAAAACACCTGGACTGGCTAGCAAACCTGGTGATGGTACCAAAGAAGGACAAATCCTGGCGCCTATGTGTCGATTTCAAGGACCTCAACAAGTCTTACCCAAAGGATCCCTTCCCCCTCCCCCGCATCGACCAAATTATCGATGCTACTGCAGGACACAATTCATTGTGTTTCCTCGACGCATACTCCGGCTACCACCAAATCAAGATGGCGGAGTCCCACCAAGCCGCGACGGCATTCATCACACCATACAGCCCCTTCTGTTTCAACACAATGCCTTTTGGGCTCAAAAACGCCGGCGCAACATATCAGCGCATGATTTAGACATGTCTGGAGAAACAGATCAGCAAAACAGTAGAGGCATACATAGATGATGTGGTCGTCAAAACCAAACACGTCGACTCTCTAATAGATGACTTGAGGCTCACATTCGACAACCTCCGAACATATGACATCAAGCTCAATCTGGAAAAATGCGTTTTCGGTGTACCAGCCGGAAAGCTCCTGGGTTTCATTATCTCCAGTAGAGGAATTGAAGCAAATCCGGCAAAAATCCGAGCTCTGTCACAGTTGGCTATACCAACGAACCTCAAACAAATCCAGAAATTAATCGGATGTGTGGCGGCTCTAAGCCGCTTTATCTCCCGCTTAGTAGAAAAGGCATTACCCCTTTATCGCCTCCCTCGGCGCACCGAACACTTCGAGTGGACGGACGCTGCCACAACCGGATTGGAAGAAATTAAAGCCATACTGGCAACCAACCCAATCCTGGCCGCGCCAAACATCGGTGAACCAATGCTGTTGTACATTGCGGAAACTCATCAGGTTGTAAGCGCAGTGCTCGTCGTCGAACGAGAAATGGACGGACACGAATTCCCCCTTCAAAAGCCAGTATATTATGTATCCACTGACCTCACTCCATGCAAATCACGGTACCCACATTATCAAAAGATAGCCTATGCGGTATTCATGGCATCCCGGAAGCTGCGACACTACTTTCAAGAGTGTTCAATTACAGTAGCCTCGGAAGTGCCACTTAACGATATTATAAACAACCGCGACGCCACGGGCCAGATTGCCAAATGGGCCATTGAGATCCTCCCGTTCGACATAACATACAAACCCCGGCGAGCCATTAAATCGCAAGTATTGGCCATCTTTGTCGCCGAATGGACGGAAGCCGAACTCCCTAAAGAGTACGGCGCATACTCCAATTGGATCATGCACTTCGACGGCTCCAAAATGCTGGCTGGTCTAGGGGCTGGCGTCATCCTGACGTCCCCAACCAGAGATAAAGTTCAATACGTACTACAGATACTGTATACAGACTCCAACAACGCAGCCGAATACATAGCCCTGTTACATGGTCTTCGGATGGCAGTCTCCATGGGCATTCAACGCCTGGAGCTGCGTGGGGATTCAAACCTCGCAATATCCCAAATAAATGGAGACATCGATGCCAAGGATCGGAAGATGGTGGCATATCGCAACGCCGTCCTAAAGATGTCAGCTCGGTTCAAGGGGCTCAAATTTCACCATGTGGCTCAGGAAAACAATCAGGCGGCGGATATCCTCGCCCGCATCGGCGCAAAACGCGATGCGGTCCCCCAACATATTTTTGGAGAGGTTGTTTAAGCCATCCGTGATATGGGAAGGGGACACCGGTAACAATAGTCCAGACCCGGCCAAAACGCCCGATACCGAATACTCTGACATAATCGGAGGCTCTGCCACCGAAATAACACCTTCAGCCCACATAATAATGGCCATCATCACCCCGTGGACAGAACCTTTCCTGGACTACCTAACTAGGTAGGAACTTCCCGAGGACCAAAATGAGGCACGCTGCATAGTGCGGCGATCTAAAGCTTACAAGGTCCATGAGGGAGAGTTGTATAAAAGAAGCACTACCAGAGTCCTTCAAAGGTGCATCCCCGAAGAGGAAGGGCGGAAGCTTTTGGCAGAAATTCACGCCGAACTCGGCGGCCACCACCCCGCAGCCCAGGCCCTTGTAAGCAAGGCCTTCCGTACAAGTTTTTATTGGCCGACGGCCCGGGTAGATGCACAGGACTTGGTCCAACGATGCGTTGGTTGCCAGCTTTTTGCAAACCAAAGCCACATGCCAGCCACCACCCTCCAAAGAATCCCCATTACCTGGCCCTTCGCAGTCTGGGGGCTTGACATGGTTGGACCCCTTAAAGGGGGAACCCATAAGAAAAAATACTTACTGGTCATGGTGGATAAATTCACCAAATGGATAGAAGCCAAACCTGTTAAAACGACCGAATCCGTATCGGTGATAGACTTCATATCCGGGGTTGTACACCATTATGGCGTCCCCCACAGCATCATCACTGACAACGGCATGAACTTCACGGCCGACGTGGTAAAACTCTGATGCAGCAACATGGGCATTAAGCTCGATTATGCCTCTGTCTATCACCCACAAACTAATGGCCAAGTTGAGCGAGCAAATGGTCTTATCATGAGCGGCATTAAACCCAGATTAGTGCGGTCCTTAAAGGAGTCTAACACGCACTGGGTAGAGGAGCTCAACTCCGTACTTTGGGGGCTGCGGACCACGCTGAATCGTACTACCGGACACACACCCTTCTTTATGGTGTACGGAGGAGAGGCAGTTCCGCCCTGCGACATAATTCATGACTCACCTCGAGTGTGCATGTACGAAGAAAGAGAAGCTGAGCTCGATCGGCAGGATAGTCTAGACACCCTGGAGGAGGAGCGCGACGTGGCAAAATCCCGTTCCGCATTCTATCAGCAACAGGCTCGCAGATACCAAAGCAGAGAAGTACGAGCCAAAACTTATGACGCTGGTGAGCTAGTTCTACGCCTGACGGAGAAGAAAAAGTCCAAGCTCAAGCCCAAATGGGAAGGTCCCTTCATTATTGACCAAGTTTTGACTGGTGGAGCGTACCGTCTGCGGGATGCATCAAATAATCGACTTGAGCCGAACCCATGGAACGCAGCCAGGCTCCGAAGATTCTATGCCTAGTGCCGGACTCTATGTGCGTCTCCTTCCTCTGTCCATTTTTGCATATGCATTATCTGTCTTTTTTCCCTTCCTTTCTTTTATTCTTTCTCAAGGCCTTCAAGGGCCAACTTGTGCCTTGCTTGCACACTATTGACGCGCTAACCGCGCTCATTATACCTGGGGGCTTCTTGCACAGAAGCTTAATTATTCATCTCGGCTTCATGTCCTGCACATGTGTTATTCTTCCGCATGTACCTTTTCTTCGCCATTATATGCATCGTATGACTTAAGTTTTGGCCAAGCTGGGTTGCCTGGCTCTTGTATTTATGCCCTACGTTCCCGTTAATTCGGCTAGGGCATAAGGGGAGCACCTCTGCGATTGTTACTGCCGGGTCAGCCGGATTTGTACATCAGACTAGGTGAAGCCGAAAGCTAGCGTTCTTAAGGGAATATTCGGTCGGTGAACGAAAGATGATTTTTATTTATTTTCCATATGTGCCCCAAATGTTTCTGCCTGCGTCTCCTCTCACAGTCCAGACATGCACTTTAGGGCATGCATACCCAGGGAAAGGAACCCTTAACGGAACTATTCTCCCTGGAAGATGTTTCTTACTACCCATGTAATATAACATAACTAGTTGGATACTTGTCTGTTCAAGCACTAATGACCCCTACACCTGGTTTCCACGCATACCCCGGTTCTTATATAACTAAGCGGGTATTCCGATACACTCCGGACTATTGGGTCCCGAGGTTGAAGCAAAAAAGGTCCGCCATGACAAATGATTTACAATCCGGCTAGAAGGCATTATACATGTCACTTTAATTACATAGTCATGTAGACTGACTAAATTCCTCTTCTATACTATCCAACATGTTGTCTAGCCTACAATCCTGTTGGGAATACTTTGCAGCTAATTCTACTTGTCCATACACTAAGCTAACAGGGATCTCTTTCCCATCGGGCCCCACAGGTCCGACCTCGGCCATGTGGTTTGGGTCAGCCTTCACGGCAGGCCGATATCTTCCATAATCGAAAGCGCCGCCGTGCTCCCTTGAGCTTCTCCGCAAGCTCTCCAATGCCTGCTGGCAGGGAGACAGATGGCCACAAGGCCTGGGCAATACCTTGCATCACCTGCCAAACTTGTTCGTGCAGTTGTGAGAGCTCGGGTAGAAGATCACCCGCAGACCCGGGCATCTCCTCCGCGGGGCGACCCGTCAGCATACCTGCAGACATAAATCTGTTAACCGGCTCTCCGCCGCACTCTTTTAAGGGTTCGTTCAAGCACTTACTGAAAATGCCGCGTCGAAGTCGCTTATTCTCCTTCACGGAGTCCGCAAGCTGGACTCGAACATCTTCCAGTTCCACGCTCAGCTTGGTATTGGCATCTTGGAGATTGTTTTTCTCCTGCATGACCTTAGTCAGCACGCGTTCTGATAGAGGCTAAGGTGTCCCGATGTTTCGATGAGATGGTGGCTATCGTTTTCTGTGGGAGTCGACCTTGACGATCCGACTACGAACGTGCGAGACGTCGCGCCTTAGCAATCGCTAAACCAACTTCCGAGCGTTATTGACCACGCCGGAGCATGATCAACCTGACCACGAGGGTCTGTTTCCTGCGAGCAAACGAAGAACAAGCAAGAAACTGAGATTGCAATCGGGATATTGCGAATAGAAGATGAAAGCTTTATTGATCAAGGTGGGGTTCTGTGACGTCTTGGTCTGGTCGTTGGACACAAACGAAGTACGCGAAGTTGCAGCTATGGCGAACTTTTAATCTAAACAAAACCCAAAGTCTAAACGACGCCCTAAGGGCTGTATATATGGAGGAAGAGGGGGGAATTTTGTGGCCCTTGAGGGTGGGGTCCGAAACCAACCCTAACTCTTGTTTCCCCACACATACGGACTCTAAAAATAGCCTATACTTAAGTATTTCGAAATTACATGGGCCTGGCCCATTAATAAGGTGACGCAGCACCTAGAATAGCCTATCGATGAATATTATGAAGTGGCATCTTGTATATTTCGTCCAAGGCTTCATGCACTCCTTATGGCGGCTTCAAAGTCCTGAAATCATCACTTGTAACTCCGTTCTTGATCCCCTTGCGCATGCCATCAACTCCATGCGTGTTCTTGCTCCAATGTTCATCCTTCTCCAAGCTAGGCCCTTCATTTGTAAGCGAAAAAAATGTATCCAATTTAGGCAGCATCATAATCTCATGAACATTAGAATCATTACCAAGAAACGAAAGTACCTGGTAATTTAATTGGCGTGCGCGAGCTCTAGTAATTGGTCCAGTATATGTAACAGTAGGGGCTGTGGGTGTAACAATGGTATTGATGTCCTCATCATCCTCCCCTTCTTGAAATGAAGTCGTCCTCGACGGAAGCGCATCTTCCTCACCCAAATAAGGCTTCAAATCTGCAATGTTAAAAGTGGGACTAACCCCAAAATATACAGGTAGCTCAAGTTTATATGCATTATCCTTTATTTTCTCTAACACCTTAAAAGGACCATCAGCACGTGGCATTAGCTTTGATTTGCGCAGATTAGGAAATCTATCTTTACGCAAATGTAACCAAACAAGATCTCCAGGCGCAAACACAACATGTTTTCTACCCTTATCTCCAGCAAGTTTATATTTAGCATTCATACGCTCAATGTTTTCCTTAGTTAACTCATGCATTTTTAAAATCAATTCAGAACGTTCTTTAGCATCAAAATTAACCTTCTCTGAAGATGGAAGAGGCAACAAATCAATAGGTGCACGAGGTAGGAAACCATACACAATTTCAAAAGGGCACATCTTAGTAGTAGAATGCAATGAACGATTATAAGCAAATTCAATATGAGGCAAGCATTCTTCCCACATTTTCTTGTTATTCTTCAAAACAGCCCTAAGCATAGTAGACCATTCTATTGACTACTTCAGTTTGTCCATCAGTTTGGGGGTGACAAGTAGTACTAAAAAGCAGCTTAGTCCCCAACTTAGCCCATAAACATCTCCAAAATTGGCTAAGAAATTTAGTATCACAATCTAAAACAATAGTATTTGGCACACCATGTAAGCGAATAATTTCACGAAAGAACAAATCAGCAACATTAACAGCATCATCGCTTTTATGACATGGTATAAAGTGTGCCATTTTCGAGAACCTATCCACGACAACAAATATGCTATCCCTCCCCTTCTTTGTTCGAGGTAAACCTAAAACAAAGTCCATAGATATATCCTCCCAAGGAACACTAGGTACAGGCAAAGGCATATATAAACCATGAGGATTGAGTCGTGACTTAGCTCTTTGACATGTAGTGCAGCGAGCAACAAAACGCTCAACATCCCGTCTCATCTTTGGCCAAAAGAAATGTGTAGCAAGTATATCCTCCGTCTTCTTGACGCCAAAGTGTCCCATTAATCCTCCTCCATGCGCCTCCTGCAATAACAAAAGATGAACGGAGCTAGCTGGAATGCATAGCTTGTTAGCACGAAACACAAATCCATCGTTAAGAACGAACTTGTTCCAAGTTCTCCCTTCCTTACAATTCTGCAATACATCTTTAAATTCAGCATCATGAACATATTGATCTTTGATGGTCTCCAAACCAAATATTTTAATGTCAAGTTGTGAAAGCATAGTATAACGACGAGACAAGGCATCAGCAATAACATTTTCTTTACCCTTCTTGTGTTTAATGACATAAGGGAAAGTCTCAATGAATTCAACCCATTTAGCATGTCTAAGGTTAAGTTTTGCTTGACTTTTAATGTGTTTCAAAGATTCATGATCAGAATGTATAACAAATTCCATGGGCCATAAATAATGTTGCCATGTTTCTAAGGTTCGAACAAGAGCATATAATTCTTTATCATAAGTAGAATAGTTCAGACTAGGCCCACTCAATTTTTCAGAAAAGTATGCAACAGGTTTTCCATCTTGTAATAACACACCTCCTAATCCAATTCCACTAGCATCACATTCAAGCTCAAAAGTCTTATTGAAATTAGGAAGTTGGAGTAAAGGAGCATGTGTCAACTTATCTTTCAATACCGTGAAGGCTTCTTCCTGTGCGGTACCCCAAACAAAAGGCACATCCTTCTTTGTAAGCTCGTTGAGAGGTGCAGCAATGGTGCTGAAATCTCTCACAAAACGCCTATAGAAACCAGCGAGGCCAAGGAAACTCCTCACTTGTGTGACCGTTTTGGGCTGCGGCCAACTCTCAATAGCTTCAATCTTGGCTTTATCAACTTCAATTCCCTGTGGAGTAACAACATAGCCAAGAAAAGATACTCGGTTGGTGCAAAAGGTGCACTTTCCAAGGTTTCCAAACAAACGTGCATCACGTAGAGCAATAAAAATAGCACGTAAATGTTCCAAATGTTCCTCCAAAGATTTGGTATAAATCAATATGTCATCAAAGTAAACTACCACAAATCGTCCAATGAAAGCACGTAAAACTTCGTTCATTAACCTCATGAAAGTACTAGGTGCATTAGTTAGCCCAAAAGGCATGACTAACCACTCATATAATCCAAACTTAGTTTGAAATGTTGTTTTCCATTCATCACCCAATTTCATACGAATTTGATGGTATCCACTACGCAAATCAACTTTGGAGAATATTGTAGAGCCACTCAATTCATCAAGCATATCATCTAGCCTAGGAATAGGATGACGATAACGAATAGTAATATTATTAATGCCTCTACAATCAACGCACATACGCGACGTACCATCCTTTTTCGGCACTAAAATGATAGGAACAGCACAAGGACTAAGGGATTCGTGTATATAACCTTTGTCGAGCAGTTCTTGTACTTGACGCATAATCTCCTTCGTCTCCTCTGGATTGGTACGGTATGGTGCACGGTTGGGTAGCGAAGCACCGGGAATTAAGTCAATTTGATGCTCAATCCCTCGAATAGGTGGTAATCCCGGTGGCACGTCTTGTGGAAAGACGTCAGCGAACTCCTGCAAAATGTTAGTGACAGCAGGGGGCAAAGAGGAAGGCACGTCCTCGAATGAAAATAATGCCTCTTTGCACACAAAAGCATAGCAAACAGATTTGCTAAAATCTAGCTCATCAATATCAGATTTGGTGGCAAGTAAACATGCACTTTTCAATTTAATTTCAGAAACAACAGTAGATGGTTTATTATTAGGCTTCATTTGGTGCTCAAATTCTTTTGCCACAATCTGATTTTCACTCTTATTTGTCTCCTATTTTGCTTTATTAGCTCTATTAATATCATCTTTCAAAATGGAATCAGGAGTCATAGGAAGCAAAGTAATATTTTTATCGTTATGAACAAGAGTATACTGATTGTTTCTACCATGGTGTACAGAATTTTTATCAAATTGCCATGGTCTACCAAGTAATAAGGAACATGCTTGCATAGGTACCACATCACAATCAACATAATCAGCATATGTAGAGATACTAACATGCACATGAACAGTACGTGTTACCTTAACCTTGCCGCTGTTGTTGAACCATTGGATGTAGTAAGGATGTGGATGTGGTCTTGTGGTGAGAGATAGCTTCTCCACCATCTCCATGCTAGCCAAGTTATTGCAGCTCCCTCCATCTATGATCACGCGAACAGAACGTTCCTTCACAACTCCCTTTGTATGGAACAAATTATGCCTCTGATTTTGCTCAGCTTGTGTAACCTGCACACTCAAAACACGTTGAGCAACTAAACATTCATACCTGTCAGCATCTTCAGGAGCCATGTATTGCGTCTCATGATCAGAATCGTCTCCACCGTGTTCTTCACGTGTAATAAGAGCCAAAGTCTCCTCATCATAGTCACTAGCGGACTCATACCCACCATCCTCAGTAACAATCATCACACGCTTAGATGGGCATTCTCTCGCATAATGACCTCCACCCTTGCAATGTCGACAAATAATATCATGTGTTTGCCTTGTTGATGCCATGGATGAAGAAGAGCTCTTTGCAGGCCCAGAAGTTGTGCTCTTGGCAGATAGTGGTGATTGTGCCTGCTTTATTGTATCACGGTTGGAGGTGGCAGCCGACGGAGGCGACGGTGTAGCAGAACGTGTGGAAGTAGATGATGCACGTGGTGTCCATGATGAAGGTCGACCTGCAGAAAAGATAGTCCGCGCCAATGCCTGTCGATCCTGCACTTCACGTTCAGCTTTACAAGCAAGATGGAATAAACGAGTGATATTAGTATACTCCTTATACTCTAGAATCGTCTGAATCTCTCTATTTAATCCACCCATAAAACGTGCAAGCATAGCTTCATTCTCCTCAACAATACCACATCTAATCATGCCAGTTTGTAATTCCTGATAATATTCTTCTACAGAATTTTTTCCCTGTCTTAAGCGCTGCAATTTTTGAAGTAATTCACGTTGATAATATGGTGGAACCCAACGAGTACGCATAGCAGTTTTCAAAGCAGCCCAAGTAGCTGGAATAGGATATAATCTACAATGCTCAGACCACCAAACACATGCAAAACTAGTGAATGCACAAACAGCAGCAGGAACACGTCTCTCCTCGGGATATTGTAAACATGTAAATCGTTGTTCAGTTTCTAACTCCCAAGTAAGATATATATCAGGAACATATCTACCCTCAAATGGTGGAATATTCAATTTTAGTTTAGGGAGATGGTCATGATCTCGTACCTGAGGGTGAGCCCTACCATTGCCATTATTTGCATGTGGACGACCTGGTGGTTGCTGTGCTGGTGGTGGCACGTAGTTATGATTTTGATCAACCTCATCCTCATAATCTCCCACATAATCATCCTCCTCCACATCAGTAGTAGGAGCCACAGAAGTATCAACAGCAGCACCAGCAGTTTGGCCTGACTGAAGAGGGACACGGCTCGCTCGGCGGAGGGCTGTTTCCCGACGTGGAGGTAGTCGATGTTGTTGCTGTTGTTGCAGAGGTGCGGCAGGAGCAGCCGCTGGTGGTGGTGGAAAACGCGAAAGCAATTCAGCAAACTTGTTATCGACCTTTGTTTCAAACGTCTTCTCCATGCCATCTATCTTCTCCATGGCCTCTTCAAATCTGTTTATCACATCTTGCACCTGCCACTCATCATTTGCTGAAACGTATCATGAAGCTCCTTGTTCGTCAAGTTCTCCCAGTCAGTCTCGTCGGCTTGTGATCCTGGCATGGTTAGCAGCAATAGAAACACACAAGAATATGATCCTACAGACTACTAACAAGTGGTGGTGGTGGCGGGTGTCACAAATCCGTCAAGCAAATCTCAAATTCTTACCAGTTCTTGCCCAGCAGCAGGCGGTGATCGGCAACCGTTGTAGTCAAAACTCTCAAAAGCTTGGATAGAGCGATTGCCAGGGAGAGTCAAACGCACGACGTAGATGTATGTGGAGCTGGAAAGGCTTATAGTATGGTAGCAAAAAGGGTCAGCAATAATCAATTCAGAGATGCAAAGTTGAATAAACGCTCAACGACGGTACTGTGCTGGTCCTAGGCTAGACCGTGCTAGAGACGCGAGCCTAGAACACTAACAAAATCACGGCGCTGCACGTAAATAAGGGAAAAGCACACTCTGGAACTCTTTTTTTTCGCTCTTTTTTTGCGCTCCTTTTTTTTGCGAAAAATCACTATAATGGCGAGTGTCTCAAAACTCTTCCCTCGTCAAACTGATAGGATGGGCACGAAATTTTTTTTTTCACTTTTTTTTCGGAAATCAGGGCAGCGACGACGAAAAAGTGCGACAAAAAATCACTATGATGGCACGTGGCTCAAAAGACTCAGAAAAGCCTAAAAATAGGATAGGGAAAAAAAATTTGCCCGTGAAAATTTTGGCCTAAAAACTGCCCGGGGGTCTCCAGACTCCTTTTTTTTATTTTTTTTCTCGAGACCTACGCAGGCAAGGAAACACGAATCAGAATTTAGATTGATCCCAAGAACAAACCTAATATGAGAAGAACTCGGATTGGTGGTGGTATATGGATACGGATTGGTGGTGATATATGGATATGGATTCAGAGCGGTGGCGGATAAGCAAAAGTGGTAGATGGGCGATGATGATGGTGCGGCGGCGGCGTGACAACTTATGACCAGAACTCGAAACTCTAAAAGACTAGACTCTAAGACCAGCAACTTGACACGACGATGCAACCGCAAATTCAACAAAGCAAAAACCCTAAAAAGATTATGCAAAGGCTCAGATTGGTTCGGATATGATGAACTAACCCTAATTTTTTTTTCTGGCTTTTTCGTGGACTGTAGGTATGAAGAACAGACTCGATCTAATCTACGAAAAACTGTAAAATCTCACCGAGCAACCTGGAAATCTGATACCACATGATAGAGGCTAAGGTGTCCCGATGTTTCGATGAGATGGTGGCTATCGTTTTCTGTGGGAGTCGACCTTGACGATCCGACTACGAACGTGCGAGACGTCGCGCCTTAGCAATCGCTAAACCAACTTCCGAGGGTTATTGACGTATTGACCATGCCGGAGCATGATCAACCTGACCACGAGGGTCTGTTTCCGCGAGCAAACGAAGAACAAGCAAGAAACTGAGATTGCAATCTGGATATTGCGAATATAAGATGAAAGCTTTATTGATCAAGGTGGGGTTCTGTGACGTCTTGGTCTGGTCGTTGGACACAAACGAAGTACGCGAAGTTGCAGCTATGGCGAACTTTTAATCTAAACAAAACCCAAAGTCTAAACGACGCCCTAAGGGCTGTATATATGGAGGAAGAGGGGGGAATTTCGTGGCCCTTGAGGGTGGGGTCTGAAACCAACCCTAACTCTTGTTTCCCCACACATACGACTCTAAAAATAGCCTATACTTAAGTATTTCGAAATTACATGGGCCTGGCCCATTAATAGGTGACGCAGCACCTAGAATAGCCTATGGACGAATATTATGAAGTGGCATCTTGTATATTTCGTCCAATGCTTCATGCACTCCTGCGGCTAATCCTGAAATCATTCATGACTCCATGCGTGTTCTTGCGTTCTTGATCCCCTTGCGCATGCCATCAACTCCATGCGTGTTCTTGCTCCAATGTTCATCCTTCTCCAAGCTAGGCCCTTCATTTGTAAGCGAAAAAAATGTATCCAATTTAGGCAGCATCATAATCTCATGAACATTAGAATCATTACCAAGAAACGAAAGTACCTGGTAATTTAATTGGCGTGCGCGAGCTCTAGTAATTGGTCCAGTATATGTAACAGTAGGGGCTGTGGGTGTAACAATGGTATTGATGTCCTCATCACGTTCACCAGCCTTTAGCTGCCGTACGACATGCTGGTCCTCCAGATTCTCCTCGGAGTCATTTGCAATATCTATTATTAGATCTGCAGCCATGCCGCACACTATATGGTACCTATCATTCTTTGAAACAAATGTTACCAACTGGGGACTTTTCAGGTTCCTTCAATGCGGCAACGGCGGCCCGAAGTTGGGTCTTGCATTCCTCCAGCTCATGTGACAGTCGAGTATTCTTGCTGTAAGAACCTGCACAATAAATGATCCTTAAATTAGTTGTGCCAACTGTTTCAAGTCTCAAGGGCTACTGATACATATAATCGTTAGATTTGCTTACCCATACATCCCTTACATACTGGTCCGTGGCTCTGGCTAGACCATTTTGAGCAGCACGGAGGTACGCGTCTCCAGAATTGAAAGCATCAAATGCCTCTGGTGAGAAGCAAGCGTCATGGTGTACGGCCCGGCGACGCCTATGATTCATGGCGCTCTCCACTTCTGAATTTGTAGCGGACAGTCTATCCGCATCCTCTGTAGGAGGAGTATCCAGCATCTGCCCCATGCCGGCTTCCGCCTCTATGTCCAGCCGTGGAGCCTGACTGGTGTAAGCATGATCGGCAGCCTCTCTGGACATATTCCGGCGAGCATTTTTTATATTAAAAAAACATGGAGGTCATTACATTTTAAGAAAGACGACAACCACGGAGCGGGGTTTTTTTTCATACCTATGCCCCGGCGTCTCCGTCCTCACCGCCTTCCTTTTTGGCCTACCCGGTCTCGGTGCCTCTTGTTGGCGAGTTGCTACGGGTTCGGCATGGCGTCCGAAATGCCTTCCCTGTAAAACACCATATGTATATGGTAGGTGAAGTGTCTAAAAGGGGATCCTAGTTTTTGGAGTCAGGATTTTGCTTTTTCTTACGTGCGACGCAGGGAGCAGTCCGGGATAGTCGTCCGTAATGGCCACCATGGCGTCATCATAGCTCAATTGATAGAACTGCCTATCTATCAGCTCCACGAATATGTCTGGATCTTCTTCGAGTCCAGGACCGAGGGCCCGGTCAGGGTCCTCTGGTTGTGGGTATGGGCTGTCGACCTCCCTTACGGCTTTTCGCAGTTCCTGCCATGAAATGGCAAGGTGAGTACCTACGACAAAGAATGCGGGAAGAATGGGAGTAAGGAGATATAACTCACCCAGCTTAGAGGGTTGTACATGGAGAATCCATCCCGTGGCTTGATGTGGATGAACTCCTCTTCCTCTCCCTTGAACAACTCGGACAGAAGTTTTGCTAAAGCAGCAGCGGTGTCTGGTCCCATACGCCCGCAACGGGTGGCATCATCTTCCCCGTTAAAACACCACAGGGGGTGCCCTCGATATTGAAGTGGGTGCACTCCCCGCATTATGCATATTGACATAACCTCGATTACTGTCAATCCTGATTGAGCCAGCGCTTTAATCCGGTTCATCAGGTAAAGGACTTCTCCGTTATCTTCCTCCTAGGGGATCCGTGGGCGCCAGCTTCGGCGTTTCTTCAGAGGAGCATTGTTGAACTCAGGAAGACCCCGCCGAACAGGGTCCGGAAGGGGGACGTCCTCCATATAAAACCATTCTGAAGGCCAGTCCTCGGTCGTTTTCTTTGGAGTACCAGACAGGTATCCCGTTTCGGCGATGCGCCATATTTCGGCTCCGCCTACTTGATAAAGTGACCCCTTCTGTGTGTGGGGGACGAGGCAAAATAACCTTTTCCACAGCTCGAAATGAGCCTCGCAGCCCAGGAATAACTCGCACAGGGCAACGTAGCCGGCGATGTGTAATATGGAAGCAGGGGTGAAATTATGTAGTTGGAGGCCGTAAAACTCTAGGAGCCAGCGGAGGAACGGATGAATTGGAAATCCGAGTCCCCTTAATAAGTAAGGAACAAGGCATACCCGCTCCCCCGTAGAGGGGCTGGGGAAGCTCTCCGCTTGCTCCCCGCCATTGTAGGTGGCGAGCGCGGCTCGGACGGGAACCATATACGCTGGAGGGAGAAATCCCTGAGTCTGCAGTTCGACTAATCGACTGTGTGAGACAGAACACCTCTCCCAATCACCGGGCTTAGGGCTACAGGGGCGAGAGGAGGAGCTGCGTTGGTCGGCCATGTTGGAGTGGATTTTTTTTAAAGCGCGCTCCGATGGATTCTCGCTGTGGGAGGATGGTATGAATTGGATCTAAGAATCCCCATACCTTTAATAGACAATTTATTTATCTGGCTAGGGGGCGAATGTAAAAACGCCCAGGCTCCTCGTATTCATTCGATGCGTGGAAGATAGCCCTTATTGGGCACGAAAGCCAAGAGGTCCAACATTTACGGGGCCGGACACTACTTACCAAACATTCAAAATTTGGAGAAGAACCCGCCTTGCAATGCCGAAGACAATACTGCATGCCAGACTTGACGTCATTGAAGCCTGGTTCGGGGGCTACTGAGGGAGTCCTGGATTAGGGGGTCTCCGGACAGCCTAACTATATCCTTTGGCCGAACTGTTGGACTATGAAGATACAATATTGAAGACTTCGTCTCGTGTCCGGATGGGACTTTACTTGGCGTACAAGGCAAGCAAGGCAATACCGATATGTATAACTCCTCCTTTGTAACCGACCTTGTGTAACCCTAGCCCCCTCCAGTGTCTATATAAACCGGAGGGTTTTAGTCCGTAGGACAACAACAATCAGACCATAGGCTAGCTTCTAGGGTTTAGCCTCTCTGATCTTGTGGTAGATCAACTCTTGTAATACTCATATCATCAAGAACAATCAAGCAGGACGTAGGGTTTTACCTCCATCAAGAGGGCCCGAACCTGGGTAAACATCGTGTCCCCTGCCTCATGTTACCATCCGCCTTAGACGCATAGTTCGGGACCCCCTACCCGAGATCCGCCGGTTTTGACACCGACAAGGAGGAAAGTAGAACTTAATGAGGTAACTGTACCTTCTCCCTTATTTGAATGTAGTTCATCACAGAAATCTATTCATGTGACTCCTACACTAATTAGTGAGGTCAACCAGTATAAGATCATGTAACTTCAGATCAAGTTACTACCGAATATGGTAGGTCAACCAGTGTAAGATCCGCACGAAAGTGGTACGGTAATCATGTTCTGCAGGTCATGTTACTTGACCATGACGAACCTACGAACTATGAGGAAGCGATGATGAGCCCAGATTCTGCAAAATGGCTTGAGGCCATCAAATCTGAGATGGGTTCCATGTATGAAAACAAAGTGTCGACTTTGGTTGACTTGCCCGATGATCGGCAAGCCATCTAGAATAAATGGATCTTCAAGAAGAAGACTGACGCTGACGGTAATGTTACTATCTACAAAGCTTGACTTGTTGCGAAAGGTTTTCGACAAGTTCAAGGAGTTGACTACAATGAGACTTTCCCACCCATAGCGATGCTTAAGTCCATCCGAATCATGTTAGCAATTGCCACATTTTATGATTATGAAATTTGGCAAATGGATGTAAAGACTGCATTCCTGAATGGATTTCAGAAAGAAGAGTTGTATATGATGCAACCTAAAGGTTTTATCGATCCAAAGGGTACTAACAAAGTGTGCAACCTCCAGCAATCCATCTATGGACTGGTGCAAGCATCTCGGAGTTGGAATGAACATTTTGATAGTGTGATCAAAGCATATGGTTTTATATAGACTTTTGGAGAAGCTTGTATTTACAAGAAAGTGAGTGGGAGCTCTATAGCATTTCTAATATTATAGGTGGATGTCATATTGCTGATTGGAAATGGTATAGAATTTCTAGATAGCATAAAAGGATAGTTGAATAAGAGTTTTTCAATGAAAGACCTCGGTGAAGCTGCTTATATATTGGGCATCAAAATCTATAGAGATAGATCAAGACACTTAATTGGACTTTCACAAAGCACATACCTTGATAAAGTTTTGAAGAAGTTCAAACTGGATCAAGCAAAGAAAGGGTTCTTGCCTGTGTTACAAGGTTTGAAGTTGAGTCAGACTCAATGCCCGACCACTAAAGAAGATAGAGAGAAAATTAAAGATGTTCCACATGCTTTAGCCATAGGCTCTATCATGTATTTAATGCTGTGTACCACACCTAATGTGTGCCTAGCTATTAGTTTAGCAGGGAGATACCAAAGTAATCTAGGACTGGATCACTGGACAACGGTCAAGAACATCCTGAAATACCTGAAAAGGACTAAGGATATGTTTCTCGTTTATGGAGGTGACAAAGAGCTCGTCGTAAATGGTTACGTCGATGCAAGTTTTGACACTGATCCAGATGACTCTAAGTCGCAAACCAGATACGTATTTTTATTGAACGGTGGAGCTGTCAGTTGGTGGAGTTCTAAGCAAAGCGTCGTGGCGGGATCTACGTGTGAAGTGGAGTACATAGCTGCTTCGGAAGCAGCAAATGAAGGAATCTGGATGAAGGATTTCATATACAATCTAGGTGTCATACCTAGTGCATCGGATCCAATGAAAATATTTTGTGAGAATACTGGTGCAATTGCCTTGACAAAGGAATCCAGATTTCACAAAAGAACCAAGAACATCAAGAGACACTTCAATTTCATTCCCGATCAAGTCAAGGAAGGAGACATAGAGATTGGCAAGATACATACCGTTCTGAATGTTGCAGACCCATTGACTAAGCCTCTCTCACGAGAAAAACATGTTCAGCACCAAGACTCCATGGGTGTTAGAATCATTATTTTGTAATCTAGATTATTGACTCTAGTGCAAGTGGGAGACTAAAGGAAATATGCCCTAGAGGCAATAATAAATTTTTTAATTATATTTCCTTATATCATGATAAATGTTTATTATTCATGCTAGAATTGTATTAACCGGAAACCTAGTACATGTGTGAATACATAGACAAACAGAGTGCCACTACTTTGCCTCTACTTGACTAGCTCGTTGAATCAATGATGGTTATGTTTCCTAACCATAGACATGAGTTGTAATTTGATTAACGGGATCACATCATTATAGAATGATGTGATTGACTTGACCCATCCGTTAGCTTAGCACGATGATCGTTTAGTTTGGTACTATTTCTTTCTTCATGACTTATACATGTTCCTATGACTATGAGACAATGCAACTCCCGAGTACTGGAGGAACACTTTGTGTGCTACCAAACTTTACAACGTAACTGGGTGATTATAAAGGTTCTCTACAGGTGTCTCTGATGGTGCTTGTTGAGTTGGCATAGATCGCGATTAGGATTTGTCACTCCGATTGTCGGAGAGGTATCTCTGGGCCCTCTTAGTAATGCACATCACTATAAGCCTTGCAAGCATTGTGACTAATGAGTTAGTTATGGGATGATGTATTACGAAACGAGTAAAGAGACTTGCCGATAACGAGATTGAACTAGGTATGAGGATACTAACGATCGAATCATGGGCAAGTAACATACCGATGACAAAGGGAACAACGTATGTTGTTATGCGGTTTGACCGATAAAGATCTTCATAGAATATGCAGGAACCAATATGAGAATCCAGGTTCCGCTATTGGTTTTTGACTGGAGACGAGTCTCGGTCATATCTACAAAGTTCTCGAACCTGTAGGGTCCGCACGCCTAAAGTTCGGTGACGATCGGTATTATGAGTTTATGTGTTTTGATGTACCGAAGGTAGTTCGGAGTCCCGGATGTGATCATGGACATGATGAGGAGTCAAAAATCGTCAAGACGTAAAGATTGATATATTGGACGACTATATTCGGACACCGGAAGTGTTCCGGATGGTTTCGGAGAAAACCGGAGTGCGGGAGGGGTTACCGGAACCCCTCGGGGAAGTATTGGGCCTTAGTGGGCCTGAGGGGAGAGAGAGGGCTGCAGCCCAGGAGGTGGCGCGCCCCTCCCATGACGAGTCCAAATTGGACTAGGGGAGGGGGCGCGGCCCCTATTTCCCTCTCCCTCTCTTTCCTTCCCCTTCCCACTTCCTAGTAGGACTAGGAAAGGATGAATCCTACTCCTACTAGGAGGAGGATTCCTCCTCTCCTTGGGGCGCACCAAGGCTGGCCAGTCTCCCCCTTGCTCCTTTATATACGGGGGCGGGGGGCACCCAAAGTCACAGAAGTTGATTGTTCCAAGCCGTGTGCGGTGCCACCCTCCACCATAATCCACCTCGATCATATCGTAGTGGTACTTAGGCGAAGCCCTGCGTCGGTAGCAACATCATCACCGTCATCATGCCGTCGTGCTGACGAAACTCTTCCGCGAAGCTCCGCTGGATCGGAGTACATGGGACGTCATCGAGCTGAACGTGTGCTGAACTCGGAGGTGCCATGCATTCGGTACTTGGATCTGTCGGACCATGAAGATGTACGACTACATGAACCGCGTTCTCATAACGCTTCCGCTTACGGTCTACGAGGGTACATCGACGATACTCTCCCCTCTCGTTGATATGCATCACCATGATCTTGCATGTACGTAGGATTTTTTTTTAAATTACTATGTTCCCCAACACCTGCAATGAGAAGAACAAACGAAGAACGCGGAAGAAAAATAACTAGGGTTAAGGAGAAAAGATAAAAGACAAAAAGTTGTAGATGATTTTGTCGATTGTGTGTTGTTCAATCGGCCATCACCCCTTAAGTATATAAGAGGCGGCTGGACTTCTCGTGCAAGGAAAAGGCTTGGATCCACGTCCAAAACCTTAGTCAAATTCGAAATCCGAACTTTCCAAAACTGTTCGGTTTACAACCTGGCTGTATCTTGCGGGTCATGTTTGAGGCAGTAAACGACCTCGGATGAAAAGGAGCCCAAAAGCAATCTTGACCGCTTCGACGAGACAAACAACTTTCATGTTGAATGTTTCTTGAGAAGAGGCCATCTTGAGGGAGTTTTTGGCTTCTTTTCGAAGTATTCGGTCATCCTCGGACAAATCCAAAACCCGGAAGATCATTCCCGGAGTTTCCGGCCATCCTGATGCAGCCGCGCATTTTCGACTGTAACTTTTGCATAGGAACTCCGATTGATATGTTTCTCATATCGAAATCAACTGCTTCGACGAGACACACAACTTCCATGTTGAAACTTTTTCCATCTCAGGCCATCTTAATTGGGTTTCAAGCCATTCCTTAATCCGGTGTCAACATGAGCATCTCTAAACTTGTCATAACTTTTGCATCCGAGCTCCGTTTTAGGCCATCTTCATATCCATCTTGATCTTCTCGAAGAGAGCCATCCCATGGTGACATTCAAAAATAGGTTTGAATTAATCTTGACATAGATTCAAGCTACTATTTATGATCATGCCACTTTTGAGCGTCAACGGATTGGTATCAGGCGGGTATCCCTGGTCCTCCATGACGAGGAAATGGAGGGTCTTGTCCAACTCCTCGTCAGACAAGGCGTCCGGGCGTAGGCGGAGATCACCTCCTTCCTCCATGAGTGTCCACAAAGGGCGCGAGCACACTTGGAGCAGAGCTAAGCGCTACGACAGGAACTCCTTGACGATCATGGCCCCCGTCAGCCTTTCCACCGTCGGGTCGTCCGGCTTCAGGTCGGCCGCCATCTTCTCCAACACCTGCTTCGCCCGGGGGTCAGCAAGCTACGTGCTAAGCCATCCCTCCTGAGGCGAAGGCATCCCCGTTGACAGCGCCAACCAAGGGTCGAAGCACTTGGTGTCCATCAAGACCCACTTTTTCCTGAAGCCCTCTACTTTCTTCCCAGCCCTTGAGATGGCGTTGGTCCCATTGGTACACCCGGAGCACTGGCCCTCCTTGTTCCGAAGGTAGAAGAAATGGCGAAGCAGCGCCACAGACGGCATCACCCCCACAAAAGCCTCACAGTAAAAGGCGAAGATCGACGGGAGGAGGACGGGGTTTGGATGAAGATGGAGGGTATGGAGATTATAATGGCTGAGGACAGCATAGAAGAAATCAGAGAAGGGGGGACCAGACCCGTGAAGATGTTGTGCCAGAAGAAGGGATAGACGGAGCTGCCAGAAGCCTCTAGCTCGGCGGAGCCGACCCGAAGCACAGTCTCTCCTCCCTCATTACTGTCACTCATTAGGCACCCCAGGCTTTACACTTTATGCTTCCGGCTCGTATGTTGTGTGGAATTGTGAGCGGATAACAATTTCACACAGGAAACAGCTATGACCATGATTACGCCAAGCTATTTAGGTGAGACTATAGAATACTCAAGCTTGGGGAGGAGTCCTGGCGGATCTGGAGTCTCTCGAAGCGAGAAGAAGGGGATCTAGAGCAAGATGAAAGAAGGCAATGAAGACTCTGAAGCGTGCACCAGCCTTTTGTCAGACAAGAACGGTTGCCGAGGCCGCGTGGGGAAGCGAAGGCGCCCGCGTCCCACCAATTGCCACATGTCAATCAAGGACGCAGGCGGTTGGGGCCCATGGCGCTCCGCACTTGCCCTTTGGCTTCGCCTCAAAGCCAAGTTCGAGCGCGCCTTGGGCCTGGGGGCTACTGTCGGCGTTCTGGGACCGGGGGTGCCCAGACTTGCCTGCCTGCGGCCCAAGGCGTGGCTCCACCAACGGCCTGGTACGACCCAGCTTTAGCAGCGACCACCAAAGACCCTTGCGAGAGGCCACGACACTAAGACCTCCTTCGGGGTGGCCTCACTAGAGCTGCTCCCGAGGAGCAAAGATATCTATGCAAGGGGCACCTCGCGAGGTTCACGTGACGTGAGCCATGACGACCAAGGCTAGGCGGGCGCTATCGGGTGCAGCCTACCAGTTTCCTCTTTGGTGCTAAGGAGGAAAGTGCAGGCGCTGTGTCCCAAGCATCAGGCAAAGGTTTCCATATCGGTGCAACAAGATCAAGACCACCAGGACGGTAGGACGGAGGTCATCGCGGAGCCCATAGCAGCATCACCACCAGAGCCTTTGGGAGGCAAAGATCACCTTTTGTCAGGATAGCTTGTACTAGTTGTCCCCCCTTCAAACTTGGCCATTGTGGGATCCCATCCCACCTAAAAATTTGGGAAGAGGACCAAGGCCACTATAAATAGGGCCTAGCCATCGCCATAGCAGGGAGGGGATTCAGATCATCCTCACACACATCAGCTCATCAAGCCCAAGAACACCTCACCTCCTGAGGCTGTTCATCCACTAAACTAGTTCATCTGCAGCCCCTCGAGGCAATCCACCACACACTGGAGTATGGTATTACTCCGCAAGGTGGCCCGTACCAGTATAAAACCTCGTGTCTCTTGTTCTTTCGGTCCGTCTAGCTAGGTTGTGGGATCATTGAGCGAGCGATCTAGGAAGAGAGTGTTCTTCGTGCGCCCCCAGAGTTCGAACCTCACAAGTGTTTGCCGGAACCCGTAATCCGACATATATGATGCTTGGCTAAACAACATGGCATTGCATAATTCCCATACACAATGCCTTGCAACAAGATAGCATTGCATAATTCACATATATAATGTCTTGCAAAAATATGGCATTGCAAAACTCACATATATGGTAATTAGACACAAAACATGTGGCATTCACACAAAGCATGTCTAAACTCTGAAAATGACATGCCAATGCAAGACGCAATATGCACGATATGAGCAATATAACCCTACCAAGTTAGAGCATGCACCTCAGGGGGGAATATGATTGGTAATCTGTTTGTGAATCCTCCTCTAAGGAGCTATCTGTAACCAGCAATACATGCGATTCATCAGATAGCATTGTCTGCTTTGAAGACCTTTTTTCACTCTAGATTTTGCCATGACCGTGTCGAATGGCTGATGCACAGGAAGAGTAATTGAATGTAATAAAATTGTTGACAAATTTAATACATAATAAAAAAGCATGGCATGATATAATTCACATATAAGATGACTGGCTAACCAGGATGTCATTGAAAAATTCACATATATGATGCCTGGCTAAACAAGATGGCATTGCATGATTCACATATATGATATAGAAACTAAACAGATGTCATTCACAAAATGCATGTCTAAACTAAGCAGATGATATATTTTATGTATAAAGTAAGCAATGCAAGGCACCATATGGATGATATGACCAACATCAGCATGCCAAGTTAGAGCAAATGACCTCAGGGGGTAAATGAGAGTGGTCTGCTCCCTTTGAACCCCCCTCTAAACAGTTATCTTCCTCTTATTACAGTCTGGAATGGGGGGAGTTGCTTTTGCGTCGACCATGGAGGAACGTCTGGATGAAACTTTATTGCCACACAAGGCTCGTCTCTTTTTCTCTACATGTTCAGCACCATTATGTACAATAACTGACATGCATAGGAATAAAACATAGTGAGATTATGTAAGGAGTGCATGCACAAATCCAGAGTTATTGTAGCAAACTATGGACAGGCCCAAAACCAATGATAGCAGGCAGAAAATAGCTTCAGTTAAAAAATACATATAATGGCTCTTTTAATGTTTGTTTCCACCCAACATGAAACTCATAGTAGACACCTGAGATTAACCAGATAGTAGATAGATAGTATTGATTTCTGCTCCAATATTTTACCCCACAACCATTTAAAAACTCAAGTTTGAGCATTAGTTTGGACCTGACTCGGTGTCTAATCGGTGAACAAGATGATAAAGTAGCATGCACTTGTACACGTCAGTGCTATACAAGCGGTTTTTAACCCCTTTCTGCGACGGCATTTGGAACCATCACCAAGTGAGTGTGGGTGATAGGGGGGGCCTTCCCACATGACCCAAAAACCGTTGGGGATTGGCCCTCCTGGCACACTGGTTGGGGCAAAATAAGCTCGCGTGCGATCGGGCGAGGCATAGAAACCCAATCGTTTCCATTCGTACTTACATCCCACACAATGAATCCCAGAAAAACATTTTCGTTCATATGTATATCACACACAGTCAATCCAAGTAATACATTTCCGTTCTTATGTACATCCCACACATTTAAATCCAGGGAAAACGTTTTTGTTCATACGTACATCCCACACAGTTTTATGTATAGGCTCGTGTGTGAAAGGTGTAACTATCACACACGCTCGGCCTTACTTTTATCAACTACACCACACACGATTTGATGAAGAAAACTATGTGGCATTGGGCTATCCATCACAAGCGCTTTTACTGCTAGAACTGTTTCCAAAGTTCCATGACCTATTTAGCAGGGTTATTAGTTTACAATTAATAATTCCAGTATTACGCAAGTTCACATTTCATATCGAACAGCTGTTTGCCAGTTTTATATCAGGCACATAAATATATTTTAACATCACAGTACAAGAGCTACCAGAAAACAACACAGTACAACATATAGCTAGTTCAACATCATAAGAACAATATTAGAAAAATATATGCATTCCCCTAATCGAGATCATCCAGGCATGTCTTATCCACCTTTGCTTTTAGTTCAGTAAGAACTTGCTTTGCACTGTCCAACTAGGAAAGTGACTCCTCCTTCGCCAACACCATCTTAGCAAAGTCTGATTAAAAAATATCCAAGATCATTCTCCATCTTCCTCTTTTTACCCCGGATCTTCAAATATTCTTCAACATTGACAACACTTTCTATAAGCCTACCTCTGTTTTCTTCCTCATACATGCTCCAGAGCTTTGCTAGGCACATCTTCAAGGACTGTGGCCACTCTTGATCAACCCACTCCAAGTAAGAACACTTCCGTTCATCCTATAATATTTAAATCTAGATCAGTAACAATTGTAGGGGAAATGGGTTTATAGCAACATAGAAAATCATGAATACTTATTTTGAAAAACTGAAGAAACATGTTAATTACGATATATCTTCTCAAAAAGATCAATGCGCAAATGAATTAATTGCTACTAAGACAACAAACAAATTCTAAAACATCAGAAGTTATAATTAAATACAACAAGGCTACAAGTTCTTACTCATGTACTATAAATAACAAAATGAACATTTTTATGAGGAAGGTAAATATAACTGCAATAGCATAGCAATAGTGTTTGGATGACAGCAAATTAATACTAATAATTGTGTACATGCACAAATTTAGTAACACAGAATTAATAGCACTAAGGCCGTCCACTATGAATGCCAAAACTGGTGTAAAGACAACTGTTGCTACATCTCACACCGGTGCCCTGCACTGGCGAGCCGATGCAGCGGGAAAAATCAGGGACCCGGACTCCGGAGCACCTAGTTGCTCCAATGCCCAGTTCCTTCGTGCCATAAAGATTTAGTATTTTACTGTTGGGCTGCTCGGATGTGTGGACCAAAGTTGGCGGCACAAACTGCTGAAGCGGTGCCAAATAGTTTTCTAATGGCACCGCTGATGAGATGGCAACATTTTTAGATACTAGGTACAAACTATGACACTGTCTTAGGATGTGTTTGGTTGAAGGTGTGGTATGAATGGGTTGGGACCATGACAGTGTCCGAATCACATCTAACAAATGATTTGTAACAATAAAAGAGGGTCTAACCTTCTCTGCACATGCCAGAAACTTCCTCCCACGGTCCACATATTTAAACGCAACTAGATTCATGCATGGATATTGATGGTGACAATGAGCAGACACATCTTTAGCCACACCGCTCCATTCGTTGCAACTGATGTTCCTAGGGAGCTACAAGAGGGAGAAATGACTCAAATCGACTGCCGGGTTAAAATCCTTCATTCCAAGTCATAGCCCAAGAGAGATAAGAGAGGCATACCCGGGTGGCGGAGTCGTCGTCGGAGGAGGAACCGCTGGAGAGGTCATTGAAGAAGACCATGGCGACCCTAGTGGTAGGATGCGAGACGGCGAGAACGAGGAAGCAAGCGAGGAAGCGGCTATAGCTTAGGAAGGAAGGAATTAAGGAAGGAGGGACGAAACAGGGGAAATGTGCCTTGTGGTCGGGGAGAAAAGGGGGTGGGGAAGGGGGGAGGGGGCGGGGGTAGATATTTTGACGGTAGGCCAAAAATTTGGAAATCTGGAGGGAAACTTTGCATGTGGTGCCGCCGGACACCATTCCCTTTGAATGATTGTGTGCAACGCAAACGATCCTTCTGCTTTACGTGCATGGGATGAGTTTGCTAATTCGAATTTTGGTGGAAATTTCCCCGGGAACGTCATTGCATAATTTAACATCACTTGCTAATTTGGGCACAAAAAAGAGCGTACAGCACACAGACCACACTTACTGAATCGAGCAATTTTAGTAATTAAACAAAGCTAGTTGACCTAAAGATTGCTCTTACAAATGACTAGCATTAAAAACAATGTCTAAGTACACATAATTTTAATTCCATGTACAGTAAATTGGACGGAATTTTCAAACATATTGGTCTAACGGCTATGACACAATTAAGCATGGAGTGCCATTGCATTTAAATTAAAAAAAAAGATCAGAAACACATGAAACCTTGCTTGATGTAATGTCATGCCACCAAGATGATGTGGTAAAACATTTGGCATGTTTGACGACAGTTTGGACACACTCACCCCTCACAAACTGAAGCAACTCACTAGAAGGCTCGTGTTTCCGAGAGGTAACAATGCATGTTTGATGACGAACGGGAGATATCTTCCCCTTACGACCTTCAATTTTTTCCTACATTTAACGTGCACTAATACAACTGTCATATGAAATTTTAGAAAATTTCAGGGGTCATTTGACCTTTTAAAGACATTTAAGTGATTTTCTAGCCATTTAATTACTGTAATTCAAATTTCAACTACATGTACATGCAACAGCTAACCATAACGGTTTGAAAAATCATATTTGTGTACTTGTGTGCGAGTTAATTCAATGTGTAGTAAATTAGAAGGAATTTTCAAACATATTGGTCTGACGGCATGGACACATGAATGGAGTGCCATGGCATTTAACTTCCTAAAAATAAAAAATGATCATAAAAGCATGAAACCTTGCTTGATGTACTGTCATGCCACCAAGATGATGTGGTAAAAAAATTGGCCTATTTGACAAAAGTTTGGACACACACCCCTCACAAACCGGAGCAACTCACTAGAAGGCTCATGGTTCCGAGAGGTAACAATGCATGTTTGATGACGAACGGGAGATAACTTCCTCTTACGGTCTTCAATTGTTTTCTATGTTTAACGTGCACTAATACAACTGTCATGTGAAATTTTGGAAAATTTCGGGGGTCATTTGACCTTTTAAAGACATTTAAGTGATTATCTAGCCATTTAATGACCGTAATTCAAATTTGAACTACATCTACATGCAACGGCTAACCATACCGGTTTGACAAATCATATTTGTGTACTTGTGTGCGAGTTAATTCTATGTGCAGTAAATTAGATGGAATTTTCAAACAAATTGGTCTCACAGCATGGACACATGCATGGAGTGCCATGGCATTTAATATCCAAAAAAATAAAAAATTATTAGAAAAACATGAAACCTTGCTTGATGCAATGTCATGCCACCAAGATGATGTGGTAAAAAAATTGGATTGTTTGACGAAAGTTTGGACACACACCCCTCACAAACTAGAGCAACTCACTAGAAGGCTCGTGGTTCCGAGAGGGAACAATGCATGTTTGATGACGAATGGGAGATAGCTTCCTCTTACGGCCTTCAAGGTTTTTCTACGTTTAACGTGCACTACTACAACTGTCATGTGAAAATTTGGAAATTTCTAGGGGTCGTTTGACCTTTTAAAGACATTTAAGTGATTTTCGAGCCATTTAATGACAGGAATTCAAATTTGAACTACATCTACATGCAATGGCTAACCATAACGGTGTGAAAAAACTTATTTTTGTGTACTTGTGTGCGAGTTAAAAAATCATCGAACGATGTAAATATCTGGTGCTCAAAAAAGAAAATATAAAGATCTGCCAGGACAACCGGCCCCCACACGATTGGCACTCTCACTATATTTCACGACTTGAGGTTTGGTAGGTGAGTGGCGAGGCCATTAATCAGACGCGGTTCTGCATTGGAAACTGTCAACTATTAAGTTCCCACATGGATTTTTCTATGAGAATCGTGTGTAATTCAAACTACAGTAAATTCCGGCGACTGGCGTGTGTACTGTTCCCGTCGATTTAGATTCCGGCCGCCAATAAATACTACTTGCTCACGTCGTCCTTCTTGCATTCACATCTACATCCTCCCCTCGCTCGCCCTCTCTCTCTCAAATCTCTGTCATGGCGCCTCCGGTCTGCCCACGTACCAACGAGGAGTCCCCCCCCCCCCGAGGATGCTCACTCGAATAGCAGCGACAAGGACCCCTACACGCCGTCGGACGAGCTTACATTCGAGCCCCCAACTTTTGATTGGTTTTGCAGCCAGTACAATCTTTGTCGGTGGAAGTCGCTACTGCTGGCTGAGAAAGCCAGGCGAGTGGCCTTCAAGAAGGAGGTGGCATGGGAGGAAGACAGGTACCAGGTGGCCTGTAAAGCCCGTGATGTTGCCTACAAAAAGGAGACGGTGGAGCTTTGGGGGCGGGCGCATCGTCGTGCGGAGGAGGTGTATGAAGACGGGTACTTCGCGAGGAAGGTCAAAGGCACTGGGCGCCTCATCGCTGCGTGGAGGTGGGCCGATAAGCTCCGGCGTGCCACCGCCGAGGAGCTCCGGTGGGCGCCTAACGAAATGGCAAGATCGTTCGCGGTCGTCCTCCAGCAAGAGGTTGATCAGTACGTCAAGCACTGCAGGCGGAGGAGGCGAAGTACTGCCTCCGCACTGAGAAGACGCCGCACACCAGGGAGCTACTAGCGAGGGGCTACCGGAATACTGGCCCAAGGAGGGATTATTAGTTTTAGTATTGTTTGTTTTCAATTTTATGTATTGTACGAAGTAGTTAATTATCATCACGTATATGTGATGATATTATATATGTTCTGTGAAGAACTAATGAACAATTAACATATATATATATACATAAACACTATTCTGATCACGGGATCAGAATAATATTCTGATCACAACCTGACCTGCCCCGCTAGTACTACGTTGAACTTCCATGTGAACTAGGTTGAACTTCCGCCAACATTGCCCAAATGGGGCTTGCGATATACCGTTGGAAAGCTATGGACCCCAATATCATGACCCAACTTAAATTTTTGGCAAAATATAAGCGGTTTAAGAGCAGTTTTGAGAACCGTTTTTTCATCGCACAAAAAACGTGAATCGTATTTGCGATCGCATTTCAGAACCGTTTATCGGAATGAGGCATATAATATGGCGTTGGAAAGCTTCTGCAAAACCGCTCCTTCCACATGTTGAAAGTTTTCTCTAATTCTCTATGGTTAAAGAGTAATTTGAAAAAACGTAAAATTTCGTAAATCGAACAGCTGAGTTCGTTTTTTTGATGTCATTTCTAAATGGTTAATCCAATGGAGGCATATGATACGGCGTTGGAAAGCTTATGAAAATGCGCTACTTTTTCATCTTGAAAGTTTTTTTCTAATTTTGAATGGTTTAAGAGTTATTTAGAAAATGGTCCAAGTCCTACCGAGTTCGTATTTTCGAGCTAATTTTTTAACCGTGCGTCCAAGTGCAGCAAATGATATGGCGTTGGAAAGCTTGAAGAAATTTGAAACTTTTTTGTATTTATTGTTTCTCCTAATTCATTACGGTTTTATGTCAGTTTTGAAAATGTTTAAAAATGTATTTTTGCCGTAATTTCTACAAAGTTTATCGGAATGGGGCAAATAATATACCGCTGAAAAGCTACGGAAATGCGGAACTTTTTCATGTTGGTGGAAAGCTACGGAAAGTTTGTAATTTCCTCATCCATTCGTTAGTGTTACACAAATAATATTCCTTCTGTAGAAACCTCTCTAACAATAATTTTTTTTACTTTCTTCGATCAAGGACTTGAACTTATAACAACAACAAAATTAGTATTTGCTTTTGTATTCTTTTTAATACCAAATGCACATTGTGTTGTACGTGGACTTCTCGCAGTTATCAATCTGAACTTCTCTCGGTTACATGAAAATATTTTGTCTTTTATGAATATTAATCTGAATGTGACGCCCAAATATTTAAGCTACAGTAATTCCCTGTTAATGATGCCACGTCACCGCGGTTACTATTGTTAATCTCGCGTTAGTTCAAAACGTTTCAAATTCAAATTTGAGTTAAAGGCAAACAACAAAGTTTTCAAAAGTCAAAACTATAATGTTCTTAATGTGACAAATAAATCATGGATAATATTGGTGAAGAAACAACATCTTTATAAAATAATTAAATACCCTAAAGTGATTAAAACAATAGCAAAAAACAATTAATTATACTCCTGTTGTATTTTATAAAATACTAAACTATTTTATCTAGGTGCCAAAGTTATTATGGCAGTGATATAATTAATGTTACTATTTTAGGTGGTAGTTGAATGTTTTACAAAACTAATGCAATTTAGGAAACTAAAATAAAATAGTAAAGTAAAAATAAATAGAAAAGATAAAGACAAACATAAATAAAACAATGAAAAGAAGAAAACCCCCCGACCCAACCGGGCCACGGCCCAGCTAGCCGGCCCACCCGCCTACCTTAACCCCACTCCCCTGAAACCCTAGCGCCGCACACCCCCACTCGCCCCCATGATCCCCACTCGTTCTGCCCCCGGATCTGGATCGGGGGGCAACTTCCTCGAGCGCTCGTCGCCATCCAGAGCACCTCGGCCGTCGCCAACGCCGCTCTCCCCACCGGAACTCCTTCCTCTCCCTCCTCTGCCCGATCTGGAATGGGGCAAACCCCCGACCCTATCGCCCTGACGCCGCCGTGCGCCGCCGCCTCGCCCTCATCCGCGTCGCCGCCACCGGAGCCCCGCCGATCGCCGGACGTCCCCGTCCTCCTCGACCCCCACTGCCACCTCCCTACAGCTTCATGGTGAGCTGTCGCGCCGATCACGCCTCCCCTCTCCCCCCTCTCTGCTCCCGGCCACGCCCGATGTGCGCGCCCGCGCACCGCCGTCCCGCGTGCGTTCGGCCGCGTTCACAGCCGCATCCGCCACGCTCCCACGCACTCCCCGTCGCATCCTGGGCGCGCCCGTGCATGCCCAGCTGCGAGTGCTCGCCGTGCTGCAGCTCCGCGCTTCCGGCGCCCGCACACCCACAAAACCCGCGCCCCTGACGCCAACCCCTCCCGCGTCCCGCATCACTGGCTTCGCCCTCGCCCGCACTGGCCATCCACCTCGCTCAAAGCTGGCGATGCTCCGGCCGTCCCCGGCGCCGGCCGTTGTCACCATCACGTGCGCGGTGCCGGACCGCACCTGTAGGTCCAAACCGCAGGCCTAGGGGCCCCCTCTGCTGTGTTTCCGGCCTTCTCTGGCGAAGTGCCGCCACGGGAGAGGCTCACCGGAACTCTCTCCGGCACCCGCCTACGTGGCATTCCCCCGGGGCCACCCGCTGGGTCGCTGACCAGTGGCCCCCAATGGCCCCCCTTACCTATGTCAAACGGGGCCCACGCCCTCGGAACGGTTTAAAAATGAAAATAAATAAATAAATAAAATTAAATATTAAACAATTAATTAACTAAATAATTAACCTAACTAATTGTGTTTAAATTAACTAATCAAGTTTAATTAAACTAATTAACTATTTGATCTAACTAATCTGAATTAGGACTATAAGTGAATGACATGCGGGTCCCCTGGCCCACTTTGAGCAGTCAACTGGGAATATTGACTGCTGACTCAACAGTTAACGGGTCCCATCTATCATACACATGAACACACTACTGGGTACACTTCCGTGTACCCATAGCAGTTCCTGTATTTAATAATTTGAATTAAATTAAATCAGGATATTAGAAAATGATTAAAACTTTAGAAAGTTATGTAAAATAAATCGTAACTCGGATGAAAAAACTTTGTACATGAAAGTTGCCCAGAACGACGAGACGAATCCGAATACGCGGTCCATTCGCCCGCCACACGTCCCTAGCATAGCAAACATGCAACTTTCCCCCTCCGGTACCTCTGCCCAAAAACGCGAAACACCGGGGATACTTTCCCGAATGTTTTGCCCCTTCACTGGTATCACATATCCCTGTGTTACGACACCCCTAGCACAACGTATTGTCGCGTCTTACTTTGTGTTACATTTGATTGCTCTGTTATTTATTGCGTTCCCCCTCCGTTATTTCTTTCCGCTAGACCCCGAGACCGCGGTTGAACCAGTGATCGACTACTTCACCTTCGAGGGTCCGTTTCTGTCTACAGAGCAACCAGGCAAGCCCCCCTTGATCACCACATATCGCCTACTCTCCTCTATACTGCTTGCATTAGAGTAGTGTAGCATGTTACTGCTTTCTGTTAATCCTATTCTGATGCATAGCCTGTCATTGTTGCTACAACTGTTGATACTTTACCTGCAATCCTAATGCTTAGTATAGGATGCTAGTTTATCATCAGTGGCTCTACATTCTTGTCCGTCTGCCATGCTATACTATCGGGCCGTGATCATTCGGGAGATGATCACGGGTATATACTATATACTTTATACATGATACTTGCGGTGACTAAAGACGGGTTGGCTCGTCGGAGTACCCGCGAGTGATTCACGGATTAGGTCTGAAAGGATGTTTGTCCCGATGGCCCTCTGAGTGGATCTTTGTGGCAGAGCGACAGGGTAGGTTGAGACCACCTAGGAGAGAGGTGGGCCTGGCCCTGGTCGGCATCCGTGGTTATTTCAAAATAACACGTTTAACAAGATCTTGGTATTTGATCTGAGTCTGGCTACTGGCCTATACGCACTAACCATCTACGCTGGGACAGTTATGGGCACTCGACGTCGTGGTCTCAGCCGAAGCCTTCGTGACGTCAGCGACTGAGCGGCGCGCGCCGGGTTGGACTGGAACGCCTACTCTTGTATAAGGGAGGCTAGGTCTGCTCACCGGCCGCGTACGCAACGTGCAGGTGTGCAATGGGCGATGGGCCCAGACCCCTGTGCCATAGGATTTAGACCAGCATGCTGACCTCTCTATTGTGCCTAGGTAGGGCTGCGACGTGTTGATCTTCCGAGGCCGGGCATGACCCAGAAAAGTGTGTCCGGCCAAATGGGATCGAGCGTGTTGGGTTATGTGGTGCAGCCCTGCAGGGAAGTTAATCTATTCAAATAGCCGTGATCTTCGGTAATAGGACGACTTGGAGTTGTACCTTGACCTTATGACAACTAGAACCGGATACTTAATAAAACACACCCTTCCAAGTGCCAGATACAACCGGTGATCGCTCTCTCACAGGGCGATGAGGGGAGGATCATCGGTTAGGATTATGCTATGCCATGCTACTTGGTGAACTTACCATCTACTCTCTTCTCCTGCTACAAGATGGAGGTTACCAGAAGCGTAGCCTTCGAAAGGACTAGCTATCCCCCTCTTATTCCGGAATTCTGCAGTTCAGTCCACATATGATACCCTTATTCCATTTGATACCAATGCATACATATGTAGTGTAGCTCCTTGCTTGCGAGTACTTTGGATGAGTACTCACGGTTGCTTTTCTCCCCATTTTCCCCTTTCCTATATCCGATTGCTGCAACTAGACGTTGGAGTCCAGGAGCCAGACGCCACCATTGATGAGGACTACTACTACTCGGGAGGTGCCTACTACTACGTGCAGCCCGCTGACGACGACAAGGAGTAGTTTAGGTGGATCCCAGGCAGGAGGCCTGCGCCTCTTTTGATCTGTATCTCAGTTTGTGCTAGCCTTCTTAAGGCAAACTTGTTTAACTTATGTCTGTACTCAAATATTGTTGCTTCCGCTGACTCGTCTATGATCGAGCTCTTGTATTCGAGCCCTCGAGGCCCCTGGCTTGTATTATGATGCTTGTATGACTTATTTTATTATTAGACTTGTGTTGTGATATCTTCCCGTGAGTCCCAGATCTTGATCATACACGTTTGCGTGTATGATTAGTGTATGATTGAATCGGGGGCGTCACCAAGTATCAGCCGAAGCCTTCGTGACATCAGTGACTGAGCGGCGCGCGCCGGGTTGGACTGGAACGCCTGCTCTTGTATAAGGGAGGCTAGGTCTGCTCACCGGCCGCCCTCGCAACGTGCAGGTGTGCAATGGGCGATGGGCCCAGACCCCTGCGCCAAAGGATTTAGACCGACGTGCTGACCTCTCTGTTGTGCCTAGGTAGGGCTGTGACGTGTTGATCTTCCAAGACCGGGCATGACCCAGGAAAGTGTGTCCGGACAAAGGGGATCTAGCGTGTTGGGAAATGTGGTCCACCCCTGCAGGGAAGTTAATCTATTCGAATAGCCGTGATCTTCGGTAACAGGACGACTTGGAGTTGTACCTTGACCTTATGATAACTAGAACTGGATACTTAATAAAACAGACCTACAACCCGGTGGTCGCTCTCCAACAGGGCGACGAGGGGAGGATCGCCAGGTAGGATTATGCTACACGATGCTACTTGGTGAACTTACCTTCTGCTCTCTTCTACATGCTGCAAGATGGAGCTAGCCAGAAGCGTAGTCTTCGATAGGACTAGCTATCCCCCTCTTATTCCGGCATTCTGCAGTTCGCTCCACATATGATAGCCTTATTCCATTTGATACCAATGCATACATATGTAGTGTAGCTCCTTGCTTGCGAGTACTTTGGATGAGTACTCACGGTTGCTTTGCTCCCTCTTTTCTCCCTTTCTATACCCGATTGCTGCGACCAGAGGATGGAGTCCAGGAGCCAGACGCCACCGTCGATGATGACTACTACTACTTGGGAAGTGCCTACTACTACGTGCAGCCCGCTGACGACGACCAGGAGTAGTTTAGGAGGATCCCAGGTAGGAGGCCTGCGCCTCTTTCGATCTGTATCCCAGTTTGTGCTAGCCTTCTTAAGGCAAACTTGTTTAACTTATGTGTGTACTCAGATATTGTTGCTTCCGCTGACTCATCTATGATCGAGCTCTTGTATTCGAGCCTTCGAGGCCCCTGGCTTGTAATATGATGCTTGTATGACTTATTTTTATTTGTAGAGTTGTGTGGTGATATCTTCCCGTGAGTCCCTGATCTTGATCGTACACGTTTGCGTGTATGATTAGTGTACGATTGAATCGGGGGCGTCACACTGAAATTCCTAATTTTTTTATGAATTTTTGCGCTCTATTTTTCAAAGTTGAACTTCTTGTTATTTTATTTTTGAACTTCTTGTTTCCATTGTTTAATAACGAGGAAAATCTGAGTTTTCTATAATCATCGAACTTCTCCATCTTTTTAATATGGACTTCCTGGTTTTATTTTCTTAATCTTTTTATGAAATTTTGAAGCGCTGTATTATTAAAAGTTGAACTTCTTGTTATTTAATTTTTGAACTTCTTGTTTTCATTTCTTAACAAATCTGAGTTTTTTATATACTTCGAACTTCTCTATTTTTTTGAATTGAACTTCTTAGTCTTATTCTTACAAAAAATATGTTTTCAAAGAAGCATCAAACATTTTTTTTGAATTGAACCTCACACATTTTATTTTTCCTAGGGATGGAAAGAATTTGAGTTTCCCGTAAACATCAAACTACTCCTTTTATTTTAATTTGAACTTCTTTAATTTTATACTTTAGTGACGAAGAGAAAATTGTTTTTTATAAATATTGAACTTCTCTATTTTTATAATTTGGACTTCATGGTTTATTTGAAATACTTTCTTTTTCCATTTGAACATCTAAATACACAGTGAACCTCTGTCAGAAGAATTTTTGAACTTTCCCGGGCCGAGCACTTGAACTTCTACCAACAAAACTTTTAGACTTTGCCCTTTTATAGTAATTTTCTAATACGAAACACACACCATGCAGTATGTGAACTTCTGACAGTTATCACTTTGGATTTCTTTTTTGTTTCTCGTTAGTAATGGAAAAAATCTGAGTTATTATAGACATCGATCCGCTCTAACTTTTTACAAAACAAAATTATAGTTTTTTCCACTTTCTATGATTTATTTTTTTGTATCGCGACATTTTTAGGCATTTTTTTGCTGTCAGTGAAATGGCCTGGACGATCCTTTTTATTTCATTGATGATTTTCTTCACGATATGGTACATGTGAACTTATGAATTTATAAAACATGAACTTCACATTTATATCTAAAACATAACGGTTTAGCTTTTTAGAAATATACTTTGGGGCGTATATAATCGTCAGTGTTGAATTATTTTGAACACAAGCTCAAATTATTTTGAACTTCTTGGTTGTCCTTTTTAGAAAGATGAATAACTATTTTTAAACTCCGTCGCTCGTTATTTAATTTTAACCACAAAGCATAATTTACCCACACCATGATTCAAATGATCAAATAGGCAAAATCAAGGAAAGAAATACACGATTACGTTCCAAGGAAAAGCATCAACAGTAGCAGCACTAGCAACTGCACATGCTACCTATGGATGGATATCATGCACGCACACCACACGCATCACAACACACAAGGAACGCATAGCTCGCTAGCACATCACGCGCAAGCACACAGCCATGCTCACACGCATGAAGCATAATGCACGCACACCTTCAGGAAGGCAGCTACATGCTAGAGAAGGGGCAACCCCAGACATGTTGAGGCACTGGCGGGAGGACGACCGACAACCTGGGCACATGGTCGATGATCAGCAGCTGGCGCGCATACGAAGTTTCCTTCCATGCGTGTATCAGTGGAACTGCTGTTAATTCTTTTGTTGAACTGATACAGAAGAATTGCCTCAAATCTTTTTGGAAATACACTGAAGAAAGGATGCAATTTTTTTGCAAGAACTGTCGTCCTCACTCCGACGACGCATCCCCATATGTATTATTGGAGGACAAAGTGATTGGGAGGTGGCCGCCAGTGATGTACCGTGCTCGGGGACAAAGTAGCTCACCGGAGCAGCACCACCTCCCACGTTCTAGCATCCGCTGGATCCGGCCTAAGAATTCCTTGACGCTGTAGGTAGCCGAGTACGACAACGCCTGTGCCGGAGGAGAGAATCTCGTCGTCGTCATCCTTTGCTTTTTGGGCAGTACATCGAGGGATGGGGCTAAACTGCTGGCCGGACCCGTGGATCTCACCGGTCCTGACCAGATCCGTGCGGGGGGTGGCTGCGGGGGGTGGTTGACGCCGCGCTGGCTGTAGGTGGTCGACCTCAGTTGCAGCGGCGCGCGCGACCAGGTGCAGGTCGGGACTCCTCCCAGCTGCAGGTCGAGACCTCCCCCATCTACAGGTAGGCCGAAGGGATGGCGAGACGGTGGTTAGTTGGGAGGTGAGGGGCACGGGGTGGGGAGGCAGCGGTTGGCCAGAGGGCCCGCAGGGAGGTCGGGGAGTTCGCCGTCTCTAATGGCCATGGCGGGCTCCTCTGCTGAAGAGGCCACCGTCGCCGGAAGAGAAGCTGGGCGAGGCCGGGGGCAGCCTAGGTGGCAGGGAAGGCGCGGCGGCATACCAAAGGTAGACGGTGAGGCCGCGCGCCGGCGCTTGGTGGTCGCTGGCGGTGGCGGGATCGGTCTCGGGTGGATCCAGGGGATGAGGAGGCCCGGCGGCCGGATCCAGGGGCTGAGACAGCCCGGCGGCCGGATCCGGGGGCTGAGGCTGTGCGGAGGTCGGAATCGGGGTGGGATAGAGCAGGGCAGAAGAAGGTGGGCTACGTTTTTTTTCTTTGTCGCTTCCGGTTCAGAAGTTCGGGATGATCTCATCGGCCCCTATATAGGGGCGTTGTGATCCGAATAACTATTTTGATCCTGGGATCGGAATACTGTTACTCTATATATATATATTATGAATTCCATGTTCTATCTATTTTTGTACACTAATTTGAATCTAGCTGTTATCATCCACATATACAAAATGGAAAGCGTATATACACACATTGAAACAGAACATATAAGAACAGAAAACAGAGTACACACATTGAAACAAAACAAATACTATGATTTCTATGAATACATAGCTATCCACGGCGAAACAACTCAAGAAAATAAAATGCATCCATGAGACCATGACCAGCAGCCCTTGCCTATGGTAGCTCTTGGCTCTGCTTGAACTCATGCAGGCATTCGTCCAAGCGGTCGACACACTCGCGGTACATCTGGAGCGTGATCTCGAGCTCCAAGTTGGCTATTTCATCGGAGATCACCAGCTCGAGGATGCGACGGCCATGTCCTCTACTCCACCCAGGTGGACACCTGGGCCAAGGAGGCGGTCGAGCCTACCGACTAGCATGTTGGCATCGAGCGGGCCGCGGACAAGGAGAACGGTGTGACCCATGCGAACGGAGCGCCGGGTGTCCGGTGCAAGTACGGCGCGGCCGGCCTCTGGTGCAAGTACGGTGCAGAGAGCCTATGCCCACTCCTGGCGAGGAATGGGGTTACTAACAGGACGTGTACCCAGTTGCGACGCCCTATCGACAGTAGGCAAGCGCTGATGCATCCGCTCTTGCTAAGCGGCCCGCCACGCCCTTCACTCTGCGGCGCTCCAACAGTCTCGCCATGAGGTGAGCCGTAGCCTATCGGCGCAGACGCGCCTAGCTTGCTCTACGGTGTGCCATCAATCATGTTGTGCGGCGAGCTGCAGCCTCTCGGCGCTGACATGCCTATCTTGATCCGCGCCGCTGAAGCGCCATGCGCCTAGGGTCTACTCAACCATGGCGATGAGGTGCATCATGGCATCGTCCATCGCGTTGCCGGGGAGCACCTCGGCCTCAACGGGCCGTGGCGCTTGCTCGTTTTCCTCGTCGACGAGGTTGATGGCAGAGGCGGCGCTTGGGTGGGTTGACATGCTTGGAAAAGGTGGATGTGCTATAGACTGCGCTTGTTGGCTCCGTGCGTCGTGTGCCGCCTAGGTTTATGTGCAATATTGCTGGGTGGCGGGAAACAGTTGAGGAAATGGCGGGAAATGGTGGCGTGTTCATAAAACACCATTAATTAATGGTAACTTAGCATATACTCCCTCCTTCCCGCTTTATAGGGCTTATCTCAAAAAATTCGGTTTCCCATTTTATAAGTCTCAATTTGATTGTTCCCATCACATGCTTTGATTTCAAGGTGCATTAATTCATTGCAAGAAAGGATTATGAGAAACTTGACCAATGCATGTACTTCGTGCATGCATGCATGCATTGCAATTAATGCATTGGTAACCACAATTCTTTGAGGAAAACGAGCGCATTAATTGAGTGCTTTTAAAAACCATGAAAATTATTCTACCACTCATCATCTACCTTGGTTGGTGAGATTTTTGAATTTAGCCCTATAAACCGAAAAGGAGGTGATAAGGAACATCGAGCTAGCACAAGAAGTAGATGATGATCAGATGAACACGGACCACACTAGGGAACCCATCGGTGATGAATTCATCAATCGCAAACAGTTCTATACTAGCAAGCTTTTTCCCACAACACACACGGCTTATTCCATCACAAACAGGTCGGATGGATCAACTATATTTCACGTATCGCACATTATCAAAAAGTAATGAGGTAGACCTTCTTTAATATGTGTTAAAAAACAAGGACCTCAAGGTTAATTTAACTGATGGGATGGATCATAGAGGTCATTTAATTTAACCTATATGACCCATCCCATCAGTTAATTTAACATCAAGACAACTTCCCATCCAGTCACCCATCTGATGGCTGCTCCAGCCTGAGCACAATTAACTTGAGAGGTTTCTTAGATGAGCTATTGGTGGATCAGCTAGTCGTTGCTGATATAGGATGCCTCTTCACATACTTATTGCGTACCCGGATGAATGCCCATCGCCCAATGGCCAATAGATGTTGTGTAGACAGAGCATATCACATACGTCTTGTTAGAAGCAATCGTCTGTGTTATTATCGGTCTTCGCACACATTTCTAATTACTGACATGTTTGCCTCATATCACACACATCTTGTTATATTGAACCATTTTTGTTATGTTGTCTCAACACAAACAGTTCATCCGAGTGAACTGCATGCCGTATATCGCACATACCTTGATCTGGTTGACTATTTCTTTTGTGTTGCCTAATCATGAATAGTTCATCTAAGTGAACTGTATGCTGTATATCACACACACCTACATCTGGCTGCCCATTTGTTTTATTCCAACTCATCGCAAATAGTTAATTGAATTGAACTGTATGCCCTACATCGCACAGGCAACTAAAACCTGAACCGTGTTTGATGCATCCGTCATTGCAAATGTTTTGCACCTTTTTTAACGTTTTTTACACCATCGTTTGTGATTATTGCATCCCACACAGTTTTGTCGAAGGGGCTCTGATCATAAGTCGCGTTAGCAGCATCCTGTAGTAGTGATGTCATCATATTAAGCGATGCATAATGAATGCAGACACGAAAGAGTGCGAGCTCTCTTGCGGACCCATGTAGTCCTCATGGTCATCTGTTGAGTTAATGATGGCAATGTAGTTGTCGTGGCTGCCGGTGGCGGGGAAGAAGATCTGAGGCAGCGAAAGACGGTGTGGGTGGACCACAACGCAGCTGAGCTGGGGTGGACTACAATGCAACAGGAGCGGGACAAACCACACAAGGTTTGCTTTGACACATATTTGTAACAGAAGTAATTCTGTAAGGGCTTGGAATATTCTAACAATATAGGGATAGGAAATACACAGGAATAGGATAGGAATGCACGTGCAAAACAGATAATTTAAAATAAAGGATTTCTGCCAATCTGGGTATTTGGTTCACAAGAATTGGAAGATTACACGATGTAAAGAAGCATGGTGAGATTAAGTTAAACCACAAGAAAAATAGAAGGTTATAATGCTATTATGCTACTATCTCTTAGTATTGTGCTTCATGAATAGGAATTTGAAAAGGAGGACAAGTGGATATTAACATTCCTATGATTTTTCTTTCAACGAGACACTAATGGAACAAATCCTACAATTTTCCTTTGCTCCATTCCTTTGTACTAAATGCATGAATAGTAGTACCATAGGAAACTTTCCAATTCCTATGTTTTTCCTTCACTTTTCCTTTCAAGAACTAGCGATTCTAGTGGGCGGGCTTGAACAGGGTAAAACCTACACTCAAAAAATGTTTTTGTGCTACTTCTACTAATTTGGACCCAGGCCACTACCCTACTAGCTCAACTCGCAGGCCAATATACAAATGCACAGCTCAAACGCGCAGAAATTAATAATGATGGCATTCAATAGAGTCCATCATGGATAGCTAAGTTGCATGGTATCCATAGTTTCAAATAGCGGAGATAGCATCCACTATTGCGTCCGCAATAGCGCTAGCGTAATAGCGTCCGCTATTGCTCAAATTAAATGCAATTACTTTTTGTTAAGGATCTAGAAATAGACACAATAATATAGTGTTTTTACAAATCCGCTATGTGGACATAGTGCCCGCAATATCGCCCGCTATTCGCACGCGGACCCTAATCCGCTACCAGCCCATTATCCCCTATTTAAAACCATGGTGGTACCTCACTGCTTGTCATATAGTAGGAGAAACTAATCGTATTTCATGTTACTACGTGTGCTCAGTGAACAATATATGTAACATGTAGAGTAAAAAAGTGTTGCAACTAGTTTACAACCCCTTCGGCGAAGCCATGTCAATCTCAGCATGATTGGGTTGGTTGGTGAGGATGCTCTGGCTGATTTGGCTGTCAGAGGAGGGGAAGAAGATCTTAGGCATCTAGAGATGAGTCCGGGGGTACTGCTCCACTTTGATGGAGGGTTTCGTCGTTGGAGCAGCTCCGATGAGTTGTACGACAGTGAGGCTGAAGCAGGACAAGAGAGACAACATTAACCTGAGTGGAATACTAATAGCATCTCCAATAGATGAATTAAAATACATAACCACAAAGTGCTAGATGTAAAAAACATCAGCCACTCATCTCTGAACTTAGCTGCCGAAATTGAATTTAACTGTCAAAACTGAATTTAACTATAGAAACTGAATTTTACTATTGAAGCTGAATTTTGTTGTCAAAACTGAATATTATTGTCGAAACAGAACGCACTAGTAGCAGAAAAGGAGTAGTAGCAGCAGCACCCAGAGCAGCATCTTGGGTAGCAGCTACAGGGGCTCGAGCGAGAGCGGGATCTACTACTCGTGCAGTAGCAGGGGAAGCAAGAGAAGAGCAGCAACACAAGCAAGAGCAAGAGCGAGAGTAGCAGCGCGAGTAAGAGCAAGAGCATAGCAGGTAGGGGACCGAGACCAAGAGCAGAGCAGCAGGGTGAGGGAGAGGCAAAGCAGCACCAACTCCTACTAATTTGGACGCCACCACCGAGGGAGTGACGCCATGGAGGAAGTGGATGGAGTCGCGCCATGTCTTCTTGGGACCCAGCGCTCGCAGCGCCATGAGATCGAATCAAGAAAAATGCAGTGATTAGTGTAGAACCTCTTTGGTGGTGCCAATTAGGCCTCATCTTCATCCGAGGAATCGGTGATGATGCTGCTCTTCCACTGATGTAGGTGAAGACGGCAGTGTGGGAATGAAGGTGGCCCCAAAGACAAGGGGAACATCAGGGGAGCTCCTTGGAGGTGGAGGACGGGGTGGCTGAACCGGTGGGACGACAAGATCGACGACGGATCCTTATTCGGTGCGGATGATAAGGGACGTTGAGGTGTTGCTATGGACGACGTCATCAAGGAAGACGCTTTGGCTGGGTAGGCATACGGAGGAGGGTGTGGAGCTTCGCGGGTTTTCACGGTGTCGGTGTACGAATGGGGGGCCGGAGGGGATGGGAGGGGGAACCATGGCTTAGGGACGTGCTTGTCCGCAATGTGGGGTAAGTTACAAAAGTAGCCCCACCGATTTGAACTAGGTGGTTCTTTCGGTTCAAGGGTACCACGGGAATTTCGCGTGCCGGGATTTGGCAGGAGGTGGGAGTTTTCGCGCGTGTTGTGATGTTGGGATTGCAAGGCCCGGGTTGAGATGGAGGGAGTTTTCGGAGCACAGCGAGATAAAGTGATATCTTAAAATTTCGGGGTAACAAGGCACGACTTGAAGAGGCGGGAGTTTCGCAGCACGATAGACAGAGATGCTAGCTTGAAATTTCGGCATAACAAGGCGCGGCTTGAAATTTCAGGAGAATAAGCTTAACGCCTACAAAACAAAAGAAAATCTGCACCTCACTAGAGAGAGCCATGTCCCGTTTAACTATATTACTAGAAATTCATTCAAATACAACAACAAAAAACTAAAAAGTCGGGACAACAAACTTAATGTGTATAGTACCAAATCAATTTGCACTTGCCTCAACAATAAAAAACAATTCGTGTTGTCTAGCATATGGACTACATTTGAGTACAGTTTTCCTGTTTGTATGGGATTGTAATCGGGTTAGTCATACAACAATCTAAATATTATCTTCACAACACATGACATGAATATAGGAGTAGTAAATTCCCATATAAATATGAACTACATGTACATACGATCTCGAATTCAAATATATGTATCCATTTTATGTTGAATTCAAAGCGTAGTACATGTATGCTCTAGCGAGATGTTCCGAATCTAAACCATGTACGATACTACATACAATGTGTTTAACACGCACAACACACACCATTTAGACTAGTAAGGTACATGTGCATTGCACGCATGAGATTTGGCAACCAAATTATGAATAAATATCACATTATAGCATGTAAGCTTTGAGTCATATATGGTTGATGTAGATGTTTTTTACTTCTTATAGTTCATCTCATTCAACATCAATTTGTTTTTATAAAAAAGCTAATGTATGTTAAGATTTAGGGAATTATGTGTTGTAAAGCATAAAGTAAAAAAATAATGGCAATTCATCTAAAAAAATTGGGCGATTATGAGAAGGAAGATTCTAGAAAAAATGAGAAGTGCTTGTGTTTTGAGGTTTGTGCATTATGGTTAAGTTGAACCATTGAGTCTTCTAGATTGTACATGTGGAAAAATATGGTGGAGTGTAGATGATATCCAACGGCCAGTAGTGCTCGGATTTTCCATCTCTGCGTCGCTGGATTGGCTTCATCCAACGACCATCTTTCAAAGTTATTCGCACACTATATAGGGTATAGATATGTCATGCGAAAGCCACCCATCATATCCAATTTCAATACCGTGTCCATGCACCGATGCAATGCGGCCAAATGATACCTGCCATCGGTATCTCAAATTCAAATCAGTCTGACCTTGTTCAATGTGTATATAGTATATAGCATGCTCGTTTCCAAATCACACCACACATATCTTAGTTATATTCATGCATGCATGGGTTTCAGACATCATGATCTCTTATTCAAATATTTGATTTAAATTTTACATTGGTTATGACCTCACCTAGTGTTTTACACCCACAAAATCATCTTCTCTTTATAATTGAACCACTAACTTTCTCTCGTGCATGCATGCACAAACACTACACTCAACATTACCCATCGCACACATGCAATCATTTTCTTCAGGTCGGTCGACCATGCATGCACGCACACACCTCCCCCTCTTCATCACTTCAGGCATTCTTTATCTCTCACATGCACGCGCAACGATTGGTGTTCCTCTATGTGTGTGTATATATAGCTAGGTCTTTCCCAATTTTCCACACAAACCGATCGATCTATATATCTAGTCAGGTCTCACGCCCTTTCCCACGTACACATTGATCAATCTATACCTCTCTATATGGGATTACATAACTATACATCGTCCCCCTCTCATCATCCATGCCTTATGCTTCATCTCCCAGACACGCGCACAGTGGCAAAGACAGGGGTAGCAAGGGCTCTAGACCCCCCTAACATCACTATATACTGAGCCTAATATGAATGTGATCAGTAAATCAATTGTTGGTAAAATGTTTTAAGTTGACAATGTATCACTCACACACGCGGACAAAGTGTGCGAAATAGAAGAGGTGCACACACGCACTCATTCCCACATACAAACGTGGGGGTCCACGGTGGAGCACACTTGTACAAAAAATGAGCGTGTAGAAAGGATTTAGATGATGCACCACTAGTCTATATCTATACCTCTATATCTATACCCCTATATAGTGTGCGAATAACTTTGAAAGATGGTCATTGGATGAAGCCAATTCGACGGTGCAGATATGGCAAATCCGAGCACTACTGGCCGTTGGATATCATCTACATTCCACCAGATTTTGCCACATTTACAATCTAGAAGACTCCATGGTTGAAATTAAGCATAATGCAGAAACCTCAAAACACAAGCACTTCTCCTTTGTTCTAAAATCTTTTATATCATAATTGCCCAATTTTTTCTAGATGAATTACCATTATTTGTTTTTTACTTTATGCTTTACAATGCACAATTCCATGAATCTTAAAATAGATTAGCTTTTTTATAAAAACTAACTAATTTTGAATGAGATGAACTATAGGAATTAAACGAACATCTACATCATGCATATATGACTCAAAGCTTACATGCTATAGTGTGGTATTTATTCATAATTTGGTTACCAAATCTCATGTGTGCAATGCATGTGTACCTTACTAGTACTTCCAATATGTGCAAAACACGTAATTAGAATTCCAATGGCATGCTACACAGTGTCTCTCCCTTTTTCAATTAATATATTATGATTAAAATGATGTGGGGGCATCCATGAAGCCACGTGGCACATGTGGAGGCATTGTCGTGACCTCCTTGTGTGGATTGATCACAATGACGTGCTGCTGGTTCCAAAAGAATGTACTCGTCCTCTCTCACGCACACTGGCAGTACATGCATGAAGCGAAGATGTGCACACACTCATTCCCTTGCACGCACACGTGGGTGCACGGTGAGACGCATTTTTGTATGAAGATTCACCCCATGTGATAATTTGACGCGTGTAAAGTCATTCACTTCATTGATGGTCAATTAATACAATATATGCAATTTTAGTGGAGGTGAGGAGGAAGTAGTTGAGAAAGACATTACTACTCCACTGCGTGCATGCGAGTAGTTAAATCATGGGTTGCTACTTCTATTGGTCTCCATTGTATTTTGTGCCAATTTTTTTACGATAATTTTAAGTAACACAATATTTATGCATGTCATAAAAATTAATGTCATTGAGAACTATGTTCAAATGTGATTCCAATGATATAATGTTTGGTGACATGCATTAGAATTTTCTTATTTAAATTTTTGGTCATAGGAACAAAAAAAGGGGGGCTAATAAACCAGGGCACAGACAGGATGATCAATTTTTGCTAGTGTTATTATTGGTGGCCTTTGTATTTAAATATGGACGGTGTGGAGTAGTACTATCTTTATCTTAGCCTCGTAGGGCTCTCCCAACGCCTATGCTTGCCTCCCTGCCTCGCCAACAGGATCCCGCCATGGATAATCCCTTAGATCCTAGGATCCCGTGGGCTGCCCTCTCGCTGCGACCCATAGCATTGCCGCATTTGAGTGAAACCCACATGTGTTTCAGAGGACCATTGCTCTGGAATCACAGATCGGTGGCGCCAGAGGACATGCCAGGGCTGCGTTTCAGGTGGTGGGCAGCAAGGGCAAATCGGATCAAGCAAGCATCACATCGATTGGAGACAAGTTCGAAGGAGTTGCGCCTAGCGAAGCACAAGGCAGAGGCGCAAGTCGATCTCTTGGGAGAGATGCTAAGGGATGTGAGCATCTGGCAGGGTAGAGTTGATTTTGAGCTAGGGCTAATGGAAGAGATCATATTCACATAGTTTACTGCGGAGGAAAGAACGTGCATGCCTGCGGAATGGCATGAGAAGCGGGTGCAACTGTTCAAATGAGAGGTAGGAGAAGCCAAATCGCGAGATCGGCCGTGGAGGCGCCGCTGGGCATGCATCATAGGCGAGGTGAGCTGCCCTCCTCCCCCGCCAATGATGCAGTGACCTAGTCGGTTGCTGCTGCAGTGAACTTGCGGCGCCATGGCGGTTTGCGACCATGACAATCACTCCATCTATATGTATTGTATTCCTGTGAAAATACTTGGTCGTTTGGAAAAGGATGGTAGTAATTGATTTATCACTAGTTTTTGAATGCTTGGTCGTGACTATCACCCGAAGCCACAACCAGAAGTCTCCATCGCGTAATACTTACAATCGGTCGCACCAATAGACGGTCGGTCGGACCCGCGTCTCACCGAAGGGACACACATCGGCTTGGTCTGACATGTACGACTAGTTACATCACTGACTTGTGCGACCGCATTTGAAGAGTAGTACTTGAAATTTGTGTTCCAGGAAACTCATCGGGAGCCATCTCTGGCCTCAAAACCAAAACCATCAATTAATCTTTAACTTGTTCCCATCAGATTCCAAAGTATAGTATAATTAAGTGCAATCCTTCTCACACCTAGTACGTATCAAACCTGAACGTGCTCCCACTATGTAGGTTTTAGTAGTAGTGCTAGTACTAGGTTATAAAAAGGGGAACTAGTACCTAGCCAAAAATCACTCTACCGCTTCCTCCTCATAAGTCTTTCTTTTTCATCCGTCCTTGCCATGGCCGGTGTGCGGAGCTCTAGGTCGAGAACTACTCATAACAAGGGATCGGCGATCAAGGCCCTGGAAAAAAAAAGAGGGCTCGCCACCTGGCAAAGACCTCGAAAGATCTCTCACGGGTACGCAAGGGCTCCCAGGAGCGCCCTAGCCACGGAGGCGAACATGCCGAGCTGGTGGTGCTGGTGTCGGTATCCCTCGATGACTTGCCCGATCAGCTCAATAAGCAGAAGGAGTTCATTGATGGCTTGTAGGAGCTACTGTTGGAGAGCCTTGACGATATGCCCACTGAGCTCAATGAGCAGGGGGGTTGACCTCCGGCTTGGTGATGCTACGGAAGAAGAGCATTGACTATGATAAGAAGGCGACCGACGAAATCCTGTAACTTTAGGAGGACAAGGCAAAGCTCCACCATGAGCTTGACCTGCTGAAGGAGGAGAACGCCGGCTAGAGAGAAGCTACATGAGAAGAGTAGTTCCTCGGTGAAGATGATGCACACCCTCGTCGTGGAATAGAAGGAGTTGGCGAATCTCCGCATCGAGCACCCGGCTACAGTCAAGATACATAATGGGGCCATGGAACAGATGACGAAGGCTCGCATCGAGAAATCCCACATCATGGACAGAATGGAGAAGATGGTGGAGGAGATGCGCGAGGAGATGGAGGTCGTGGAGGCGATGAAGAAGTAGTTACGACATCGCGGCCAGCAAACCTTCATGTAGTAGAGAGCAGCGCCCCAGACATGTATGTGCGTCTTCCTTCTTTTTTGGGGGGGGGGGGTGGTAATCTTCCTTCTTCTTTTGCTTCGGGTGTTTCGCTGCACGTGTCACATTCTCTATGAGGCATGAATAGAACAATGCTAACTATGAGCGGCGCCATGGGATCAATGACTAGCAAATTAGATCATTTTTATCGCCATATCGCACTAGGCTGCCATGTTTCATGCTCCTCCATCATACTAGTACTCCAGTGAAAAACTTGAGTATATCGCACGGTTCTTTGCTCCTCCTCATGTCGTCACCAACATTTATACGAGCAGTCAAATCACAAGGCCCCGCCTTCTAGCAGTAATGAGCCGTCAAATCACAAAGGCCCTCGCCTCTCGTGAAACTGACCAAGCGAGACTGGCCCGCCCTCTAGCCTTTATAAATGTATACTTTTGTACAGTAGTAGTATCGATGGATTGCGCCATGGAGAAAAACTAAAAATATGAATTTAAAGAAAAAAGGTGGTACATATAGAAGCGCTCATCACCAAATTATGCATATAGTACTATCAAAAAAGCTAGTACGTTCTTAGATGGGGTGCTAAAGTCTATTAAAAATTATTATACATATTTAATTCTTTAACAACTAAACTGCTGGCTATATGATGTTGGGCATATATATTGTACGTATATAACGTGAAGAAACGAGTGGTAGTTCTACCAACTACAAGATGAACTATAGGACATACTAGTATGTACGTACTGAAGAGTTAAAGTAACGAGAAGGAACATAACATAGTTCTACTCGGTGCTCAGCACAACACACCCCTCAAATAAAACTAATCACCCTGAAATAAAACTAAGCAACTAATCCAGTAGACACTGCATTAGAACCACCATGAGCAATGACATTACCACCTTACTCGGACTCCTCATCCACGTGCTCGACTTCGTCCTTGTCCCTCTTCCTCTTGGCCGATATTTCTTTGCTTGAACCGCACACTTGGCTCTCGCTCTTCATCCAACCCTTGTAGATATTGGAACAAAGGTAGGCATCCATTGTAGCGTAATGGATGTGGTCTCTATCTAGTACATTCCACTACCATGCAAGATGACACTTGGGCAGAGATTTCGTTAGTTTACTGTACGAAGGATCAACCATGGTTGCCGCCAGGGTCAGCATTGAAGGCTGACGGGAGGACACCAGCCCATTCCTCTGGAGGTCAAAGGGTTGGCCTTCAACAAGGCCTATCTGATACAAGACTTATATGTCGTTCGTAAAGTCTACAGAAATGAATTTGACTTTGCCGCCCACGAGAAAGTTCTTAAAATCCTCGCACTCAACGTCGGCATGGCATATGTGGTAGACCAAGCACAAGTTATGCACGCAAACCTGGATCACGAAAGGCTTCTTCTTCTCTTCCTCCTTTAGATTCTTCTCTTTTCCCAGCATTGTATTGTACTCAACATCTAGCCCAGTGACCCACTCATCACCCTTTGATCCTTCGAACATGTGTCTGAAGCGAGCAAGGCATCCTTTCACCGTCACGGAAGAACGGATGTAGATGACACTGAACTCATCACTGATGATGGTTCAAACCTTGTACTCACCGCCGATCATGGAGATTTGGGACGCCATGGATTTGGGAGGAGGGTTAGGATTAGTGGAACTACTGTAATGTGAAAGGACGGGACGACTAGGAGCGAACTGCCGTAATGTTAAAGGATGGCCGGGGACGAGTAGGAGCGTTTTGATGGTTTTGTGATGAGAACATTGTTCTTGGTGCCTCCTCACATTTAGGGGTTGTGGCAGTGTCCTGGGGAGTTGAGCTCCGAGGTGTTGTCATCACAATTTTATCGTTGTAGTTCTGGAATACCTGAGATTAGTTTTGCCGACATCGAAAATCTCTTTTATGCAGTTGTTGGTGAGATAACCTCGACGCCACCCAATACTGGGGCGGGAGTTCGGGAGTATTTCCATAACTCGTATAA